>NW_005187427.1:1166028-1219901 GCF_000239375.1 Pundamilia nyererei
AAAAAAAAAAAAAAAAAAAAAAAAAGTAGGCTGATATAGCGGAGTATCTTCAAATACAGTAACAAGCATATTTGTATAAATCAATTATAACAGCAAAAACGAGCTCTCCAGAAGCCTGCGACACATTTATGCCACTTTTCCGTTAAGACTTGGGTTATACCCAGGGTGCGATTTGGGCTGAACAAACACACACACACACAAACACTGTGGAATTCCCAGGGTTAGAGTGCTGCTTTCAGAGAATGCAGTTAGACTGCGCTTCCATTAACAAGCTCAAACAATATTTTCATCTTAGAGATTTGCAGAAGTTCAAAAATTGTCCCACTGCCTCCAAGGCGCTGGATAAAAAGTACGCTATAGTTAGAAAATATGTGAAGCTCTCTCTGATTCGGGCAGTTTGTGAACGCGTTAACATTTTCCCATCAATTCAAGATTTATTTATTTTAAAAAAGAAGAAGAAAGAGTGTCCCAGATTCCACAAAATCTAAGCCTGCATTTTTACTCTCAACAAATCGCACCCTGCTTGTACTGCATAACAACCAAAATCTGTCAATGCCAAGAAAACAAAAGGAAAACGTGTCCTACTATAGTTTTGTATTTTGTGAGTCTAACTGTAATAGAAACAAGCTTGAGAATAGTGTCAGCTGACATATACATATCCACTATAAGGCCTACTGTGTTCCTCTATTCCTCTCATTGCAGCAAACATCAACGCCGTAAACATCGTATAAAGGTCGCAAAGCTATAAAAGTGTGAAAATATTTCAGCATTTTTTCTTTTTTGGTTGTAAAATAGATGTAGATAATGCATGGTTTAGCTTTTCCACAGTATAAAGGGACCCCATTTAATCACATTCTGACGCAAAAATACGTTTCTTCCTTTTTTGTGTGAATCAATCATCTTAAGGAATTACACAGCCTTTCCCTTTTTTTTTTTAATTTTATGAGAACACAGCATAGAGTCTGCACAGTTGACATTCCTATGATTAAAATAGCTTAGAAAGTACCTCAGGGTTTTCTATGGGGCGGCTGTACATGGTTAGCCACATGCCCATATGAAGATCTGAGGTAGTGCTGTACCTGTGATAAGAATGTCATAGCCACTTAATTCGCCATTTCAAAACAAGTTTGCAAAAACAAAACAAAAAGTCAGGTGGGCACTGCAGTTTGACAAAAAGCAAAATCTTTTGATCTAACTCAGGGAAATTTGGCCTGTAAACAAAGTCCTGACGATAAACAAAAAGACTTAATTGGCATGAGATTGATAAAGTTCTCTTCCAAGTGATATTTACCTCAAAGGAAAGTTTAAAATCATCCGCCTGCTTCATTTAAACATGTTATTCATCACTTCGTATGACCAGGTTTAAGATTGTACAGGGGGGGAGAAAGCAGATGAAGAAACAAATCCATTGTTATTACACTATAGACACCCTTAGATTTTCATTTTCAGCTGAAAAATAAAAATTAAAGTCTTTGGCTTTTGTGTCCTAAAATGAAAGAGTCCTATTTAAAAACATTCAAACAACGACAGGAGAAGGTCATCTCAGGGATGTTTCCATTCATCCGCAGTGCCTCGCTCCATCTCTGGGTCTGTGGTCTCCAACTCCACCCTGTGGTTCAACGTCATCATTGCTCTGAAATAGCAGCAATGAGTTTAAGCGTCAGCTCTGGCTGTGGTCCATAAAGACCTGTGCCACACAGACACGCGGGTCAGGAAACCATGTAGAGAGTCAGCAGCAGAGCGTGGACGGCCCGTTTCTGGGGCCGGGTGGCACCGCACAGCTCTGACCGACCTCCCCAGGAAGCGAACTGTTGGAGACCTCAGTGCCAGTACTATTTCATAGTAAGATCTGGGCAACATAGGGGGAGTGAGTGCTGGCCACGGCAGCTAGCAAAGGGAGGTCGCTGGACTCGATTCTGCAAAGATACCAAATAAAATAATAAATAAAAGTTAGATTAAAGGTTTACACTGTTGTTCAGCTGGGAAATTTATTCAAGACCTGTATTTTTTTATTATTTTTTTTAAAGATGGGAATATCCAAGTCACTAGCTGTAATGATGAAAACAACTGGCTGAAATGGGTGCAGATGAACCTTTACACAGACAAACTTTAACATTTCAAAGTCGGAATAAGAAAAAAAGGTAAAGGGCTTACCCTAAAACCATGCCCAGTTCTTTCACGTGGACTCTGGTCTGGCCCTTCAAATACTCAGCAAGCATCTTGCTCTTAAAGTAGATCTCCTGCAGACGGTCCTCAAGGTGCATTATACACTGAAGAGGAGAGGAACAACACATGGAGCATGACTTATAAGCAATAATACAAGTGGTATTTACTGTATACACAAATTATTAGGGGTCAACATGATCTTGACTCTAAAGCAGAAAGATGAAGACTTAGCGTACAAAGTTGGGGGACACGTTGAGTTTGTAAAGCTGGTTAGTAGACTGCAATAAGCTGGAAACCAGGCTGGACACCAGGACCTCCTTCCCCAGCTTGCTGACATCGGTGGCTCGTCTCTGACTGCTCGCCACCTGCACGGTCCACTTGTCTGTGTCTGCTATAATGCAGACGGCCTCGGCTATGGGCTCATCCAATACTGGATGCTACAGGAGGATAAGGATGGCCATTTAAACCAATGAAATACACATAGAAAGCACAAAAAGCACAAATATCCATAACGTGACCCAGTCTTCTATTTTATTACTTCTCAAACATGCATAAGTCAACTCCATTTTTTTCTTAATTTCTTAGTGACTTCCTGCTGGATTTAATTGTGTGCTTAGAATCATTTTCCAGCTGAAAAGTAGAGTTCAAGTTTAACTACTGGCATGATCTCAGGCTGCCCACTCCCTGATGCTGCAAAGCCTCCTTTTTGGGTATGACACCACCATTCAGCTTTTTGTTTATGCAGGGAAAACGTGTGGCTCCTTAAAGAGTAAGTCCTTCCAGTCTTTACCTGAACTGCATGGGTTAATTCAGTCATGAGGTTCTGCCGTAGCTTCTCGTCACTGGGCATCCCATGCAGTACAAAGTCTGGCACATAGGTGGGGCAGTAGCCTCCAAAGAGAGACCGGCCAAAATTAGCAATGCTTGGCTTAGAGTAGTTCTCCACCAGCTTTGACCTGTCGATGAAACATGACATGAGAAATTTGTTTATTTTATCTCACATTTTGTGGATAGATTTAGTTTTTATTCCTCAACAACTAATCAGCTATTGCTGAAAACAAAAACACGTTTTTGAGCAAGTTCTACTCACCCGGGAAAAGGCACCAGAACTTCCTCCTGCCAGTCCTCAGTCTCTTCACTCTCACTGTCTCCCAGCGCACTGTCTGAGCTCTCATTGCGTGGTATTTCCCAGTCGTTGATGGGCGCTGATTTGTGCTTTTGGTCCTCTTTGCTGTTACTCCTTGCATCCTGGGGAACGGGGACTGATAACACAAGATCTTTGTCCTGCTCAGCAGGACAGCCCCTGCAGACGCAGATGTCAGAAGAGTCTGTAGATTCACACCTGCACCTCCTCTCCATATCCAACAACCTCTCTCCCTTCCTGCATGACTGCATCTCTCCACTACCTGGACCTAAACAAAGGCCCAAACCCTGCACCCTGGCCTTGCTGTGAAAGCCAAGATCCCCTAGTTCATGATACCGAGAAGCCGCTGAAAAGTCCACCGAGTCCTTGTTCCTACTGGCTTCATGTTGTTTGGCAACATTATCTATAGTCCTAGTTTCCCCAGGGTTGAAATAATCATCAAAATCATCCCTACAGTTCAGGTCCCACTGGGAGATCTTGCTCGGTACCCGCTGCAGGGTGGAAACTGCCTTGGTCTGTTTGGTTTGGTCCTCTGACATTCTGGTGCAGCTGGTCTTTAGCTCGGCTCCCATCTGCAGCTGCTGCGGTTGCTGCTGATAATGCTGTCCTCGTTGATGCTGTGATGGCTGCTGCAGCTGCAGCATGTGTTTCTTGTAGTCCTCCTCCACCTTCCTTCCGCGGCTCTCTGTGTCTGATTCAGGAGACAAGGAGTCTCCAATGAGAAAAGTCACTTTTGTTGTTGGCTCTTCGTCTTCTGGCAGAGTCAAAGCCATGGGCCCTATCACAGAGTTTCCCGGTATCACTGATACTCCAGCAATCAGGTTCTTATCTGGAGGCTTCTTCTCCAAATGCATCCCCAACGGCCGAGCAGGGAGCACTTTAGTGGTCTGGTTTCCAGATGCTGCATTAATTAAAGCATCTAACCCACAGTTTTTTACTTCTGTGGGAACAGGTAAGGATGGATCTGATCCAAGGGTTGTGGGGATGGATGGATCAATAGGTTTCAGGTCACCCTTGGTCTCTGTATCCAGCACACAGACCTGCTCCCTGGTGGAAGCCAAGCCGACGTGCAGCACCGTCTCCACTCGAGCCTCTGTGAACAGTCGGCTGCTAGACTCCTTGCACACATCCTTAGCTTCTGCCACCTCTGCAGTCCTGTTAATGGGAATTGTGCCCTGGCCGTGTCCTGCCTGAAGCACACTGCTCCTCGATCCCTGGCTCTCGCTGCTGTCTTCCTCATCCTCATCCTCCTCCTCCTCTTCCTCGTTGGGTGGCTCTCCAGCACTGTGCTCCACTTCATTGTCTGTGAATGTGCTGCTCTGCAGGCTGTTGTCTGAAGGGTAGATGCTGTCTTCTGTCTCAGTCTGCTGACTGTGGGCCCCTTGGGATAGGTAGTCTCCGCTGGGTTTGTGGACGGTAACCAGGACATAATCCGACTCCTCCACCTCGCCCTTTCTAAGGGAGGTAGTTATAAGGGAGCCGGGCATGACAATGGCCTCGTCCTCAGCACTGTCCAGCATGTGCGTCTCCAGCAGCTCAGAACAGCGAATGAAGTAGGTAAGGACATAAAGGAGTCTCTGGACAAGCTCCTGTCTGCGGCCAACTACTACAGTCTTTGACAGCCGAACTGGGGAGCCAATAGCCCCATACAGGTCCCCTACAAAAAGATAAAAGAACAGTCATTTTTACAAATATGTTAATTAATTCCATATTTTCTTGGCTTTATAATTTTACGTTTTTTTCCTTAATCTCAGACAGGAAATGTATATTTTGAATACAAGTTTTATTGGAGAGTAAAAAATATCATATTTTCTTCTTTATTGTTTACTTAAACACCCATACACACCAACAATACTGTACTTGGTTATCTCTTTCACGCTTCTCTTTACATATGACTGTTTGCAGCTCTCAGCTGTTAACACTAGGTGTCAGTGTTAACTCACTTTCTAATTACATTCCATGTCACATGAGTAAAAATGAGGACTCATTAAGACTTCCCTTTAAAATTTATTATAGGATTTTACATAATAGCCAACTACTAATAAATCTCAGTACTTCAATTAGTTCAACTTCTGTAAAACAACGCAGTGCTTTTCACATGAATCAGGGAGAGTTTAACAGTATACCCAGTTTTCACTTCAAGTTATTACAATTTTAAACAGTATTTATATTACACATGCAATGTGGACTGGAATGACCGCTGCTTCTGAGATGACTTAAAAGACAATGTCTGCATTACACCTCTTAGGATGATGCACAGACATCTAGCTTACTCAGATTTAAAGCTGCAGGTAGCGAACATAGTCTAGTCATAACTTGTCTTCAAGTTGTAATGATTAACAATGGCAACAATGTTCCAGTGAAAATAAAGAGCAAACACAGGTGTTACGTTTTACTTTCACTCCACCCAGGTGCTTTAACAACAAGCAAAGGAACATCTCGGTCTCTCTGCCTGTGTGTCTGTCTTTGACCGTCTCACCTAGCTGTGCCCAGAGAGGATTGTAGGGATGAGTCTTTGCCAGCATGTCGACGCTCTGGGAGGAGTGCTTTTCAAGGAAGATCTTGATTGGAGGCTGCCCATTTGGCATGACGGTGGGCACCCAAGCCAGATGATTGGTCAGAATCGCTGTCAATAATGCGGGAAGGAATCTAAGGGGGGGGGGGAATAAATCAAGAGGGAATCAGTGCATGATCATGATCCATCCATTTTCTTCCACTTATCCAATTCAGGGTTGTGGGGGCAGTTTCCATAGGGCGGGAGGCAGGGTAACACAAAGAGACAAACAATCATTCACACTCAAATGCACATCTACGGGCGATTTAGATTTCCTACTTAACCTAATCCTACTGCGTGTTTTTGGACTGTGGGAAGAAGCCAGACTACCCAGAGAGAACCCACGCAGACACTAGGAGAACATTTAAACTCAACACATTTAACCTTCTTGTTGTGAGGCAATAGCGCTAACCACCATGCTGCCATGCTATGGGCACAGCTTACGACCATATCGCCCTGATCACCCTCGATGATTACCATCTGTCCAGAAATTGCCTTTCTCTCTCTCTCTCAGTCTCTCTCCTGACCTACTTCAGTAAGGTCAAATGTGCTGTCATTACTTGGAAAACCTTGGTCATTTCTTTCTTGTTGAACTGGACACCACAAACACAAATCCTTAGTTTGAAACATACCCAGCTGTACACATTAAGCGAAACACCCATACACACACAAACACACACACTCCATGAGCATGATTCACTTCTCAGTTCTGACCACAAGTGTCTACTTCCCTTCCTGTCTCATGACTCAACTCTGTCATGTTAGCAGAGTTCAATCGCGTGCCGGGACTGCTGGAATTATCAGAACCATCAGTCATGGGAACACTGATGAGATGGCCTCATAAAAGATGTGATGTGATACAGTAAAAGCACTGGTTCCCAGGGAAACATGACGCTTCACTCAAGAGTCAACAGCACTTAGAGGTAGTTGCAGTAGTGGTGGAAACACTGACTTCAGCTAAGTGGTGATGCTGATACAGAAACTGGTTACTTAGGGGGAAAAAAAAACCCGTCTATTTAAGTTCAGTGAGCATGCTGGAAATTAGAGAACACGAGAAAAGTCCCAAATGTCTTAAAATCCATGGCTCATGTAGTACAGTAATGATAATCTGCCTTTATCCATGTTCTCTCATTGGTCTAATTTGTATAAATGACTGAATGTAAAAAATATACGAAAAAGTAAAATATAGTTTGGTTTTCAACAAAATCAGTGAAGTTGTAGATTTTGATATGGAGCTTATAGAAGATAAAATGACAAATTAATTAAAAAAAAATACAGAAAAAGTTACAATTAAAAAAACAAAAACTCTCAAGCACAGTTTTAATATTTTCAACTGTGTGAACACTTCCACTGTGGTGTTACTCTCTAATTAAGATCTGATAAAACATTTTAAGGCATTTTTACCACCTTACTAAACATTATGCAACACCTCAGTTCAGTGCAGTGAATGATGCTTTAATTAACTCTGCTGAATATGGATGCTATGTTCAATAAAAGCGCTGCAACCAATTCAGACGTGCACAATTAGCAGTGGTTTGACATGGCTTTGTAATAGCAACAATAAGCAATTAGAGACTGGCAGGGATCTTCTCATTCACAGCACTTTTTAAAGCAGACAAATAGATGCAAAGAGGGTGTCAGTGTCTGTGTGTGCAATTAAACATAACAAAGGAGTATGAGGGAGAGAGAATGAATAGTTAAGTGTGTGTGGAAATCTGCATGTTCCCCATTTCTGTTGCTAAGAAAAGAAAGATGCGACATGTATATATATTTTGTGCACCTTGCATCTTTGTCTTAGTCTAGGACACAACATCATGGACTCACTAAATCTGTGTGCCATCTATAGAAATTCCTTGACTAATAGTGAAGTAGGTGGAAGAATAGGGAGACACTCAACTGGTTCTTGGAGGCCTGCTCCATCAGCAGAGAAAGCTCCCTCATGAATTGACCGCAGAGCTGGTTCTTCTCTGATGCTCCAGACATCATAGTCAACCAGACGGGTTCGGCCACTCGGGGCATGGTGTAGAGGTCACAGATGGTCATCCTGGAGATGAGGTACAGCGAGGGAGGGAGCGATGAAAGAGGGGGAGGCCATGGAGAGTCCAAATGAAAGGGAACAAGGAGAAAGAGAGAAAACAGACAGAGAGAAAACAGGGACGTTATTGTCTCTTGGGGTAAACAAAAGAGATCTCAGTTCACAGAGCTTCGCTGTCTACACTGAGGCCATAGGAGACCCTTGCTGTATCTGTGTTTGTAACAGTCTGACGACCTTGCGTGCACCCTCTCTCTCCTCCTCACACACACCCAACTTTGTCTCTTGGTCTGTACAGTGTGTGGGTGTATATGCATCTGTATGTGGCTCGACTGGGGCATTTGTCCATTGAGAAGGACAGGAGTTTCCATGGAGCGTGGGGTGAATTGGTGAGCATGTCTCGGCCAGAGGCCAAGCTTTGACACAGAGGCAGAAGGGAATCTCTGCAGACGTAGGAATGTGGAAAATCAGGAATTTTTAGTCATGGTTAAAATATGGACTGCAGATCATTGCTTTAGGGTTTGAAATAGCAAATCCAGTTCCCCCCATATTAAAAGAGCAGTTTTCAGTAGATAAGAAAACAAAAAGTGCTGTCAGTTTCTATCAGGTGATGAGGTGCTCTGTAGAAAGTTTTCTGCTTACTTTAGTTCTGCTGCAAACAAATTACCTGAATCTATAATACAATTGCAATCTTCAGCTAAAACAGCAGCATAGTCAAGGAAACTGAAATGGATTTAACCATCTGCCATCAGCTCGGCTGATCTGTCACAAGGGTTGTAGGTTCTACTGATAAGCAATAAAACCCCACCCTGATTTAGTCTTACTGGAAGCTTCGGGACAGCTGTAAATATGGTTAATTCTGCAGTAAACTCACAACCTCTCTGACCTATCATGAACCCGGTGACAGGAGTGACGCAGGCTGTGAGAAAACACAGGTGTCACACAGTGGAAGTGACATTCACTTCAGGTCAAGTATTCTGGTGATCAAGCTATTTTAGGATTGCGTAATTTTCCAAAGAAAACAACTTAGCGCCTCACTGTTTCTAGGTGAATTTAACAGCACTGCCACGCAGATCTATTTTTAAGTAAGATTTTTAATAAATCCATCCCTAAACCCAAGCTCAGAGTGACAAACAGCCACTTTCCTACATGTGGATTTTGACTAATCCTCAACTAAAAGAAAAACTCAGTGAAGACCTCCCAGCTTAATCCATGTCTACAAAACTAAGTTTCAAGAGTTCCTAATGTTAAAATAGAAAGATGCTAAATATTTAGTTGTTATAAACGAAACAAAAAGAGCTAAGTGTTGCTTTAGATGACCCTTTAGTGTTATAGATTTCATTTTAACTGCTGGCAGTCTTGTTTTGTCACTAACTGAACCAACATAACGAGTCTTTATCAGTGTACTAGCGCTAGGTAACAGTCTGACAGATAAAATGTGTGATAATAGCAAGAAGATCAACGATCAATCGGTGAAGCAGAATGAACTTGGAATAAATCAGACACACATCTCCAGACCTCATTATGTCTTCTTGTTTGCAGGACAGCAAAGATCATCCATCATTTGACTGTGGCATCAAATGAACTAATAATACTTTATTCACTCCTGTATTATAAACGGGTTGACTTTTTCCTGCGGCCTCTCCTAAGCCCCACTTGTTCCCGGTGTCTGGTGTACATTACTGAAAGCCTGCCACTGGAAAGAGGTCTGAGGCCAAGCCGGCACTAGATGAGTGGGGAAATCTAGCTTCAGCCTCCACGCATCAGCTGTTTAGGTGAACATTAAAAGTGCACGGCTGTGATGTGGAATTAAACTGTTGTGTCGGGCTGAGGACCCAGATATAAATTACCTCACTATGGTGAGTGACAGTCCAAGCATTTGCCCTCATTAAGTTGGTTTCATAAGTTGACTTTAAGAGGCATCATAAATACTGTTAGTTAAGCTGTTTATAGAGACTAACATGTTATAAATCCAATAATAAGATTTTTGGTTGTGGGAGTAACCTTTATACAAACAGGGAAAACTCTTTGCCACCATTATTCAGATGCTTAAGGCTAAACTAGAATGGAGGCAGGGTAGACTTTAAGAGCACTGATTGCCCTTTTACTGTCATGTCAGCTCACTTTGTCAATATCATCTATGGAACCAACCTACCGACTTTAAATTTCAGTTTCTGGGGGAGTTTTACCCAAGTGCTTCAAGGGACTTCTTACTTATTTATGTATTTTTTGTTTAGAAAGTTTCAGGGACATACAGCTTTATGTTTGACACTCAATTTCAGTGTCTAAAAAAACAAAAACAAAAAAAAAAAAACACCTTCCCAACTTCACTGTATGTGTGCCCGAATGAGAATTAAGACTCCGGTGTGTTAGGTGTTTTGCTTTGCACAGAAATCCTGTTCGAACTTAACCCGCAAATTCTGGCATAACCCCAATATAGTCTGCTGTGACATTTATGTCCAGATGCTTCTACTAACCTTATCTTTGCCAACATGCAGGGTGTGTGCGCGTGCCCACCCTCCAGCTATGCTGAAGCCACGTCAGCGTCACAGAAAGGCATTTCGTCCAGTTACGTCTTGCAATGTTCCATTAAGTCAAAACCACTTAATGGCAAAAGTGACTACTGTTATATTTAGTGTATATCTGAAGGTGGTTTTGCAGCTATTTAGTGAGTCCAGGGGATCAGCATTCCTCCTCCTGGCACTTGCATATTATTTACTATTCTGGTGCTCATGACCAGTTGTCTGAGACAGATAGGGCTGACACTCAGGAGACTTGGGTTGCTGAGGCCGGCTGTCAGCAGGCGTGTGACTGCAGCAATGAGTGGGATGTCAAACAGGGAACTGCGTGCCAGTGTGTATGTGGAGAGTAAAAGTGGTGGCAGAGACAAGCAGGTGGGCACACGCACGCACATTATATAAGTCGAACATTTTACGAGTCACACAATAATGGCAAGCATGTCTCACCCACACACAGACAGACATACCGAACAATCCTACAGGCCAATCATCACAAATTTATGATTTCATAACTCATGTCATCACAAATAAAGACAGAATCCTTCTTGGAACCGATGCTTCTAAAAGGTCTAAAGAAATAATTCTCAACAAAGTATGCAGTGATGCATAATTTGAGATGTAGCTTCTAAAACCGTGATCAAATAAGCCTGCCTAAAATTAGTCAAAGCCCCAAAGCAAAGGCCTCCTGTGTGCGCTGCAGTAACAAAGTAACAACTTTGATTTGGTCAAGGCCAAAACAGCAAATTTGCATTTATATGCAAATAAATGCAGATTTCAGTTTACAAATGACCTTTAACACATTTCCCGCTATATTCGTTGCTCCCAGAACTTTATTTTTTCCAAGGAGATTGCATAAACAAAGACTCACAAGGTAAAACTATGACACTCGCTGTTGCAGCCAGTAAATATTAAATGTCACATGTATTTTCAACGCAAGCCACCCTAGCTGGTAAACCCCAGGTCTCACACTCACATTCACTGCCTGCTTGATGTTGAAAGAGGACCCTAGTAACCCACTAGCTTAACAAACCAAGCTTGGAATGAAAGACGCATATAAAATACTTCTCAGGTAATTAAAGCTGACCAAATGTCGGCACCAGCATAAAAATGGATACCAGTACTTGGTGACCCACTTTGCAAAAGCATCGTGACTTTGCCAACAGCAGCTTTGGATTAAAAAAAAAAAAAAAGTCTGATAAACTATTTTGATATAAATCTGTGTCATCTGATTTCTTGTAAATGTTGAGTCTCTGCAGAATATATAACAATGACTGCCTCTTTTATAGAGTACCTTCCTTCATCAACGCAGCAGTTCCTTGTCTCCTAAACAGAGGAATATATTACCCTTCTTCTTCCATTCCTTCACAGCTACTTTCCTGCAGCCTATCATGCCTACATGGCCTCAATGACAGAAAACAAAATAAGTGGTGCTCAATGCCAGTAAGTTTGACCAAGTCCAGATCTCCTCTGTCAGTATTCATGTAGGGCTGAACCGCGAAGTGGAGCTGGGTCAGTGGCTCTGCAGTGTGCAGCCTCCAGAATAAAATGATTTAAATACATTTAAATAAGATGGGCCAAGTCCCATGATGTGTAGATGGATGCAAGATTCAGAGCATCCTTTTGCATCCAGTTTTATTTTTTTAGAAGTTAAAAAAAAATCATCAGTTTCCCAAATACATTATATTTTAATGTATATTAAATGACTGAAACTGAATAACACAGCTGACTTTGGTTAAAAGAAAGAGCCTACAGTGTCAATGCAACCATTTTGTTTTAAGAAAGCTATGAGCACTTGTATACATTGTTTTTGTCACTCAAAGTTATTACTAGGGTTTATGCTCCAGGTTAAGTTCTGCCCTGTTATGTAACATCCCTTATTGCATGGATAAACACTTCCTAAAAAAAACCCCAGCTTTGTTTTAAGAAGTGTTCAAAACAAAAGCTTGTAATTAAAAAAGTGAGAGAAACTACACTCTGTAAGATCACTTATATATTTAAGTGTGTAAATAGAATATGTTGTCCAACCTGAATTCGTTGAGTCCCTCCACCATTCGGCTGTAAGCCAGAGCCCTCTGGCTGGCATCAGCTGACCGCCGACTCATCTTCATGGCCTTGAGAGCGACACAACACGCATGCACTTTTAGATATTTGGCAACAAAGCTGTCAAACTAAAGAACTTGTAAAGGAGAAGACTGGCTAACACTGGAAATCTACCAGAGCTCTTACAGTGCCAACAACAGACACCAGTAAACAGAGCCGCAGATATAAAAAGGCATGACTATTGACCGGTCAATCTGACAGCAGCTCTGCTCATTACAGCAGCAAACAGTGCTGGTTTGTATGTTTTGTTCCATTCATGTCATTGTTAATGCATTAGATTTTGCAGGAAAACTTATCTCTACATCATCATTCAGGGAGGTGAATAGGAACTTAAAACTGCAATAAAAAGTTGGCCTCAAATGAAATTCCATCCCTTTAACTTACCTGCTCAATTGCACTCTTTAGTTTGTTCATGTGGCTTTCAAAGAGTGGAAAGTGAGAGAAGAAGAAATCTTGGAAGCGGCTGTTTTCCTCAGCATTGGGGGACAGCGTGAAGATGACACCTATGGCTATCTTCTTCTTCCGAATCACACCCAGACTTGGACCGCCGCTTTCATCCGACATGTTGAAGCTCTCCTCCACCGACCTAAGGAGGATAGGATTCACATGGAGTCAACTTTACAGCAAGGCTAGAGGAGGAAATGTGTATATAACACTTCGCCTTGTGAATCCAAATCCAGCTAAATTTGTTACATCTCACCTTGCATAAAACATTCATTCATTACTGGCAAACCCCCCAAAAAAAAAACAAAAACAAACCCCAACCCATCAACATTTCTTTATATTTACTTCTATTTTGTAATATTTAATGACTTCAGAGTGAGTAAATTATCTGCAGCAACTAAAATCAGAGTGTTTAGGAGGTTAGAGATTATTCAGTTCAGATTAACTGAAAAGTTAATGTTAACAATCCCTACAGGTGCCCCAAGTTTTACTGATTATTTACAACCCTGTGTCTGTACAAAGGTAGCGCTGGAGCAAAGTGTTTTAACTATATACTCTTATGCATCATTAGTACAGTATAGGTAATTCTATATACTGCCACCAAAAAGGAGGAAAAAAACTTGGAAAACACGAAGAGACTTGGTGGTCCGGGTGAACCAGAGCACAACCAGAGGCTGACAGCTACTTTGATTGCAGCAGACCAATACTGCATCCCGTCTAGTCACAGTGTTGTTACTAACAGCAGCAGTGTGTGCGCGTTTTTCCCAGCTGCCTGCTGAATTCGGAGGAAGTCCTAGTAGGATAAACTTTACAAAAGCCAGACAGGGGCCCTGAATAGGGGTGAAAGACCACTGGGCGCTTGTGATTGGGAGGAGAAACTCTGAGTGTGACTTCTGGGAAAGCTGACTTGTGTATCTGGATTAGAGTGAAACCATATCAATCAGCTGGCAAATCAACAAAACAAATAATTTACTAGTAAATAATTAATTCAGAAACCATTTCTGATCATCTTTTTTCCTTCTAGCTTTTAAGTTTGTTTCTTTTGTTTGTATGTTTTTATAATCGCTAGAATTTTCTGTGGTAATGAATGTAATTATATCCAAGTTGGTCAGAAACATAATTTTGAGCCTTAAACTCTGTGATGGACATTTTCATTTCCTTTAAGTGTTTTATAACTTTACAAATGTTGAAGTGAAATCAAATGAAGTCTCAAATTTTTTAAATATGGAGAAGTCATCAGCTGATACCCTAATGTTTTTGTGTACTTGCTTGCATGTCTGGCAAATGGTTTATGTTTGTTTTTCTACTGCAAAACTGCCCTGCTTTATTTTCTGTTGTGTCTTTCCTCATTTACACAGTTTTTATTGACTGGAATATTTATTTTAATTAATATTTGTTTTGTTTTTGTTTTGTTTTTTTAAACAGATGTATGTCTGCATGCATCTCACCATCGGGGGAAGACGCCGTTTTCTAGGCTGGTTGTTTGACTGCGGAGCCATCGGCGCTGGTAACTGGACGCACAGCTGCTGGTCAAGGACGAGCTCGGGGATGGGAAGGGAGTGATCAACAGGCTGCTCAAGGAAGCTACAATGAAAGATAAGGAAAGGAGTAGGGAACAGACAGAGGGAATGGTTGAGACAGAAGAGTAAAAAAGGCACAAATTAGTCAGACAACAAGTGTGTAGAGTACTCAGTTTCAATGAGACATCATACACAAAAACAGCCAGACAGACTTGAAAACAGTGCTCTCAATCTAAGAGAGAAGGAGAGAAAAAAAAAAAAAAAAAAAGGAAAACTGGTACACCGAAAACAAACAAATGAATCCTCAAACATTCAATCTTTTTTCTTGGTTTCCACAAACGCAGACTGTAGTTACTGAATACCTTTGATATGAGCGCTAATGTCAGCAAGCTTGCTCATAGTCACATGCTGCAGTTGTTTGACAAACTGGCTTTACACCAGGCTTGGCATGATAATGACACTGACACACACACACACACTCTCTCTCTCTACAGGCCTTGATCACAGGGTTATTTACAGCCCTGACAGGACGCACTGATCACTGGTCACATAAACCATTTAGTTGGTGTGTGATATTGTGTGTTTGTTTTAAGAGATAAAGAGAGATAACTGAATGAATGTGTACATCTTGTAAGGAGAAAACTGATAAGAGTGTTGCAGCAGCAAAAAACCCCTCTCCAGCCTAACCACAGTACAGAGGTGGAGAAAGTCAAAAAAAGACGCCGAGTTCTTAAATTAGAAAAGCTAGTATCGAGCGACGATATATTTAACTCTCTGCTTAAACATGGGTCTCGTGCTGAATGTACAATTCTCCTCGTACCAGTCATTCCAATAGGACGTGGTGATGTTTGAAGGGGTGGGGCTAAAGGAGAGCCTGGGAGACAGGGGTCAGTTTCCACAGGACAAACTTTTCCAGACTTCAGAAGCTATGTATTCACCTCAACACCATCTTCCACCATGCTTTTATTTCTTTCTGTGTGGTTTTATGTAGAGTGTAATGACCCAGTATCTTCCTGACATACTCTCAATGTTCTCTGTTCCTTGACCTCTTTAGTCTTGACCAGATTAAATGTAGGCGTAATTCAAAACTCAGCTGTGGGACTGAAAGTGGTGTGAGTGTAGGTCAATCCAGGCTTTGGCGCCTAGTCTCATTAACGTACCAGACCTGGCGATGCCACTGTCCCTCTCGTCGTACAGCCCTCGGCCAGGCATGTCCATAGGGTGACTGTGGCCTGGAGGAAAAACAGGAAAGAGAGAGAAAGGGAAAAGTTAAGGGTGAGAGTGGGTGAAGAGAAAGTAGGGCAGAAAATGGAAATAAGGGAGGATAATAAACAAAAAAATAAAAATTAAAAATAAAATAATGACCTGTGTGAACAAGAAAAATGTTATTAACGAACTGGAGCACCAAACATGTTGAAGATGCTCTTATCGCCACTATGTTAGAGATTTACAATGTTGCATTATAATACACAAGATGCTAATGCTTTTAGATGTGTAACATTAACTCTTGGACTAGCAACCACAAAGCAGAAGAGTTGTTTTTCTTGATTAGAATCAAAATAATGAGTGCAATGAGCCAATACAGCAGAGATGGGGTTGAAATATCTTAAAATAGCCAACGGAGCAGTACTCAGAACTCCATAAAAAAGGCTTTAACCTCCAGCAGGTGCTGAACTACTCTCTGCTGGGGAGTGGGCGCTTCTGATTGATTCTCATGTCATTAGTTAGCAACCTTTGTTTTCCAATTCCAAAAACAGGAAGTGTCACAAGGAAGACAAATAAGGTGAAAAGCACTACTGTTGTAATAGACTGTTACTCAACAGCTCACTCGGTGTCACTATCAACATCATCTGCTGCAGCGCCGACTTCCCTCTACAACAACCCCGTAACACAGATATCACAGAGTGTGTCTGCACTTAATGTCAACATACTGACGGAAAGAAAATAGGAAAAATGAGAGGTGAAACCCACAAACGCAAATGGCTGAAATGATCTCGGTGCTCTTTAATCACTGCAATATTGCATACCAGCGCAAATGCAAGGATGTCCTTAGAAGGATGTGTATGAAAAATATTGCATGCCAAGTAAAACACTTTTTTATAACTCTTACCAGATTACCATGGAAAAAGGTTGCCTAACCCCAAATGGGAAACATGGAGGTAGTGATAACCACTACTGAAGTGTGGCAAAGGTATTGATTGCAATGTAAAATACAGTAATGTTTGGAGATTTGATTTAGATGGTTATACAACTTTCAATACAATCAAGGAAGCATCTGATTGGTCCCAAACTTAATCAGCAGCATATCAAAGATTAACAAAGCCCCCAAACAAGACCTATTCTGTGAGGAACAGCTTCAAGTTGCATATTAAGCGTGTGTGACGGACACAGATGGTAGAAATTCTTCATTATGGCTATTTTACTTTGCACAACAGCCAGGAAGTGAGACTGTTGCTACAATTTCATTGGCGTAAATGAGAAAAGATTTTGAAAGGGGGAAAAAAGAACTTAAAAACAGCCCACTGCACATCAAGCCTAAAAGCATTGCCCAAGTATGACAGGCACTGTCAAAGACAACATGTTAGTAAAAGTATGTGAGTACATAACAGAAACAGGAGGACATGAAACTGTAAAAATAACTAATACTACAGCCACCGACACCAGCGAACCCTCATGCATTCCTGTGTGTTATCCACCTGCAGACATGGGTCAGATAAAGTATATACATGATTTGAGACAGCTTTATGGCTAATGAGTCAAGTTCTTGTTTGTGAGGCTGCAAATGCCTGAAGGAATACACATTCCCTCCACCGTTTCCTAGTTTCCTTGTGGTTTATGTGAAGAAGCAGAGATGAAGCTTAAGGGCATGAGGTGTCTTTGAGTATGGCTCCAAGACGCCTCAATCCTCGTTTAAAGAACTGCCTTTTCATTTACTCAGTGCCACTTGCCTTTAAATTTTTTGCACGTCCTATCTGACCCAAGTTATTTGCAGATGCTTAGTGCCATTGCAAGCTATGTCTCGAATACTATCACTGCTAATGCAAGAATCACTACCCAGGCATGCAGTTGCTGAGAGGCATCCAATGCAACCACCGTTACTTAAACTTCAGTCTACAGATACACATGCAACTGACACACAGCAATCATGGTCAGTTTTGAGCGCCAACCTGAAAAGAAAGAAGCGCTCTTGATGAGGCGTAGCGGGCCCTGTTCAGAGAAGGCCCGTCGAGGGCTGCAGAGCTGAGAAAATCCTGCGCAGCACAAACAAAAACATGGAAAAGAAGAAAGGGAGGAAGGGAAGAAAAAAAAAAAAGGACAAAAAACACGAACCATGATTAGTGAATGGAGGAGGAAATATCACTGCCTCCTATTGTTTGAAAGTCTCATTAGTTACAGGAAATTTTTAGTTTGAAATGAAATAAACAACCAGGCAGACAAGAGAGGTGGCATCGCTCACAGAAAATGCACCATATACGTTTGGTTTTTTTTAAAGCAGGTTTCGTAATTGGTTAGATTTTCAGCTTTGATGTATGTAACTAGATGTCTTTTCTGTGAGGATGACAGAGAATCTGCACAAATTAGAAACTTCGCCAACAGTTCTTCATTTGAGCTTTTTAAAAATCAGGCTTTTATGCTCATCTTTGTAGCAGAAGCATTTCACAGCCTAAGCCTAAATCAGTTGGCTGCACAGACAATGTACTGACCATCAAAAACCAACACTCAAATTTCACCACCTGTAGCACAGTCGGTCATCATAAGGATCAGTGAAGCACGAGAGCACAAATACTAGAATGCCTTAAGTGTTTCATAGAATGGCCGATTCTGTTTACCAACTGAGAAATCTTGCGCCCGTTTAGGGTAGACGTAGCTGTAAAGAAAAGCTGTTGGCAAAGAGCGCCCTGGGAGGCCGCAATGGTGGAGCTTAAAGGTGAAAAACTTCAACTTCCGATAAAATAAATAAGCAACAAAATTCAACACTTTACAGAGTTGAGCCTTTCAAACAAAATGCCATGAAGGTAAAATTATGCATTTGTATATATTTAACAAGTCCAAAAAATGAACAAAAACAAACACATTACATAAAGATATAGAGCAATTTCTCTCTATGATTACATTAAAGAAAAAGTGACTTGGTAATCTACTCATAATTTGTACAGAGGAAGAGAAATGATCACACATGGCACAAAAATAAAAGGTTTGGCACGGCACTAGATTGCCATGGTTACCTATGTTCCCTAGCAGACTGTTGGGCCCAGTGTTTTGATCAGGCTTTAGGGTGTTGTTGTCCTGTCCAATGAACTCCAGGCTGTCCTGTAACCTGTGTGGGACGAACAGAGAAAGCCAGCAGAACATTTATAAGGATTGTTGCCAACAACACTTGTATTGTGGATTGGAGAATACTGGCATATCTTGGTTTATGACAGAGTTCTGCATAGGAGTCACAGCGTGTGTTGATAAGCTTGCAAATGCTTACGTGTTCAGGCTGCCGTACACGCTGCCTCCGGTCCTGGCAGTGAAGACTTTACTCAGCATCAGCTGAGGTGGTGATCTGATATGATGATGGTGCAGGAACAAAGATCATTAGTATATGTGCTTTGTTCATGTTTATGGTTGTGTGTTTCTTCTTCTACCTAATCAATTCACAACTTATTTTCTTCCTGGATCCTATTATCACCTTCACTTGACCTTAAAACTGTTTGGTCTCAGAAAACGTAAGGATCAGATATCCCATAGTTTCAACAAGTTTCTAAAAGTCCCTTTGTTCAGAACTAGAATATTTAATGTTTGCTTTTTTTTTTTAAACTCAGGAAACAGCAGAAAGTCATTCATGCATTCATTTTCTTTTTACCTTATCTGGTGGATTTTAAGTGTAGAGCCTTTGTAGCTCATGGCCACAGAGCCAAACATCATTTCACCCAGCATAACCACATCTGATGAACACCTTGAACCCTGGAAAGGAAAGAAATATTTTGATATTGTAACCTCTAGGCATTAGACACCGACACAATCACATTGTGCAAATTCTTAAGGCATCATAGCAGTTATTCATTTAGCACTTAATATAAACGGGGGAGATTGCACACAATTTACTTCAGCAGTTTGATCTCAAATGATACCAGCAAATCAAAACTTGTGACTGAAACATGCAACAAACTTCAAACTAAATTGAAGAGTGCTCCCCAAGGACCATAAAGTATACAAACACAGTTTACATTTGTGTGTTTATGGATATGTCTTTGTAGAAGAGTACTTCATTTAAACAATCTCAGTCCTGCGTTACCTGGAAGCGGAGGCCTTGCTCCTTGGATTCCTTGGTTTCCGAGGTGCAGGAAGAGGAGCTGTCCAGGGAACTGCTGCTGCCTCCTGTAGGACGAAGCTGGCAGCATTTTCCAAACATCTTCACCTGGGACTCGGCGCTCTGCAAGATAAAAAAAAAATAAAAAATCAAAATATAGAATATTATAGACCCAACTGCCAAGAATGCAGACTTATTTACCTCTACAATTAGTTGTTGATTTTTGTTTTGCAACTTTTCATCCTTGTGACTAATTAAAGACCAAACAAAAAAACAAAAGCAGCATAAATATGAAGCATCTACTGCAAATGACCTACAACCCTGAGCTAAAATCACAAGACAGGAGGGTTGAACATATTTGGCTCTTAATGACATTCATGTAGCAACAAATTGCACATGTGGAAATAGAGACGAGGTCATTAAGATTGTATTGTGGGGTGTTTATCAATTATACAGACCACTATTAACGTAAGCATAAAGAGAGTACATATCCAAGACTGTTCTTCATCCATTTTATACAGAGTTTCAAATTGGACCCTTGACTTCTTACAATCAAAAATCATCATAAGAAGTAAAGCTTTTAGTTGAGAAACATAAATACAGTTAAACTATAGGTCAAAAGCCACAGAAACCCAATCTAGAGGTACTTGTATAAACAGCTAGCTAAAAGCAATGTGATCTCAATCAGCCTGTGTCATGTGCCTTCTTAACTTGGCAGACTATTCAAGAGGAATGCATTAGGGAGGGTGGAAGGGGAGGGAGAGGGTGTGTGTGAGGTTTCTTTTTAGTGACTAGGCTCTGGTAATGGCTCACTTGAAACCACTGTTGCTGACAGTGAAAAAGAGAAGAACACAGAGGGAATATGAGATGCTGTGAGAGAAAAACAGCATGAGAGAAGGAGAGAAGGAAAACAGGCAAAGAAGTAGAAGGACGGTTTGTGCTTCATTACGTAACCCTGCTGCATACATCTTATGTTTTCTTTCACTTATAAAGGTCATTTTGCAGCACAGACACGGTTATGAAGCCACTGCGAACATGCATGTGGCAAACAGGCACACGGATGTGTGTGTGTGTGTCTGCTGCAGTGCAGTGTGAGGTATGTACACAGACTCCGCAAGCATGTGACTGCCAGTCATATGACTCTTCGAAAACTCGTGACTGAGCAGCACTGCAATCATTCCCTCCCTCCCTCCCCCTTCCACTCTCCACTCCCTCAACTGCTCTAACTTCATCCCTCTCCATTTTCTGCAGCTTTTTTCCTCTCCTTTGAAAATCTATTTCTATATCAGAACAAGTGCCGTCTTCCATTTTTTCCTCTCCATTTTCTTGCAGTTTCCTCTTCCCCACTATCTCCCCTCTTTCTCTTCATTCCTGACTCTTGCTGACCCCATCACATATATCTCCCCTTGTCCAGCTTCTCTTGCTTGGTCCCTTGTTTCTCTATTAGTCATTCTGTTTTTCTGTGCTTTGCAGCTGTAATCTCTTCTCAAAAATAAATTCATCCGAATTGCCAAAAACCTGTCATGTGAGAAAAGAGCAACTGGCAAAGGCCTAATGCTGCAGAATGCACCAAAAATATTGACTCAAACCCAAGCAACAAACACATAATGCAGTAAGCAGGGTCGGTGCAGTATCTATGTACTCACTGCAAACAAATGTCACTCTGCAAGACATGTAAACATACACACAACATAACTCTTGCTTTTGTTACTGTATACAGTACGTGGCCCAGGTCCAATTTAAATGCAACGCTTCAATAAGTTGAGGTGAATGAGTTCAGGAAGTTAAGCAAATATACCATCCTAATTTCAATGTCAGGTGGCCATATAGCAAAGCAGGAAGTGAACGTGTGCCTGCAATATGTCAAACTAGATATGATAATGAGATAAGTGGATGAGTCATGCAAGAGAAGGTATGGCAAAGCAGAGGAAACCTGGTCAGCAGACAAAGAAACAAACCTAAGGGGAAGCAAAACACAGTCCTAAAATATGGAGGCAACAGAAGAGATAGTAAAATGAGAGGAGAAAGAACGGGGAAGTGTATAATGAGAAGTCAAAAGACATGAAAGACAGGAGGAAGGGAGGCAGGGTATATTATGGAGGACAACAAGGACCAAAAGAAAGACAGCTGAGGTACAGAGAAAGATTAGGCAGGTTAAGACAGATGTGTGAAGCAATGGTAGAGAAAAGTCATTTTCTCATATGCAAGAGCAAGTGAGAACAGGTGAACGTGATAACAGCAATAGATGATCCAGTGAGATTTGATATTAAAACAATCTTTAAATGCCAGTAAGTGCACGTATATATATCATCTGACTGCAGCTAACAGTTGTAAAGATAGAGAGTGACTTATAAATATATATAAAACTGTTACACGGATAATGTAGAAGACAAAAACAACCAGATTATTTTAGAAAAAGCAGAGGACGCTAATGAGGCCATCACAGTGATATAGATTAAAAGGAGGCAGCTAGAGAAGGCAGAGATGACACATTTAGGTAAATAAATTAAAATGCTTGAAACAAAATAAGATAAATACAAAGGAAAGGGAGGAGGAAAAAAAAACAACAACAGAAAACTGAGTGACATGGCTGTCATGTGAGGATGAAAGAATGCTGCTTACACATGGGCTGTCAGCTGACGCGATTATTATTATTAGTGGAGATAACAGCACCAGAACAAACCGGTCAGGGCCAGAAAGGAACAAACAGCAGCAGTATAAAAATATTAGTTATGTTACAAAGAAATAAAAAGGGTAAAAGCAGTGACTGTGACCAACTCAAAAATATACCCAAAGCTGGTAGTTATATGGCATAAGTTAGTTAGTTTCCATCTTCAAGTCTCACTAGATGGGTGTGCTGGCAATTAAGTCTAAATCTAGGCTTAGTGACACAAACAAAGACACTTCCTGTTTGAAGAGTTTTCAGGTAATAATGGCCTTTGTGGCATTCTTGCCCTAGAATGCTGACTATAAGAGTACTTATAAGTATTCATTCAGCAGGTTTTTTGTGAAAAAGAAATTCCTTATCTTAAACAAAAAGACAAACTCACAAACAGCCCAACCAGGTGCACTCCCTGTCTTTTAACTTTCTGTGGGGAAGTGAGGTGTAGTACAGGTTAAGGAGCAGCTAGTGTCCTCTGGACTTTGTGAATCAGGCACATGACTTTCTGTATGTCACGGCAGCGTGACTGGTTTCTGTTTTGCGCCTGCCTATGTCTCACTGCTTTTATCTTTCTTCATCTACAATAACTTTCTTTGAGCTTTCGAGGTCAAAGTTTAAGGTCTTAAAAAAAAGTTAGTAGTTGTAAATACATCAATTTTTACAAAGATTTTAGACTTTGCAACAGCGTCTGTAGCTATTTTAGTGCATCATTTGTTCCCGTGGGAACCTCTTTGTTTATTTATTTTTTGTTTTAAAATCAGCAATTAGGAAATGTCCCAAATGTCTGCAGCTCACAAGCACATACCCATATGGAAAAGATATATATAAATCTTATAAAGTTTTTATCTGTCTTGTATGAAACTTGTATGAAAAGCATACAAGAGTGAAAACACATAAGATCCCTTGAAAAATTATATAATGAAACTTGTATGTTTTGTATACTTACTAAAAACATATGATTTACTCATGAAAGTGGCCACTTTCATGAGTAAATCATATATGTTTTTACTATTTCTTTTCCATATGGGTAAAGACGAAGGGGGAAACGAAAACAACAACAACAACAACAAAAACGACATACGACTTACAGTAATGGGGGTTTCCTCCGTAGCCCTTTTTTTGGCGGCGGAGTCAAACAGGACATTTCTGCCACGCCTCTCGCAGTCCTGGTACACTATCAGCCTGATCTGACTGGGCTCCAACTGGGGAAGTGGCCAGCTAAATGGGAGGAATAATGGACAGAGAAAAGTGGGATCACATGGGAGTGAATTAACACACACACACACACACACACACACACACACCTTTTACATATCTGATGGTTTATGGGCCATATCCAAGAAACCTGTACATTAATAACAACATCATAATGTGGTAACAAAATACCTTCTGAAACAATCTGGCGCAGAAACTAATACGCAGAGCAAAAACATAACTTTGTGGATTATAAAATCAAAATCACATACACATACAAGATGCAGTCCTGCTCTAATGTTTTGAATTACAAACATAGGAGACATTACAGCATTACTGTAAAGGTTGCAAAGAACATTTGCAGTAATGCAACTTGAACATTGGCATTGTGGATCCTAAGCATATCTTTGAAGCTGATGTTTTGGAGTTGTACTTGAGTTTGTTGCAAAGCAAAATTCTCATTTGCAGAAAACTGGAAGAGCTCAGTGCATAAGAGAAAATGTAAATCTGACATGCTTTCAACCTTGTAATAAGCACAGTTTAAGCCGTCACTCATCCCACAGCTATGGCAGAGCCAGCGTTCTCCATGCCACAGCTGTCATTCACCCATGTCATACCAGAGTCAATAGGGAGACACAAAGTGTGCCATGAGAACGTACTACCAGTCTAACCCTAACGGATTCATGGTGTACCTAGCTAGAAAGAAGTCACCCAAGACAGTCATGTAACTGGATTAAAGAAAGCAAACACATTAACAATATAATACAAAGTATGCCTTTTCTTTCCAGTACGTACCTTCACAGATGCACATGTAACTAATCAGCCTGTGTGACCACTTTGCAATTCAACCAGATGACTTGATTTGTCATTGACAAGTAGCTAAGCCATCATCCACTGCCAGAATTACAGCATGATTAAAAAACTGTGAGCACAAATACAACTTTTGGCTTTCTTTAAATGAAAAGTCATTTTCACAAATGCAAATTCTTAAGATCATTACAATACACAAATAGTTAATAAGACTTTGAGCCACATTGGAAATATAGAGTATCTGTAAACTGCTGTGAAATTTCATGCCAGTACTCTTCTTCTGGCAGGAATCGCTGGACCGCTGTTAAGTAACAGTTAAGCCATTTACAGGGAGCCAGAGCTCCATGGTTGTTGCTAAGTAACCTGTGGTTTCACTCAGCTCATCTCATTAATGATGGCCATCTCAGGTAATACTTGAAGGATGATGTTGTATATTTACAACTCACTGTGACTAATAGCTGCCATTCATTAGGCTCCCAGAATCCTCATGTGCTTTTGGGGAAACTCGGCCCCCTGGTTGATTTAGTGACAGCTATAAAGATGACAGGATATTGGATCGACTGAATGATGGTAGGGGATTTCCTTTCTGATCTGAAGGATAGATGGGTCAGGCAGATGGGCACAGAGCTTGACCTAAATATAGCCTTTTATTGAGGAGCAGGGAGTGTCCCTAAACACAAGTGTTCATAGTAAATGGGCTGACGGGGAGGGGTGGAAAAAGAACTGTTAAGTCCATCAATCTTGCCATCAAAATAGCACACACACATTCAAAAGCAGGGTTCCATTTTTGTAGGAAGTGAACTTCAATGGGGCAGGGAATACCTGTGTTGTCATGCATGGTGATGTGTCCAAGAGAAAAGGTCTATGCCTTGCATGTGAGCTACTATTTACCAAACACTAATGTCAAAATATGACCAGCATTCTGACAGGCTAACTTATTCAGTCCTGCAGAGTAGCAAGAGGAGGGGGTTTTATGATGCAGCCTTAGTGTTAACTTGTCAAACCAAAGTCATGTGGTGCTTTGAGAAGTAGAAATACAGGAGGGAGACCATGCCCAGAGCCATATGGTCGGCACTAAACAATGAAATGCATCGCCAGCATTCAGCATTTTTTTTTAACGATATGATTTTATCTAAGGCTGCAATGACTCACTGGGTAACTCGGAAAACTCAATTATTTAAAAAAGCCCTTAAAGTAAAAATAATTTGCTTTGATCCTTCCAAGTACTCAAGAAAGGGGAACTCCCATCCAATGCTATTTGTTTTACACAGCGAAAAACTAAAGGTAAGCTACAGAAATTAAAATAAAACATGCAGATGAACTGTTTACTTGGTCTGAGAGACAGCGCTTAAATTAGGCAGCCTGATGAAGGCTGTCGGCAGCCACCCAAATTTATATTCCAGCAATACCTGGAACAACATGGGTACGACATTTACAAAATAAGATGACGTGCTGTTTACAGATCAACCCAGAATGAATCTGCATAATTTGACGCCAGGCTCAGTGCTCCCTTTGTTTTAAGAATAACAGTGAAGAAGACAAGAGAAGCAAAGAAAAAAATAAAATAAAGATAGGACAGAAAGCAAAAAGATGTAAAAAGGCCAAATCTTTTTTATAAGCACCGGCAAAAAAACAAAACAAAGAATAAACTCAAAAGAGGAGATAAGAAACAGCTAAAGACCAAAGATGCACTTAACAATAAGAGCAGGCATGAAAGACAAAGAACAAAAGCCAAACAGATCACAATAAGAAAACAGACCTAGAAAAAATCCAGAAATCTGAAGAGATAAAGAAAGATATCTGACATAGAAAAAAAAAACAACAACAACAAACAGAAAAAAACAAAACCCAACACTGAGCGAAAGACAAGGAAAATTAGTGCAAAGGAGGAAGTACCCCATCAGTGAGCTTGTGACAGTCACAGCACTGACAGAGGAGAGAGGGGAGTCATTCATAAAAGCAGCACATGACTTCATGACTGTTACATGCTTGTACTGCTGTGACCGCAATTGTCTGAACCAAAAGTGACTCAAATTCTGAGCACCACAGGTGTAAAAAGGTTTCATTTCCTTGAGCAACCTGTTGATAGAAAAAAAAAAAATCCCCAAAAAACATTCCACCCATGAATGTTTTCTGCATGTTTCATTAAAAAAAACAACAACAAAGAAAACTAAACAAAACAAGATGGAAACAATCAGGATGTAAAATGAGTGAATCACCTTCTTTTGTGGCAACAGTTATCAATTTGACATTACATAGATATAAAACAGAAACTCCACCCAAATACTTGAGCAGTGTTTTTTCCCCTCACCCAAAAAGCAACAGGCATGCTTCACCACAAACTCAGTAATCTATATTATGTAACTTGACCTCAACAGATAGAATCAATCTTGTTCAATGCCACTGAGGCTGACAGTTAAAAAGCGACTGCCTTTCTTACGGTCTTGCTTGTAACAGCCAGCTGGCACATTGTAGCTCCCAACACTCGGGCAGAAAACAAACCTAAGGGTAACAGCACAAGCATTGTACACAAACCTCCTTTAACGAACACCACCGTGCCCACTTGGATGCATAAAGGCCAGGTTAAACATTACCGACTCCTACCTGGGCATCATTGCGAGTCTGCCAGTCTTTCCCCAGCCCTCTCCCCTCTCTCTATTCCTCTCTTGCTTCTCCTCTCCAAGTCAAACCAGGTTCTAAGAATAGCGGTGAACTAAATTCACACAACAACATGAGACTATCAGGTGATCGCAGGAACACTGTGTGTGCTGGACAGTACCGAGGCGGCAACAGCACTGAGTCTGGACCGCTGACAGCCAGAAAGCGCTGTGATAAGAGAGTGACAGTAGGGACTTGTTCGTCTGTTGTTTCTGAATCCCGCTCTTTTTTTTCCTCTCTCCCTTATTCATCAGCTTTCTCTTTCTTTCTCCAATTAATTTAAACATGCATTTTTTTCTCTTGTAGAACAAACTGCATATAAAAAACATTTGGGGTAAGAAAGAGCATAAAGCTGCCAAATCTTGTCAATGAAGTTCCCCACAACTTGAACTTCAGAGAAATGGACCAGTTTATTTAGGCTGCTCACAACCTAAAAATGGTCACCGTCCCATTCTTAAATACTAAACTACATTCCTTGTCACATATTCTCCACTCATATTAACTTGATATAACTGCAACGCTGACGCAAAACCTTCCACGGCTGTTCCGTGGAAGGTGTAAAGTGATAAAGGTCAAAACGTGGCAGCCTTGTTACCTAGACTGTACTGAATCAAACATCAGCCTATACTGACCTCGAAGAGCCATAGCTTTCTCGCTCTCTCATGCCACTAGAGTGTGAGTGTGAGTGTGTGTGTGTGTGTGTGTGTGTGTGTGTGTGTGTGTGTGTGTGTGTGTGTGTGTGTGTGTGTGTGTGTTCGAGACAGAGAGACAGTTACATAAACATCCCCTCTGCCTAAGCTGTGTGACGTTCTTCCGGCTGTGTGTGACAGAGGGTTCCGATAGGTGCAGCAGCTTGTGTTTTAAAAAGACATTTCTGCAGCCAGCAACCACAAGAGGGTCAACAGTGTCATAAAACTGGACAATTCCTACAATGAAAAACAAAACAAATTAAAAAAAACTTCCCCATCATACAGCATTTTGCCATTTAACTGAAAGCCCAAGTTCAAGTTAGTTGGAATTTCACTGCATGTGCTTGAATCCTGATGACTAATTTACTTGTCATTTAAAAACTCATCTAAAAGTAAGAAAATGCTCAGGAAACTTAAAATCGATCACAATCTGATAGCCCAGGTAGAACTTACAAATATGGCATGTGAACTCAAAATTAACATTAAATTACGAGCTGAAATGTGTAGCATAACATGACATCATACACACACACACACACACACACACACAATTGTTCAGTGTAGCTAATGTTAGCAGAGGCAGCCTTCCTTCCTTAATGTGGTTACACACTGGTTCTGTGTGGTTATAGGTTTACTCGAAGACTGCGGACACACAACCATTAATTTTCTACATGAACGTAAGGCACGACTGCTCTTGTTCATTCAGCTTTCATCTGCTTCCACCTCACTTTTTTTTTCCCTTTTCTTTTTTTTTTTTACAGCTTCCCATCAGAGGGCCGTCTGTGGAGGCTACAGCACTGGGTAATATTGGATGGTGTCATAGCATGTTAAAATCAACAGGTGCTTAACTGTCTTGAAAAGGCAGCTACACTGAACATACTGCACACTATTTGCTGAAAATCCCTGCTTGAAATTTTAGAGCACAAAGTGCATTTTGGCAAATATTGAACAGAAACAGGGAAGTAAAGCAGCAACATATGACCAAAGTCAGGCGTAAAGACTGAAACCGCTGACCCTAAGGTTGTGTGTAATAGCAAGCAAACCACACCAAGAAGAATCTAGATAAAGTAGAGAGAGCTTTCCATGTGGGAAGCCTGCTCAGTGATGACTTTAGAGATCATTACACAGGAGTACTACTGAAGTCATGTATCAATATGCATGTACTGACAGCATAGGAAAGCTGTATATAGCTCCTAACACAGCTCATGCACCTTCACAAACCCCCTGATGTAAAACATGTATGAGTACCAGCTGCACCGCTAGTTGTGAGCTATAGGTCATTCTGTGCCATAGTGCTACTTTCCAGCATGGCACATAGGCAATACAAAAAACTATAAATACATAAATCACTATGTGACCCTGAAACGCAGTTAACACATCTAATCTTTCAGACATATCTAAGCTTTCATCAGCTCATATTGTATACATATGTTCTCAGAAACTCAGACAAGTGCTAATACTTCCCAAGAAGTAGAAGATACTTCTGCCTAGTTGTCAAATTTGAAACCTTCCCTGCAGGAATTGGTGTATCTGTGAAATGGTATACAGTCTGAAAATGAACAAACAACAGAAACAACACTCCTCTGCTGCTGGAGAAAGCCAACAGAAACCTCCATGGGAAAAATGTTCATTAATCAACTGATTAAGGTAAACAAGTTGTTTATTCATTATTAAATAATTAATCTACTGAAAATAATCTGAGGGTCCAAGTTTTTTTTTTATGAGGGGAGGGGAACTACCGTCACAATACAGTGAACGTATTGTCACACCTGCTCTGAAAACACCTGACTACCTGCATATCAGCTAGTTTCTGTGCTGATTATGTAGCATTGAGGACTTCTGCATTCCAGCAGTCACATGATACTGAGAGCATTTCTGGAACACCCTGAGATGACGGTTCACACCTACAATATAGACACACAGAGACTAGCTGATTAAAGTAGGCAGATATAATAGATAATCAATTAGCTGTAAACACCATATCTGAATAAAAGGTCACAAGTAAAGCAAAAAGTAGCCCAGTCTAAGTGTATTCTCTGACAACACTCGTGTTTTATGTGGAAGGTTTAGCCAGTGGGAACACTTTTTTTTTTTTTTTTTTTTTTTAAATTTACTTCTAACTTTTCTTACTATACACATCCTCTGCATTTATCTTTACCCAGTGAGGTTGTGTACACTCTGGATTAACTCTGTGTGACAACTTCTGAATCAGCAACACATGACAGAAAATGAGTGACAGCTGAGTTGGGAGTATCGAGTGTATGACTATTTCTCACAAATAATCACATGAACGGAACATCAAGCTGAAGAGTACTGGTGGAAGTCACGTAGAAATCGGGGTAAACGGTCAGTGCTGCACATGTAAATCAAATTCTAATAAGCAAAAAAAAGATCATATGATCGAGAGATTCAGTTTCGCCTCAAAAAGCAAATATCATTTCACTGCATCAAAACACCTCCCTCACCATGCTTTGTCATTTCTTCCTTTCAACACTCTTCTCATTTAGAGATTGAATGTAGGCTAATTAGTTAATATGAATTTTCTGATTTTCAAAATTCCAATAAATTAGTCCCACAGCTTCGTATCTGAGAATATTCAGTCTCATCAATACCTTTGCTATGTGGTGCTAAGTTACTGATTTATTTTAATTCACTTATGACGTCAATGGCAGTGAATGAGTTAAATATACATTTAGGATAAATTACAAAAAAAAAAAAAAATGTTTATCCAAATAAAAAAAGAATTTCAATACCCAAAAATGTGTCTCTGCATCAGCCCCAAGTATCCAGTGTAAAAAAAAAAAAAAAAACAAATGTAATTTTCTCTGATCTTCTCAGGTACATCTGTAATGTATTGGTATGGTCACATGCAAACTTGCTATACAGTAGAAATGTCAAACAACAAATCAGTCATAGAAAATAAACTAATAACTCCTCTCATCACTGTACCATGCAAATAACATAGGGAATTCCTTAATGCATATACGCCACAGGATAAGCAGGCCTAGCTAAATGTAAAGTTATCATCCTAGCATTCATTTGGAAATGTCAGTGACTTGGTAACCAGAAACCATAAAAGCCTTATCTTCAAGCAACCACAGACAAAACAACTACTGGTGACGCAATTTGAGCAAGCATTATATAAAACTTTGAGGCTAGGGGTACCAGCGAGGCGATTACCAATGACAACAAAGGATAGTGTTGATTGACATACGACAGAGAACCAAAGACATTAGAGGGTTACCTAAGCATGTGGAGCCTTGAATGTCCATTAGAGACAAGCTGTTAACTATAAACTACAGCCGACAAGAACTGCTTTCAGTATGGACACTCCTTTAGGTCCTTAAACTGAGTATGAGCTTCACATGGCAGACAGCCGATTGATCCATACAGTGTTTGCAGGGAGGTCGCATGTTCTGGACACACGAAGGCCAATTAAAACTCCTAATTCAACCTGTGGTTTGAGTTATCACATTCTAACTGGTAAATTATGTTTCTTCTCTTCGATCCGTGGGTTACCATGGATCATCTGCCTCCATCTCACCCTCTCCGTTGCATCCTCTTCTGTCACACCAACCATCTGAATGTCCCCCTTTAATATATGTATCCACAAGGCTCCTCTGTGGTCTTCTTCTTTTCAACCTGCTGGGCCCCTCCATCTTGATCATCCTTTGTCTAATATTTCCACTACCCGCCCTCTGCATATTCCTTCCATCTGAAACTTGCCTCTCTACCTTTGCCTCCAGTACATCTTTAATAGCCCTGCTTAGATTTCACGGCTGAACCTGCTAGGATACTAAAGGTAATATAGAACAGCTATTTCACTGCCAAAAACATTTTGATACAACCTCTGGCGCTATAATTTTCATTCTGGTAGCACATGTAGACATAATTACACTGTGCTTAAATAGTAGAATAGACACTGACCCTTTGGCTCACAGAGTGTAATAGAAATTTAATATCAAGCTAAAGGGCACATTCTGAAAAGTTTGTGACGAATACAAACGCGTTTGCGCACCGCTGTAAAGTGTGTGATGCCCCTGCAACTTTAACATCAAATTATATCCTTACTATGACCCTGCAGTTCTGAGAAGCCTGAGTGTGGCCACTTGAAATAGCCCCGATAGGAACCCGATGACAGCCGCTGTCTTTACAGAACCTTGGCACGCTTGCAGCATTCACACAAGCATGCACCGAGGGAAGAAAGCAGCCCTGCAAAATAAAGCTATAACATTCACAGTAATCCATGTCAGTTTACCGACAGTGAGTGCTTAAAAAGAAAGTAATCAAACAGAGAGCAGAGCAGAACAAGCATACATAAAAACGCTGTGATGGGTTTTTCATTTTAGAGTCAAGCTGGGAATTTTTTAAGATAGTGATGCGATAAAAGGGTTGAGACAGTACGAGTGATCACATGTTGATTCATAACTTTAGATAAACAGCAACAGGATAAAAGAGAAGAGAGCATTACTTAAAAAAAAAACAAAGTGTGCATCTTCATCAACACTTGCAAAATGCTTAGGTTTTTTTTGCCAGCGACTTTGGTAACCATGTGATCACTCAACAAACATGACAGCCTGAGATTGATGAAAGCCTCACATGACACACCGAGTTATGAAAGTACGCAATGGAGGAAGGACGCCTTGCCAATCAGGAACCTGAGACACGACTTCTCCCAAACTATAAATAAAACATTTTTAAAGATAAATTCCACGGTATGAGAAACAAAAAAAAAAAAAAAAAAAGTAGTACTCCAGCAAATGCAACGTCATGCATTTTCACAGGCTGTAATGAATAAGCTTGTCAAACATGATTTACTAAATCTACAATACACTGTACTAATTTAATTTATTTTAAATTCACCAAAGTTTTATTATATTTTCTAGACTTGTAACCATTTTATATCAACTTGAAAAGGAAACAGGTGAGTCCTAGTTTACCATAGAAAAAGTTTAATTCCACGAATCTATATATTAAACAGAAAACGTCAAACTTGAGTAAATCTGCTTTTACTCTCTTACTCGTATATTGTCTGTTAGTGCAGGTCATGTAGGAAGTTTCCTCAGCAGGCTGCCAGGACAAGCAGTTTGGGTGTGAGTGGGAGGACAAAGCTACTGGCTAATGATCAGGTCTCAGACTGGCTACAGGATGAGCCAAAGGCTTTTGGTGTAATGTACAGTATGCCGTCCCCAGTCAGGTGCCGCAGCCAGGGAAACAGGAGTCTTTTTAGGCTTTCCTCTCAGGGTCAGCCAAACTACTGCCCTCTATGGTATTCTGGAGGGCACAGTGGAGTGGTGTGGCAGTGCATGGTGTCGGTGATGCAGTATGCAGGCCAGAGGTTTGCAAAACAGGAAAGACTTCATCTCTTCTGGATATTAAAAAATATAGACTGGAAAATGCCAATAATAAGCCTGATGTACAATCTAAAAAAAAAGCTATTTCTGGTGTCACATTGGGCTTGCTTATTCCCCCCCCAACCTGTCAGAGGTTTTTAAGGTCATTTTCTTTTAACGTCTTGATTGAAATTGACTGCAGCATCCTACCCAGCCAAATTTATTCATGGTATAATTCTCACACAGTGCTTTTTAAAAAAATACTTCAGAATAGGGCTGGGCCATATCATACTGTTCACAGTAATACCGGTGTAATGTTGGGCAACGATACGAAAATGAAATATTGCGATAGAATAAGGGTAAAACGCGCATGCGCAGTGCCTTTGTTTACATACGCACATGGCGGCGACACAGAATGAGAAGAGCGAAAGGGGATCGTTAAATGAAACGGATGAACCAGGTTTGTAAAAATGCTGCAACTTCAGTGGTGTGGAACTGGTTTGGCTTTCATCCGTCAGATACACAACAAAGCACTATTTTTGGTAAGAGCATGCTAGCGGGCCGTCGTTATTACCGTGTTATTTGGAAAATACGGCACACTTAAAATCAATCCTTTGATTTTTCTGAAAATCGACAGATTATAATCCCGTGTGTATGTATGAATTCTGGTTGTGTTTACTGACCTCGAAACGATTTTATGTGGTACATGGCGCTCGAAAATCTGTCAAATGTTTCAGTACGACTTTGCTAAGCTACAAAGCCGCACTGCTCGATGGATTGTCGGAGCATTACGGCTATCGTAGGCAGGCGCCTCGCGGAGTGATACGTACTGTGCTTCAACATAATATTACGTATTGTGTGTGTATAACCTCTTTTTAAGTTTTGTGGATATTAAACATGGTCATGCTGAGGATATGTCAGCCAATTTCCACTGGAAATGCCTTTTGGTTAAACTGTCAGCGAGGAATTTGCATTTGCACTGTTAATTTTTTATATAACTTTAATGCACTTAAAAAAGCTGCCTGTTTAAGTGAAAATACGTTGATTTTTTGGGGGTTTTTTGCACTAATAAAGTTGAGGAGTTGTAAAGTATTTTGTCTAGTGTCAATTATATCGTCAGTTATATCGTTATCGCAAATTTTCAAATGTATATCGTGATAAATTTTTTGGTCATATCGCCCTGCTCTACTTCAGAATACTGTTAACGTCATCATTTCTGCAGGCCACCTCTGCCAGTAGACTGCAGTCACGTTATATTCTCTGTTCTGTCCATCTTTTAATTTTGCATGCTCAGTTGCTAACCACTTCATCCTCCAACTTATTTGTTCCACCCTGTCCCATTAGATTCCCCTCCCTTAGACCCTCAACTCAGTGTTTTTTTAATTCCTTTTAACCATTTTTCTTTTATGCAGAAACTCCTAATGCTGCATCTTAGCCTATTCTTGCTACCACACAAGTGTTCCTCTCCAACCATGTCTCCACGCAGTTCTGTCCTCTCTAGAGCATTTCATGCTTGATGAATGGGAAGCTTATGCCAGAGGTATGAAGAGCACAGCTGACCACTGAGCTAACAGAAAAGCCTGCTGCCTGCCTGTTTGCTCTGGGATTGATGCCAGTCAGCCCCCGCCCCTCCACGCACACACACACACAGATTGCATTTATATCACTGGGTGCAGGGCACCTTTATGACAGTGGAACGTGCTCTGGCTCAGGCATGGACCAAAGTGCAAGCAGCACCACAAGGAGATGCGCTTTCAGGTAAATATCTTCCCCATGAGTGACAAGGTGGGAGAAACATTGTGCAATGCCAGTGTATTTAAAGCTTTAGAGCACGTTTTTCCAATGGTGGCAGACCTGACCCTGAGTGTGTGAGAGAAAATACACAGGGAGACTGCAAATCAACTCCCATTCAGCTCAATGATTCATTGCCATGTCAGGCTGAATGTAACCTTAGAGTTCTTATGCAGCTTACATCGGTTTTGTACTCCATACATAAATAAAACTTTGTTTTAAGATTATGATTGGAAACATTATATATGCTAAGGACGCCCAGTTGCAAGCCTGAAAGTATTGGGCAACATGTCGCCGCAATACTGCGTTAACTTGCCTTTAATTTTTAAAATACATGACCAGATCTTTATAGGGTAAATATCAAAGAGCACTGGTGTTTGGAAATGATAAATGTTTTCTATAGCTACATGGGAAATGACATGATTATCTGCTTTAGTGGATGTGGAACACAAGCAACGCGTGCAGGAAATATTATAATCACTACAAGCCATCTTGCATTTGTTCTAAGCATCGGTGTTCTAAGTAAACTCCAGCCACTTGTCTATTTAACATCACTGCAATGTTAGGTGATATTCAGACGCCATGTAGCGCTATTTCAGTAAAATTAACACTGTGCATCAACAGTCTACCGACACAGCAGCACGGTATGGGATGCGTCAGCGGCCGAATGAAGCGATCACATGTGCTTCCATTAAGAGCCCACGGTGTCCTGCTCTGTTGTCTGGTGGAGAGTACAGTAACAGAGGCAAAGTCGAGGGATGCTACTTCTAATTAGCTCCAAGTTATCAGGATCCAGCCAAAGATAAGCTACAAAAGAGCGCGACAATACTGTCACGTGCGTTTTTTCTTGCCACAATGCTGTTACCACAGAAACAAAGGGGAAAGAGGAGGGGGGGAGCAAGGGAGAGACAAAGAGAAAGCGAGATACTTCTACTGTAACTTGCAAGCACCATTTGACTATCTTCGGGATGACAATAAAGCGTTTTTCACTTATAAGCTGACATAAACAATTACTTATATGAGCAAAAAAGTGATGGTTAACAAGCTGAGTCAAGTCCCACCAAGACAGCGCGTGCAGCAGCCTCGCTAACGTCCAACAGCTAGCATTAGCATGTAGCTAACCGCACCAACAAGGCACAACACGTCTCTCACGTCACTCTACACTTTTCCAACACCGATGTCAAATCAGCCAAACTACACAACGCTCATCTGCAGAGTGCCTCGAGTTCAATATAAGCGTTGCTCCAAATACACTGTCATTCCTTTCAGACGTCAAAGCGAAAGCCATAAATATTATTAACGTACACACGCACAACCCTACACACAAACCACAAACGGACACGCACGCACACAATAAGCTACCTGAAAGCTGGGTCCTCTTTGCTACACCTCGGGGGCGGCGATGAAAACGCATTTCTCTTGTTAAAAAGTTTCTGAAAGAGAGTCGGAGGCATCTTGTACCAAAATGAATTCGGTACAGAAAGTCTCTTTCCGTTTTCAAATCCACGACCAAATCTTGTTCCTTGTAACTGTCTCCATGGGTGTCACAGTCATATGACACGCATTAGTCACAGGAACAGCTTGGTAACCCACTACATTATTCTGATTGGCTCACCGGGCGCCAATGCTGCTACAACAAATAACCCGATTGGCTGATATTTTTGGTATAAGTACCACGTGGTGAGTGGATTCGCTGTGTTGATGTTTTGTCGGGGATCGTGACAGCATGAAATTTATTCACACTAAAAAATTATCTAAGTGCGACTGCCCAACGGCTTGAAACACACACACACACACACACACACACACTTCAGATATTATTGAAAGACACAGTTGAGAAAATAATTAAGTGTAAGAAACGCATCAAACAGAACGGAGGGATCGCCACAAGAGGCATTTTAATGTATTTTTATTTGCTTATTTGCTTTAGACACTTTCTGAATCAAATACATATGCAGATTTTGAGGACAAAGACAAATATACATAAATATAGATGGAGTATACTTAAAATACATATCTTATACATTTAAACTTTGCTTTTAAATCATTCTTCATTTAGAAAGTCTATAGTAACACGTGTCAGGAGAATAAATGCAAATATGGACAAGCACAACAAGCAAAAAACACACATATATAGACACACACATATATCATATTTAAAGGTGGAAAAGCTCACTGTATGGACAAGACAGACAATGGTTTTTAAAGGTAAATACATATGTGCCATCTAGTGGTCATTTCACATCACACTTTTTTCATATTAACATAAACGCCAGTCTAGCATGTCTCTTTAATTAGTTCTTAAATGTTATTTTAAGTTTGTTCCATAGATTCTTCTCTCCTTCTTTTAAGTAGTTACAGACCATTTTCATATAAGACTTTCTACAATTAGACTAATCTAATCCAGATGAGGGGGTAAAGCCACAGTTTTCTGTTTTCTTATTCTAGCTTCAAATGTGGCAGGAAAGATGGTTCGGTGCACTAAACAGCTGTGAAAGGAAATAAAGTAACACTTCTGAGTTTCACACATCTTTCTCTCATGACCTGAAAGAGAGTATCTCTCTCCTTGTCGGTGGCAAAGTCAAAGAGCTTGGGTTTCTTATGACTAGTTTTGACAGACCTTTTTAGCAACATGGTCAGAGCTAATGTTTCTTCTTCCGAGCTGATCTCTGCATCAGGCTTCAACTCCTCAGGTGGGCTGGACATTTGCAATGGCTTGTTGAGACTGGGAGTCATTAACTTTGAGGCTGGTATGCATTTTCCATCAAAGGTCTCAGCAATTACAGGACTTTTGAATGAAACCTTCTTCTTACACAAGATGGGTCTTCTGTAGCTGAGCTGTGGAATAAAAGTCATTTTGATCATGGCTGTGATCCCTCTTACTTTTGTTTCTAACAAAATAAAAATGATCTACATCATATCAAATTTAAACAGATGGAAATAAATGGGCAGATGACTTCTTACTCTTGGTGGGATTTTCCTCTTAAAGGTTTTGTCTGCAAATTTAGGACAGAAACCACAAAAGTAGTCGTAATAATTATACAATATCTCTTTATTTTCTGTGTGTGGAGTTGATTTTAAAATACATATGAAATATATGCACTTGCCAGGCACTTCATTAGGTACACCTTGCTAGTACAGTTGTGGGCACCTTTTTGGTTCCAGAACTGCCCAAATTCCTTGACTTCAATAAGGTGATGGAAACATTCGTCAAAGAATTTGGCCTATATTGACATGATAGCATCACACAGTTGCTGCAGATTTGTTGGCTGCATATGAATAATGTGGATTTCCTGTTTCACCACATTCCATAGGTGCTCTATCAGACTGAAATCAGGTATTTAAATGATACTCACTTGGTACTAAGGGGCCCCACATGTGCCAGAAAAATATTCTCCATGCCATTACACCACCCCCACCACCAGCAGCATGAACTGCTGCTAAAAAGGCATGGTCGATCCATGCTTTTATTTTGTTAACACCAAAATCTGATTGTAGCCTGTGAATACTGTGCAGAAAAACTCGAGGCTCATCAGACCAGGCAACATTGCTCCAGTCTTCTCTTACTCAGTGTTGGTGAGCCCTGCATTCAGAGATCCTCTTGGTTGCAATGCTCTAAATATTTGTTTACTGTTGCCTTCCCATCAGTTCAAAGCAGTCAGGCCATTTTTCTCTGACATCAAAGCATTTTCTCTAAGAGAACTGCTGCTCACTCGATATTCCCTCTTTGTTTTTGACAATTTCCTGTAAAACCCAGTAGAAAAATCCCAGTAGATCAGCAATTTATAAAATACTCAGACCAGCCTGTTTGGCACCAACAACCAAGCTACTTTCAAAGTTACCTTTCTTCTCCATTCTGATGCTCAGTTTGAACTTCGGCAGGTCTTCATGATCATATCTTAATGCCTAAATGCACATAGTTGATGCTATGTGATTGGTTGATTATACATTTGCTTTAGTGAGGAATTGAACAAGCGTTCCTAATAAAGTGGTCGGCAAGCGTAGTTTGCAATAATAGTCATGCTCTGAATAATACTTAAGGAAGATATGTTTCTTATGAAATGAGAGCCTTTACCTGATTTCAACGAGTCATTTTGTACTTTAGCAGCAGATCCGGCTTCTCTGTTGTTGCTTGATAAAGAAATAATAAGGAATGAAGCAGTTAAATTGCGTGAGCCACAAGTACTAAATGCTTTGAGATTCAACTGAGAAGACTTACCTGATCTCACAGGTCTTTTCAGCAAGAATAGTGGAGGCATCTGCAGACAGAGTTACTCCTTTTCAGACACACAGGTATGGTTTGGGTACGCATGTAAATAAGACTGCATTTAATTAAAGCATACTTGGCATTTTTTCTAAGAACATTAAAATATGCTATAAAAACAAAGTTACTGTTCCTTTTTTGTTCATTTGCTACTTCTAAAAGAGAAACATTTTAAATGTAATTATCAGATGGAGTCTAAGGAGCTTGCAAAAAAAAAAAAAAAGGACGTACCAAACATGACTGAGTATGAATAAAGTTATACTCTTAATACCTTTGTTCAATTAAGTGGAATTTATTGAACTGAAAAAAAGAGAGAAAATTAAAGTGTGCCTGAGATTTTTTCCCCAGTATTACCCAGGATGGTAGAAAGGTTAGGGGGATGATGCATGTGTATGCTCTCAGCATGGCTGACATCCAACAAAGTGGAGTTTTTTATGTGACGATGGAGATCCAGCAGGTCTTCCTCAATGGAAAAATTGAAGGTTTCCACTATCAAGACAAAAATAAAAGTGAGAGACCAAGTGTGGCTGTGGACATACAAAAATGTACACATACAAATGCACTCAGACACACCCTTGTTTTCTCTTCTGAAGATCTCTGGAGAGGGAAGATTGTTAGAAGTTGCAGAGTCCAAAAAGTCCTCATCCTCTGTGTCACCAGAGCTGAAAGTTGTGGCAGTCTCCATGCTAGATAATGTGAAGCTTTCTGGCGTCACTGCCAAGCTTTGCTCGTCTTCTTTACCCGACATTTCATCACCTTCATGAGCCTCTACTACAGTCACCTGAATGGCAGGTAAGGTTGCTTTGTGTCTGGTAGTTTCAGTAAATGCAGGAGTGCTTAAGCTAAAAGTAGATTTATGGTGTACAGTGTTGGCCTGTGTGAAAAGAATAAGCATAGAAAGGGGAGGAAATAAAACGAATCTGGTGACTGAAGGTTATAGCATCTGATTCTAATGCTTTTTTATACTTAAACTCTTCAGTCAAATTTGTCTTTGGTTGCTGATTTTTTTTGTTGTAATAATTCTTCAGGGCAATATATCTGTCTGGCACTGGCAGAGAAATTTGGCAGGTTGTTCACCCACATACTCGGCTCCTCAATGCACCTTTAAGGGGAAATAGAGTATAAGACTTATCGCCAAGAAGCGCTGTTACAACATAAATCGTAAACCAAACACTAGTTTCCTTATTTTTCTGAATAATTGCTCTTCACTCTTTTCTCACATGATCTGATGTATGTGTTCTATAGAACAAAATGCACATGTCACTTTAACTTCTTGCCAGTTTATTGGGGGACTCTTTGTGGCTTCAGCATCAACATTCACTTGTTTTTTTCTCCACGTAGATTCCTTCATATTTTCTTCTCGTCACCCATAATTGTGAGCTAGTAAATATTGGATATCAGTGACTGTTAATCTTACATGAATACAAAACATCTGGGCACACTTACAGATACTGGGCTCTTTGGTTTGACAGTGGAGTCATTCGTGACTTCCCTCTCAGGTTCTTCTGGAAAAGCTTCATAATGCTTGCGGAATAGAAGTTTCCTGTGCTCTTAAAGTTTGAAAGCATGGATGCAGAGAACAATTTAATGAGAACAGAAAATGGCTTTGCCTTTATTTACACTTTTTTTAAAAAAGTGTACAATCAATAGATATATTAGATCTCCTCTTAGGTTTACACTAAGTAGATTTAACAGATTTAGAAAAGCAGTTAAAACCTGAGATAAGAAACATGAAGGTGTTCATAATATATTTCCCAACACCTTTTTGTCCTCACAATGAGAACTAGGCTCAGACCAAGATTAAAACTTTAACTTTTAAATAAACAAGTAAGCCACCTGAAGTTTAACGTTTTAATGTAGACTGCGTTAAAATGTGTATTACAGTGTTTTTCTTACGGTCTCGTCTGGTCAGCGCTGGTTTCACGGGTGTATCTCGTTTGATAGGTAATCCACTGTCACAACGGAGTCTAATCTGGCGCTTGTATCGATCCATTTCCAATTAAACTGACTTAAAGACCAAATCACTTGCCATTCAGTGAACTGCTACACTATAAAACTGCTTCAGCTAATGGTACTAGTAAAAAATATAATTAGGAGAGAGTGTCTTTAATCTAATGCTTCAAGTTCTGCCTTTATCGTCCCCTGACCATTCTGTGCGTTACTTAGCAACGAAGCACACCTGCAGAATATGTGATCAGCTGCTAATCACCACTTTTAACGCACGACTGAAGCGATTTATTCGCATTTGCATGCTATTTAGAAACTCTGGAAAGATTTGGTAAGCGTTTATGTCAACCTTCATGCTTGCCATGCCTTGACAGATGCGATAAAAGTGAAATCACTGCCCTGCCATAGTAAAATTGGGTCTGTTTTAAAGTTCGTTTGCAGAAATGGACACAAAGAACTCAGCCTAGCTTAACATAGCATTGATAGACTTCATTAGGTAAAGCCCCCTAAGCTTCTTCTTTTGCCTTAAGAATTGCCTTAATTCTTGGTGGTATAAATTCAGCAAGGTGCTGGAAAGTATATGAGTACAGTAAGAAACATGAGGTGATTAAAGGTTTGTGACATACTGTAGCGTGTTGCTGCAAAGAGCCACAAGAAGACCGGTACACTGGTCATAAAGGGATAGACATTGTCAGCAATTCTGCTGTGGCATTTAAATTATGGTACTAAGGAGCTCACATGTGCTTAGAAAATGTTCCTAATATTACACCAGCAGAGGCAGGATGCATGCATGCATCTACTATTGTTCAAGTTTTGGTGAGCCTGTGCAAATCTTAGCCTCTGTTTTCTGTTCTTAGCTGACAAGAGTGACAACAGTTGTGGTCCTCTGCTATTGTAGCAATTTGGATCAAGGTTTGGTGTGTTGCACATTCAGAGATGATCTTCTGCATACCTTGGTTGTAGTGAGTGGTTATTTGAGTTGCTGTTGCCTTTCTATCAGCTCAAAGCAATTTCGCCATTCTCTTCTGACCTCTGGCATCAACAAGTCATTTCCCCAGATAACTGCTGCTTACAGGATATTTTCTGTTTTTCAGGCCAGTCTCTGTAGACCCTAGAGACGGTTCTGTGGGAAAACCCCAGTAAGGGAACAGTTTCTGACATTCTTAGACCTGGCACCAATAACCATGCTGTGTTCAAAGTCATTTAAATGACCTTTCACCCTCATTGTGATGTTGAGTTTGAACTTTGGCAAGATATTGTAACCATTTTGACCACTATTTCAGGTGCTAGTTTAGCTCATTGGGTTGATGCATTTTTTTCCCCTGCTCTCTCTCCCAGCTTTCCTTTCAACTGTTCTTTAAGAGCTGTTCTCATCACATGTTAAGATTGATTGTGTGACAAAGGGCCAAAGGAACACAGTCTTTCTTGCATCTAAAAACAATATTACTTACCTTTTAGAAAATAAAATAATATTTTGATATGAGTGTAAATAGATTTGTGAAGTGCATTAAGCTTAAAATACTCCTATTCCTTTACGTAATGGAGTATTTTGATACTGTGGTTGGTACTGTCCTTTATGAGTTCCTCTCATCACTGCTAATCTGGAGGATAGTTCAGTCTTTTTTCATGTTACCATCCTGACATAAAAAATTGCATTCAACATCATTAAAAAAGGACCAAGACACTAGTTGAAAATCATTCCAGAACATTTTTTATTTCACTGCCCTTGTCCTAATCCCCAACCTCCCTCATCCCGATTGCTGCACTCGATCATTACAGGATATGGTGCTTATTCCATTTTTACAGCAGAATAGATAAATAAATAAGTACAGTTCATCTCACTACACGCAATAAGAGAGAAAAAAAAATCATTCAAACCATTGATTCAATAAATATGCTTACATCTAGCTGTCTTCATTTATGTACATCCGCATTGTTTATGCTTTGGGACGGTAATCAACTTAAAAAGCGAATACATTACTTCTACGTGTAAACCTTTTTAAAAAACATGGTATCGTTTGTTTAAAAGTTGATGTTTGTTCTAGCGGAATTCATCATTGGCTCTTCTAAGTGAAACAGCCCTGTACCTGCAGCTGTGGCTGTCAGCAGCTAGATACAACCGGCTCCTAATGACCATAAAGAAATGCTTGTCTTTTTTCTCGTTAAATGCCAATGGTCCCAGCATTACAGGGCAAATTGCATGCATTGCCCCAAGGCCTGGTGTTGCATTAGATATTTTGTTTTCTTTTACCTGACATTCTCTTTGTGCAAAGATGAGTGAGAAAGAAGTCTGAACCTCGATGACCGTTACAGATCGCCGGCCCTTACATAAACAAGGAGCATGCATGCTAAACCTCTGACTGCAGCCATGTTGAACTGACATAATGAATGAGTGCGCGGATACATGACACAAAGTGTAATTTGGGTGTGGCTCAGACAATGAGATGCTTTACATGGGACAGTGTGGACAGCGATGATTTGAAAGGCAGCTGCTCTCTCTCTGAACCTTATTATTGTAAATCTGCCTTCAAACAGAAGGGTGTAATTTCATCTAATTGCACCATATTTGGGTTATACCCAACTTTAATTCTTGTATCTGTTCGGGGTGGTGTATCAGCCGCCTTACTAGCGCCGTTTTTTTATTCAAAGAAAATCTAACTTTTTCCACTGGGGATGAAATCCATTACAATTCTACAAGGTGTCAGCATTAATGTACATTTTGACATCTCCTGGAGCTACACTATACACTAAAACATCACACTTGCTGTCGTATGACTGTGTTACTCTTGTAAAACAGATGAGTTTTGTTTGGCTGGTAGATTTAAAGAGGAAAGAAGAGCTGAGGAAGTGGGAATGATGATGCTGAGTTTCTGATGCTGGGGAGTGGGTGTATTTGTTTTTGGGTCAATAGCAGGTAGCAATGTATGGATGATTTTAAATGCCTCAATTAAAACAAAGAAAACAAAAATACATCGTACAATACACACCATTTCGTGGACATTATTATCTTTTTTTGTATTCACTGACAGTGTGAATCATGTGAGAAGCCAATGTTAAAAACTAAACTCTAAAATAACATAATGGAAAGTTTTTCGGTGACATGATTTTCCATCTGACATTAAAATTAATAGGCGTGAGTCAAACTGACTGAGACATTGGTTTTGAATTTAATCAGTTGATATTTGTATTAGTGATGTACTAATAAGACTCTACCTACCATGTGGGAATCTGCTAGCATTAGCTTGTTGTCCTCCTTTAAATCGTTGTTTACTGTAAGCATACAGAAATCAGCTATCAGCACATCACGTGAATTGTGCCAAGACGTTCTCCCCCAGCTTTTTAACCTGTCCCCTAATAAACTGACAGTTGATTAATTGAACTTAATTCACAGTAAGTAGCAGTATCCCTACAGCTAATGCTAGCTAATAAAGTCAACACATTGCCACACCCCTAAACCGGTTGAGTCATTCCACCCTAAATAATTGGAGAGTTTTGGCATTTATGATGCGTTTTAATTTCTAGTAAGAACAAGTTTCCTTTCACCCCCTTATAAAATCCCAGTAACCATTCTTTACATTCATTATGGGTAACTCTATGCTGCCCTCTGCTGGCTAACCCTGAAATTGTTTTTGTTTTGTGATGGAAATTCATGTCACACGAAAAAAGAAATACGTTCCTTTTTATGGACTAAAATTTTTAAGTGTCGATTTAAAATATGTTTTCAATTAATTATGAAACAGTGAATGCGTACATAAAAAGGAAATACATATGACAATGTGCATTGTATTTCGCTTTATTGATTTCTTTAATTTGTTTTTATCTAGGCATTTTTAATCATCTACCGTTGGGCCAGTTTTGCTTTGCTTTCCGAAAGCACGTTAAGCGTCAGGTGACACATCTTTGTCCCACTGCAGGTCGCTGGACAAAGCGTCTGTTGTTGTTGTTTGATTGCTTTAAGAAAACTTAGGTCCGCCAGCCTTCACATAGAGATGCTGTTGTAGAGCTCATCAATCTTCGCCTTAAAAAACTCCTTCAGCTCCGGTCTTTTAGCCTTTAGCGTCGGAGTCAGCAGGCCATTTTGAATGGAGAACATCTCATTGTGAATATAGATGTTCTTCACCTTTAGAAGAATAAAACAAAAGAAAAAAAAACATGATGGTGAATGAGATAAATACTGCTCTTAAGTTTACTTCATCTTATAGCCACAAATGCATTGTTAGCCAATACTCTTACAGGAATCACAAGACCAATCCCTGATAGTATATAAATGTAGCATATAACTTATCAAACAGCACAAGAATTTATGCCAGTAGCATTCTTGTTTCACTTGGCTTAATTTCCTTTGAAATGATTTAAAACATTAATATCTTAATTATTATTTTAAAACATATATATTTTATTACCATAGCTGTATCTGCAGTATTTCATTAATTTAGATATTGTGGTATTGCTTGGAGGGATTTGTGAATAACTAGATTACTTAAAGACATTAAAATCTAATCTAAAAGATGTTACATCAGGCACATACTGTTTATGGAGATACTGTAAAATGTTATCTTACATGTCTTAAGGTATCAAGAAAAAATACACTTACAAACAGTTAAGTTCCTACTTACCTGCTCGAAAGAATGGAGGCCACTGGCTTTTCCAAGACGCACCAAATCTTCAAGGATTCCCTTCTTTAACTCCTGTTAAACAAAGGAGAGAGGGAGCTTTGTTACATTTCTAAATAACTTCCAGTAGGTTTTAATAATATTAACTATAAGTGTTACAACCATATGCCACTTACAGTGTTTTTACATAGGTCCTCGTAGGTGCCCAAGATACCTTTCTTCTTGGCCCATTCAGGCATGGTTTCAGGGTCAGGAACAACTATTCCTACCAAACAGGACTGAGAAAAAAAAAAACAAGGTGTATTGGATAGTGATCAAAATAGAAAATCAACACTAAGTAACACATAGCCCAGATGTACTTGCAGGCTCTTAGGAGCCAAAGATGACTACCAGGCCTTGGAACACATAAATTTGAGCAGGAGTTCTACTTCACATTGCACTTCCTGTAAATGATTAAATGTCCTTACCTGCAGACTATCTCCATGAACATAAAGCTGTGCCACAGGTTCGCTCCTAATGTAGATGTTCTCGATCTTCTCAGGGGAGATGTACTCACCCTGCGCCAGCTTGAAAATGTGCTTTTTCCTGTCAACGATCTTCAGCGTGCCATTCTACGGAAAACGAGAAATATCATTTTAAACAAAATATTATGGATTGTTCTCATATAAACACAAGGGATTTTTCAAAATCCATGACTAGTCTCAAATGTAAGCTGCGTATACGTACAGGTAGCCATTTCCCAATATCTCCCGTATGGAGCCAGCCATCGGCATCCAGTGTCTCCGCTGTTCTCTCTGGGTCTTTGAGGTAGCCTTTAAACACGTTTGGTCCTTTTACACAAATCTGGTTGACAGATTAGAAAAGTCAAACAGGGTCAGGGTTAGAGGTTAAGCACATGTCCTCTACAAACACATGCAACGTTGTTTATAAAGTCCGAAAATTGTATACGTTACCCTTCCTATAAACATGTACAGTCACATGAAAAAAAGTACATCTTTCTAACATTTTACATATCAGGACATAATAAAAAAAATATCCGGTTCTTATCAGATTCCAAAATTAAGTGTAAACAGTGTAATAAGTCATGTGTGGTTCTCCATCTGAGGTGCAGTTACCTAATTTCAGAACCTGGCGAGGTTATATGCAGACATGTAAAACTTTAGAAATGTGTACTTTCTTTTTCCCTTTACTGTATTTGTCCTCTGTGTCAACCCCTATATGCTGGTATGCTGGTAATCAGTTTTCAATTCTGATCTTTATAACACACTTCACATCTGCCCTCATTTCCTGACATTTCAAAATGCTCACGTCAAAGCTGTAAAAACTACTCTCTGGCATACAGTGAAAACACACCTACAGACCTACACACATCCTTACATATGCACGTATGTTACTTATTTCTACCACAAAAGTGGTTACGTTTTTGGTTGCATTTGCATGCATACGTGTCATTCTGTCTACAAACAAGTTTTCGATGAATTCTCGTAAAACGTTGTAGAGGTGTAGAGTGGCGTCTTGTTAACAAGCCACTGAAATGTGCCTTACATGCGCCAAGGTCATGAAGGTCAAATTAATAATTTATTGGTTGAAAATGGACAAAAAGCCTTATAACTTAAAACTATGACTCTTATAAGTATGGTGTGTATTGTCAACAGATAGAAAGTACTATATAAATATTTAAAATATCATGTCACATTTGACCTCTGACCTCTCCTTCAAGGCCAGTAGATTGATCTACAAGCCAAAATGATAATAGTGATAATAGAGCTATTTAAAGCTATGTTTCTAAATGCTATTGTTTTTTTTTTTGACAACATAAAGGCATATAGGAAGCAAAATATGGGGATTCCAAATATCACGTTTCTTTGGACCTCTGGCAACTTCTTCAAGGTCAGTTAAGGTCAAACTTTTATAAAATTGATTAAATAATTAAACAGTTCTTAAAATTCTACTGCTTTTGTTTGTTTTGACAAAATTTAGGAAATGATACTGGTGCATGGGGATTCTAGATATTAGATTATATTGCATTTGCATCCAAACATTAAGTCATTGGACCTTAGGCCTTACCTTTACATTTCACATCTATCTTTCTTTCAAGCTGACCCCAAAATGTGTTTTCTATCTTTAAATAAAGTATTGTGAAGAGAAAGTGAATGAGCTGCCTAGTTAGTTATAATAAACTATAGTATAATTTTATAATAACTAATAATAAGCTCATGCTGTTTATCTTCAGTTATTTACAAATCAGTACCTACTATCCATTATCACCTATATAATGGTTGTGTAGTCAAAGTAAGCTTCTGTCACCCCCCCCCCCCCCCGTGTGATTTTTATTGCACTACAAACGTCTTAAAGTACGTTTAAAAAGAACAAAGAAGAGAAAGTGAATATATCAAAAATACAATACTATTTCCTTAAAAGTAAATGCTGCTTTTAAGTTAGGTTTGTGCTCTCTAAGTGCATCTTGTGTTTCTGTTGAAATCGCTTTGCTTACCTCTCCCTCTCCCTTGGAGGCAAAGTAGTTCTTCTCGGGTACATCCACCAGTTTAATGAGGTTGCATGGCAGCGGAGCCCCAACGTGGCCTGTTGGTCAGTACAAGAAGAAACATTAGAAACACAACAACTCGATTTCCTTCCTCACTTTCCACTGTTGAACAAAAAGGAGGACTACAAATTGATAAAATGCTCAACACTGAGCATCAATTCTATGTGAGGAGGAAAAGTGGTTTAATTAACGATATTTTTACTAACTAATTAAATCTAAAGGAAAACTAGTCGTCATCATTTGGGACAGCGTTACAGATATCTGTGAATTATCAGAAGTGAACAGCAGGGGGTGATGCTTGACTGTATTATGAAGCTCTGTCTCACACTGTCTCACAGTAGGTTGACACTTAGAGCACATTTGTTTGCTTCAGACCTTCGTTTATGCAATACAATCAATTCAAAAAATATGTGGCCATAAACACAGGGAAAGCTTTTACTTTTCAAAACGGAGATTTTGAGTTGATTACTTTAACATAATGTAATAATAATAATAATAATAATAATAATAATATCAGCCTATTTTTCTGTGCTTCATGTTCAGTTCTTTAGCTGTAATAACATTTTAAATTTAGTATAATTTAGATTTATTTTAGTAGTTTTTAACATCATTTTAAATAATAACAGTCTTTAATTTTTTCTTTGACTTTTGTGTTACCCTTTATGTTTGTTAGCAAACCCACCCACCGATCCAGACGCGCACCCCTGCATAACACCTGCCCATGGCTTCATGCATTCATGCACATGTGCTTTTTTTCTGCCTTCTTTTTCTATTGTTAACTTGTCACTTTTGTTGTTTTTACAGTCTTCTTGTTGTTCTGCATTTGTGTTGCACTGTTAAAAGGGAACAGTGTATATATTTTTTTTATATGTATGAAAAACTTTCCAATCACTTTTGAACTAGGAAAGGAAAATGAGTAATTAAAATGAAAATCAGCACTTTGTTTCGCTTCAACTGTCTCTTAACTGCGTGCAGCAAATATATTTCTCTCTCAGAGAAAGCTCAACATTATACTGACTTAGGCAGCCAATCAGAACAGAGTTTCACGCATATATGAATGCATAGAGGTTACTTGGAAATTACCTGCAATGCCTGGCTGCTGAAAATAACACAGCCACAATACACCCAATCTGGAGGGTAAAAACGGGTCTTTATAGCAGATATTGGTCTTTTATTTGAGCTTGTTGTTGTTGGAAATCACCTAAACTTGCAGTGTTAACTATTGCAATATGACCTAACAGCTATTTCCTTCCTGTCTTGCTCACAATTCCAGACTTGTTTTTTTTTCTAACAGTACTCTCCTTAGTCGTTTCTTCCTCAGCCTGCCACACACTCTCAGCCTATGCTTTTTTTCCACGTGGGTGCAAAACAGATACTCCTTGAGGGTCTATGCCATCACATCAGCTCAAAACTGCATGCTCACTCACAAAGTTTTAAGCTTTTTAACAGTGCCAAGTAGTTGTGAAAGACTTGTAATTAGGGATCTATTTAGGTTTATGGTTGTTGGTCATTCCTTAAAATCATAACCCATTTTTAACACTTTAAAACCTTTGAACTGAGTCACGTAAACAGGTTCAGTGCTTCAAAGACAGATAAGGATACATCTGTCTTGTGATCTGTCTTCTACATGCTTGCACAATCACTGTCGCCTACCTTGGGTCCAGTCTCCAGGTGTGGTGAAGGTGCAGCCAGCTGTGCACTCTGTCTGGCCATATGCCTCATACACCTGCACGCAGAAACACGTGATGTTGAAGCAAATGTAGATGTTAGCTTGTGAATCAAAATCTGTAAAATTACTGACAGCAAAAAACTTGACAGTTGTAAAGTTATGGTTAGGGTTAAGGGTTTAGACCTACTCTCATATCACAGGGGCTTGTTAGAGAAATAAGGGCACACTTAATGGGTCTGACCTGACATCCTAGAGCTGCTCTGAGAAATCCCAGGACAGTGGGTGAGGTAGGAGCTGCTCCTGTTATAATCATCCTCAGCCTTCCTCCCAAGCTAGCCTGCAGAAACACATTGTAAATACAGAAGGCTCATTATTTTCTGTTTTAAAAATAAACCACAAAGCTTCACGGCACCAGTCCGGATGTTGTCACATTCTGACCTTCACACATGACGTGCGAACAATGCGAGGACAAGAATTCAGGACATTGTGCAAAGTTAGCCTTACTCACATGTGCCACTTTGGACTTTTTACTTTTAAATTCACAGGAGTGTTACTCGCACACCTCAATAAACTGAGAGTAAATCACTAGTGACCTGGTAGGACAAAGACTGTTTCATTGAGTGCATGGCTAATAAAATGCAAACACAATCTCACCAACACAGTCCTGAAGAAGCAGATTAGTTGAGATTTTAAGAGATTTTAATCAAGGATGGTTAAAATAAGTAGTAACAATAAGGGGAATGACTGACATTCAAGGTAAGTTGCATAACTAGCACAAATACCAAGAGGCTTAAACGCAACAATAAAGTACGTCTGGATGTAAACGTCCTTCCCTGCTACTTGTCCTGTTAACCTACTTGTTTATGATAGTTATGCAACTGTTTTTGTTTCTCTTTAAAAACACACAGGAACATATGTATAAATGTAACTTTGATATCAAAATGGATCATAATTCATTTTTTTCACAACCACGCGTAGCATATATAATATGATGTAGCATGGCTATAAGAACAGCTGTAGAGTCTGTCCATAGTAGCGCAGGGCTTAGGTGCTGGAAACACCGTTTACCTGAATCTTACTGAAGAAGATTTTGTCCCAGACGCTGTCACTGCGAATGATCCCGCTGCTGACTTCAGCACCTTTTCTCTTGGCAGCAAAGTTGAGCAACCAACGCTTTAACGGGGTGTTTGCCTGGCTGAAAATCTGGTAACAAAGCGAAAACACACATTTCTTAGTTGACGACAGCCCTGTCTCAGCTGATATAGCGGTTAAAACATGTCCAGCTATTTATGTAGATAATTAGCAAAATTATCTGCTAGCAAGAAATACCAACAAATAGCCACCATTCACATTATTACCCCCTAATGGCTCTCTTTGAAATTTAGAGGTTCTAGGGTTGAGCAGACTTGATTTAATGGTATATGCTGGAGAGTTAGAGGAAACTACATTCACATTTAAACTGTAACATTTGCCAGTTTAGGTGCTTGTTTTCCTGTTACAGGACCAAACATCTTTTGTAATTCTAAGTGGAATGGACAGGTTGCTTCAGTCAGAACTAACAACAGCTTCAAACAAAAGCAGTCTTGGTATCTGTTCATCTCACCTTGTCATACATGCGATTGAGCAGTCGAGGCACCACGGGGAAAATGGTCGGCCGCAGGGCCTTCATGTCATCTGGGAGGAGACGGATGTCGCCCTGATAGAACCCAATCCGTCCTCCGTGACAGTACACCACAGACTGCAGACAGACATATATAACACAACTGAGCAATGAACACTCCTAACTTTCTGATATCATTGCAGACAAAATACCAGCACTGAAAGTGGAGCCTTTAATCATGAAATATTAAAATTAAAGTCACATTACTACCAATAAATAATGTTGGCAAACACTCATAAGGGAGGTTTCTATAACATTTAATACCTCATTCACCTAACTGTAATACAGATGATAAGGGAAGCATCACTAATGAGTAAATTCTGATAAAAAAAAAAAAAAATACTGGCCCTTGAGGGGCACCCGCGTGAAATACTGGCTGCACCAGTCATCATACTTGTCGGAAGGCTTGTTTTTCCCACAGTCGCAACTCATTTAATGTCATTTAGCAAAAAGAGGAACTTCATAGCTTGCACGTTTATTTCGGTAGTGTTTTTACATTGTCATGCACATGATCTTGCTCTCATTATGTCAGAACCTATGCTCAAACAAAGGTCTACACACGTTGTATGATAAATATAATGTAGTAAAGACTTTCATTTAGCTGCGTAAAAACACCAGTACAGGGTATAAAAAAAATGCAAAATGGCTCCAAGGCATGTTCAGGCAACACCTCTGCAGAGATCTTATCAGATAAATGTGTCTGAAGTATTAATGAAAAAGTAGTTGATTGGGGGGAAAAATAGCACCCATGACTCACTTATGATTAGTCAGTGCTTACACAGCATCTTACAGTTATAGTTGGTCCAAGTGGAGTTTTATCTTTTTTTCTGGCAGCTGTTCAAGGTGAGTGAAATAGAAGAGAGTGTCACGTGTGATGTCATCGTTCCAGTAACTATGAGTCCAGACTGGACGAGGCGTGGAGACATGATGGACAGCCTTGTTTTGTTTTGTTTCAAGTGGCTTTAAACAACCCGACTTGATTTATTTTTATGTAACACTACAATCTGTATTAGTGCAGGTATGACTCCTTTGTGTTACCTCTAATAATTATAGTTAGCAGCAGAGAAAGTGACTCATTATGCAGTGAGGATTTACTTTTGGGTTCCAGAACTGCGTCCCATAGAAATACACTAAGTGTTTGAAAGAGAATTACTAAATGCTCAAGTTCATTTCGCAGTTCTTGTTCTCATGCGGCTACACCACCGCATGCTTCTTTCTAGATCATATGCAGATTGTGACACTTCCACAAACTGACTATCAACTCAGCGCGCCTCTTTTTGTTGTCAAACTGAAAAAAAAAGGGCACCACAAGTGTCTGCTTTCCGGTTTCTAACACCATCTAAGGACATGCAAAACACGGGGACCGCCTTGTGTTCTCTCTTTGACTGAGACTTCGCCAGCATCAGATATAGAGCTGTGTGTTTGTGTTTGTCTGCGACTGTTGAACTTGAGCTCTATTTTGTGATCTGGTGTATTTGCTCTCTGGGAAGATTAGGTGGTTTCCTGTGTCTGAGTCTCACGCTGTCTACAAATGTGCTGCTAGCAGCAGCTTACCAGACAGGTTCAACCTGATGCAGCCTAACCGCTCACACCCATGTGCAACACAAAAATGATCTAAGTTGAATCTACACATTTATTGCCCAACTTAATTTAGATTTGATCACCTTTTAATATTTGCTGTTAGGCTTGAAGATGAATCCAGAGTTACTAATGAGCAGCAGCAAAAGCACACACTCAGAGCTTCTTAGTAAAGGGCCACAAGTTACTGCCACTTTACCTCACTGAGGTCTACACTGTAACTGCTCTCTTCGCTGTCAGCTTTTAGTTAAGGCCTGAAATAACATCTGGCATGTAACTGAAAGAGATGGCATAGAGAGCCTAAAGGAAGCAATAGAGCTTCTTGTAAGTAACATGTAAATAAACACCTAATTCAAAAAACACTCCTCATTTCTTGGCAGGAACATGCCCAGGGTTTCTTGTGGGAGATGTGCCTATGAAAAGCAAACCTCTAGACAGAGAAAGCATCCCAGTGGAAGGATGGGCAGAAAGGTAACTGTACAAAGACTGTGACTAAAAATGAAAATGAAACTCTGTTTTTTCCACAGGCAGGAGACAGTGGGCTCTTTGTAAAGCTTACTGCAATACCCTACAGTGGTTGCCAGTCCTAATATTCCACAGAAACTTATTTTGAAAGTCTGCTCAGCTGCAGGGCAAAGGAGAAATACTATCAGGGAACCGCTGCTTTTATAATAAATCATGTGCA
>NW_005187427.1:1219967-1270519 GCF_000239375.1 Pundamilia nyererei
TGTGTGTGTGTGTGTGTGTGTGTGTGTGTGTGTGTGTGTGTGTGTGTGTGTGTGCGTGTGCGTGTGTGTGAGGAATGCCAATTTTTTTTGTAGAGATGGAAAGCAAAACTGATGACAGGGAAGGAAAAGTTGGGGTGGTTTCTTTCTCCCTTTTTTCCAATCCTACAGTAATTAGTGCCCACCTTCAGTGTCATACTTCTTACAGGAAGTGCCTTCCTCCTCCCCCACAAACATCCTTCAGCTCATTACTATCCCATTACTGTGATTGCAGATGACAGTTCGGCACATTTACCTCAATAAGTCTCTCAAACATGTGAGCCAGTGGCAGGAAGGAAATGAGGCAGTCATCTTGGTTGGGGAAAATTACTTTCTGCAGGACACACAAGAGACACAGTCAAATGAGTTAAAGATGCTATTTTGACACAGAAACTTGGATTTTCAAGAATTTGTGTGGACGAGAAAATGAACACATTGCAACCAGGCTAATGAATCACTGAGCAAAAGACCATAAACAACTGGGGGATAGGTGTGAAAACATTTCCTGAGCATAGGTTCAGAGAGGAGAGGGTGACTTACATCTGTTACTTTAAGGAAGCCTGAGAAATCAGCTACCACGTTTCCATGGGTGAGCATGACTCCTTTTGGGTTTCCTGTTTGAACAGAAGGAAAAAAACTTATAATGAAATTGCCCAACAGATTTCACAACACATTTCCTCACTAGGAGCACACAGTCCTCCAAGTGAACACCAAAGGAATTCGGCTTGGAAAGAAAGACCTGGTTCAGCAGAATTTTATTTATAACTTGGAAGCCAGAAACGAGTCGTGTTAACGCAGCACCTTATACATTAGGTTATTAAACAGAATCCAGTATTATGAATATTGCAAAAACACATGCCAGTCTGCACAAACCATGCAAACTGCATGGTTTATTTCTAAAGCATATAGAAATAATTACATCACAGTTTCAACCTCAACTTCTCCTATTTTTTTCCTCCTCTCTTGGCATTTCCTAATAAGCACTGAAAAAACAGTACTCTCTGTTACTGTAATGCCCTCTTAATCTTATTCTCATTCCCAGTCCTTCCTTCACAATTTTAAAGAGTGGTTATTAGAAACTAAGGTTCCTCTTTCTGAGATGTCAGCTGACTCAAACAGCTGTAAGCAATCTTGTACGCTCAGTATAGACTAGATGTCGCAACAGCGCGGGAGGGAATTCTCAAGAAACGGAGAATGATGTGAGGAAAACGAATCCTCTGCTGGAGTGCCTGCATGTGTTTGTCATTAACGCCAGCAGGAGGCAGGATTTTCAACAGACCGTGGATGTGGGAGCTGCAATTTGCAATCTGACACTAGTGGGTCCTCACATGACCCTGTTTTTGTTCCCTCCTACTGTTGGTTTAAGTGGTCGATGGTGCTGTGGGGTGAAGCTTCTGAAAACAGAGCATTGTGGCCTAAGCCATGACATTTATGTAATGAAGGAGGTTGGGGAGGGGAATGGGTTAATGATTCTCTCACTACTGGATTATTGTGCTGCAATGAAGAACCTGGGTTTACAGTAAATGATACAGTTCAAAGTAAAGTAAATAGAAATTGCACAACACGAGTTACAATAAACTGCACTGTGGACTGACTTTAATAACTTACCAGCATCATGTCTCCTGTACACCTTTCTCTTTAAGGCTTTGAAAACATCACTGCTTTGAATAATTTTAGCGCTTTAAGTGTTTAAACAATACTATGTGAAAGCATCTGAAGTTAGTTAGTTTAGGCATTTTGAAAGGCCAACACTGTTTTATTTTTATATTTATTATTCGCGTGGCTTATAAGCAGCACCGAGCACCGTGAGTGCTTTTAATGTAAGCATTCTTGTCACACTCCTCATATTCACCACAGGCAGTGGGCACATGCTTTGCACTCAGAAAGCTCTTAGAAAACACAAGACTTGTGGTTTATGTGTAAACCTCCCTGCCGTGCAATAAGTCCAAATAGATGAACCTTATTTGTTTGTTTGTTTTTTAACAGGAAAGGTTTGAAAAAGCGCTACCTGTGACCTGCTGCTGCTTCTGGAGTCACTGGCCAACACAGTTTGATGAGAATACAAATCCTATGTGCTTCTTACTTAACAATGGAGTATTTTTATATCACAAACTGCAAATGTGACACATATGATATTTCTATAACATCAGAAACATTTACTACCTGTGGTTCCACTGGTGAAACACACAATAGACAAGTCATCTGGGGATGGTGGCTGTGAAGAAAAAAACAACAACATAACACTGTCAGATGACATGCAGGTTGTCATGAGATCAACTTCTAGCAGCTTCCTCAACAGCAAGCTGAACCAATGCATGTGAGTCTAGAAAACAAACATTTCCATATGTTAATCCTTTTTTGTTTGGGTGGGGGGCTTTTTTTGCCTTTGTGCACCTGGTAATTGCCCTCAGGGTGGATTTGTAGCCAGGCACCCAGCCCTTTACGGCATCTGTTTTGCATGCTCAACCCAGTTGTGCCCTCACTCTCTCTAATTTTGAACAAAAGGCAAAAACTAGCTTGACTGGTCAATACCTGTTAGCCAGAGGGCTGGTGCTTGCGTGTCAGTGTTCAAATTTTTACCTGTCAACACTAAGTAGATGAAAAACTGTCAGAGCTGTTATGATACATACACAGATACATCCAACAAAAATAGGTTGCTGTCTTCTTGTGTTCATATGTGAACATAACCCATTATTAGACAAATCACCCGACAGACTTAAGTGCAGTTAATCCAAAGGAGATCATGCGATATTTTGTACTAAAAACAGGCATGAACTTCACTTGTAATCAAAATAAGACATCCTGCAACCATTTTAGCCTCAGTTTTGTGTAAGTTACATAAATGGAGATGCTCGAGCAATGCAGAAGGTGATTTAAAATAATTCACGTTGTTTGGAAGTTCTTTTTTTTTTAAGCAGTTCCTGATCACTGCAGGTTTTTAGTCAGCTTTGGCAGAGGCTGGTGAGCTGCCATCTTTGTTGTTTTGATTGGGAAAAGTGTTAATTTGGCATAATGTTTGTACATTTAAGAATACTGGCTAACGATGACTTCGATAAAAATATTCACCATGCTCACCAAGGAAGTGAACTGGACTGATACGGCCATAGCACGCAATCATCATGTGATGCTCGCCAAGCTTTACAAAAGTTGAAGGAGCTTGGAAAGAAAAGCGTCTGGACTTCTTTAAGTTGCTTGAAGACGTTTCACCTCTCATCCGAGAAGCTTCTTCAGTTCTAAGGTCAAATGGTGGAGAGTCCCAGATTTAAGCCCTGTGGGAGTATCACCCCAAGAGGGACAATGGACCCCCTAACGATCCTCTACCTAATCACATGAGCCAAGGTGTGAAAACGGGTGTAGGTCACAATCAGCCAAGGTTTCGGATGAACTCACTATGTAACCTAGTCCCACCCTATCATGTGAGTTCCTGAGATCAGATGGCCCAGGATGTGAGTGGGCGTTAAGGCGTCTGGAAAGGGATCTCAAAACTGGATTATAGATGGCAGACAGTTGGTGTCGTAAACCACCGCCTCTGATGGCCTTTAGATGCAGATGGACCGCCGAATCTTGTCCCGTCGAGGTGGCTTTATAGGCACAACATAGAAGATCCACCTCAATGTGACCTTTGTCCTGTATCTAAAGGACAAAGGTCACTCCTTTGAGGACACCAATGTTCACATTTTGGACAGAGAAGATAGATGGTTTCAAAGAGGAGTGAAAGAAGCCATCTATGTCCACTGTGAACAACCACCTTTAAACACAGAGGGGGGACACTCTCATTGGGCTTAAATCTGGGACTCTCCACCATTTGACCTTAGAACTGAAGAAGCTTCTCGGATGAGAGGTGAAACGTCTTCAAGCAACTTACAGAGGTTTTTACAGAAGGTGCTTTTCTTTCCAAGCCCCTTAGACAATGATGAGCTGGATGACTGAGAACCTTCACAGACACAAGCTTTACCAAACCAAACTCAGAATTTGACCCATTTTGGTCCACAAACTTTACTAGCATGCCTAAAACCAGTTGTTTTGAAACTATTTTAGAAGTTTTGAAATAGTTACTTACTATAGGCTTTCTGTAGTGATCTCGACCCAGGGCCTGTAAAGAAACAATGTGAAAGCAACTTTAAATCACTGTATAATGCTCTTAAACATTATAGCTTTATTGTGATATCCTATAATATGGACTAATGTCTTCTGAGTTCTGTTGAGGATTTTTCTAAATCCAGGTTGCTACACTGTAAAAGAGCCTGCAGTGGTTACCACAATTAGGCTATAAGCCCCAAGCATTTGCAGCTGTGCATGGCTGAAAAGAAGGAAGTAATAATCAATGTGGGTCATACTGGTATCAAGTTATTTAAAACTATAGGTCATAGCTGTCAACACTTATGCATTTCTATATGCTTTGTTGCTGAGTTTGTGTTTGATATCATCAGCAAACTCATTCAGCCTTTTCATTTCTTGTCACGCATCTAGCAAACGAGATCTGCTGGATGAGGACAACACAAAACAAAGTTATGCGTGCTCTACATGAGACTGAGAATGAGATTACATTTTCAGAGACTGCGCTAACCTTCTGCAGCTCACGTACTGCATATATTGCATGATTTATCACTTTGACATAGCAAGGAATACAGCATATATGTTAAAATTCTCTTTGCTGTACAGGATCTGTTTAACATGTCGTTTTATTACAAGCTAATGACACCAAGACTACATATATCTATATCTATATATCTATATCTATATATCTATATATGTATATATATATATATATATATGTGCCGTGTCACAGGCATACCAGAGTCCTACATGTCTTACCTCCACTTCTTTAATGGCCTGCACATGGACACCGCAGCCCTTGCCTTGCTCCACGAGGTCAGAGTCAAAGGCGTCCATCAGGATGACTCTTCGCAGGGCGGGGGTCTCCTTCCGCTCCACATTCTCTAAAAGCACCCGAGCTTTGTCCATTTTGTCACAGATGACTGTGGAGATGTCAGCTGAAATGAAACAAGCACACAAGAGCACACGCTCCCTTGTGTGAACATCATCAAAGTAAGAAATAAAAAGGAACACAAACAAATGTGGAGTTGGAAATCAGTTGGAATTTGGTCACATCTTGAATTTACAAGGGTTCAAAGTAAAAATAATCCCGTTAATCGATTTTAGAGCTATCATTTGGGTTGCTGTAAAATCTTGAATACATATGTTATTTTTAAAGTTATGATGATTTTACTGTTCCAATATATTCTTTTCTTTTTTCAAGCACTAGCTTTTACACCACATGAAATTCCTATCATCTGTTCCTTTGCAACAGAATTACTTATTGTTACAATTACCAAATGTTTTAATGACACATTAGCTTAAATCCAGGAAGTAGCACTTTGTATGAATGTGACAAAGATGCAGTCAGCCACCAGTGAGGGGAGCTCTACTTCTCACACTGATACGAGTTCCTGTTTAAAAAATCCACACACACATGTTCTAATATGTCTCACAATGCCCCACAATTATTAGCCTGCAGACTGACAGCTGTTAAATCTACATTTCCTACTCAAAGCTTGTGAAGTCATTACAGTCTTTTTCATGTTTGTGTTCTTACCAGTGTTTATGATGAACCTTATAGCATCTTGGCCGAGCGTGTCATAAAGGGGAACCACCACCATCGAATATGTGTAGCAAGCCAGCTCTGAGATGATCCACTACAGTCAAACAGAACAAAAATACAAATAAATGTATACAATCTGAGGTCGGACTTTATCCTGCACTTGAAAACCTCAATAACTTTAAGTTCATATACTTAAAATTAGGGCTACACGCAGATTAGACAAAGATTGAGCAAAAAGAGTGCCAGTTACCTCGGGTCTGTTCTGAGCGAACACCCCTATGAACTGATTCGGATTGGGCTGGCATCCCTGGTGCAGAAGGCCTGAGCCCAGATGCTCTGCCCGGGCTGTCACCTATTTAATTGAAGAAAAAAAAAGTGAGAACTGATTGGACCAAGTGGAACAAAACCATACAAATCTTGAGCTAATCTTCCAAGTGAAAAAAAACTTTGCTCAGCTTCTGGTAGTATTGTGCAATTTAGCTAAATAAACTGACCTCTAATTTTGGAAAAAAGGGAAACCCAACCTTGTGTTAGTCATCTTTCTTTAGTTCGAGAGAGTTAAGAAACACACTTTGATTTTAAAGCAATATTCTGCTGTGTATACTGATGATTCACATTCTACAAATTACCATGATTGTGAAAGACATCACAGTAAATGGGGATTAATACAGCTGTGGAAACTTACATAATAACACACTTGATTTCGTGTTTCAGCAAAGGTCTAAGGCAAACCTTATTTTCCATTCTAGAAAAAAAAAAATTTCACAGTGCTTTTTAAGTCTCTCAATGAGTCTGTAAGACAAGTCCAGATTTGCCTGGCTGACATCCTGGAAATTGGAGTGAATGACAAAAAAAAAGAAAAAAAAATTCCACCCACTTTTCTCTTGTAAAATACGATGATGTCACAGATAAACAGGGTGTCGTATATCTCATGTGTATTGTAGATTTTGACATCGCTTTTAACAGAAAATTCCCTCCAGCTACCAGCATTACTTCAGTGACTTTCCAAGAGAGTGCCAGTGTCTTGTGCTCACAGATTTGTTGGAACCTGAAACTGCTTTACTGGATGATGGGAAGTTTTCAGTTATTCTGCTTTTAATAACTATTTCCACATGTCTCGCCAACTGTGCTGCAATCACTGGCATATCCAAGACACACACACACACACACACACACATAGAAGCGCAGAAGGCGGTGGAAGTGTAATTATTATATACAAACCAGTGCTCATACATGGCCCTGAAGATGCAGCTGAAATCAGCCAGTATAATACAAGTGACCAAGACTTTGTAGTTAATATATTCCCTTTTTTCCCCAGTCAGTTGGTTGATTTTATATTTATAAGAAATAATATCATACCCTTGTATAGCTATCTTAATCTATGTTGGTCCACAGTCATCACTGAGTCATGACATAAGTGATTATATCTCCTGCTCTTGGAACTAACACGCGGGATGGGAGACTGAAATTTTATAATATACAGGACTGGCTGTGGAAAAACGTCTCTACTGCTTACATAAACATGGAATAAATAGAGGAATGTAATTTTTTTTTATTGTTTATGAAAGAAATTAATGAGCAGGATAAAAACTGATTAACTGGTAACCTTGTATCTAAATTTACTGGCAAAAAAACAAAGATCCAAAACACAACTCCCAGCCGTATTCTTCTTTGTTACTGTCATGACTAAGTGGGACAAAAATAGTTTAGTTATTTAATTTTTCATATATATATGAAGTTAAAGCTGTGTATCCGGTTAGCAAGCAGTCAAAGTATAAGAAATCAATAAAGGGACGTGCTGCTTTTGAAGTGGTGAGCTATTTCACATCGGTGGCCAATCACACCTTACACCCCTGCCAATGATGTACTCTGCATTTCAGGTCTTCCGAATATAATCATACTTGTATTTTTAGATTGTTTCTGTGTGTCTACATTAAGTATGTGAATTGAAACCTCACCTCCAGGGACAAAGTCTTTAGCTGTGTTGAAGAGTAATATTCTTATTCAGCAACTTATACGAACAACAATAGCACCTCTGCAAAGTAGCTTGCAGCTTTCGTGTGTGCTGTGCAGATTTTGCAGGATGGAAGGTGAACAGCAGTTATAGAGTCAGTCTGCTCTAGCAGGATAGCATCAATCATTTCTCTTAACGTCTTAGCCAACTTAGGGTGGCAGACATGATAGTGATCTGATCTGAAAAATGCCAGTTAACATCAGACAAAGTAAGTCATAGTGTGGGATCTATTCTTGGACTTAAAGCAGTACTTGCCTATAGCACATATAAAGTAGAAGTGTTGTTTAGCCCAGTCAATATCTATATATAGCAAGGTTTGCAGACTGCAGTTATTTAGTAGCGCTCTTGATGGTACCAAATTTGGTTTTAAGGCAGAGTGGGTGCTACAGAGTCTCTGCAGTGCAAATGCTGCAAACGTCATCTGACTATAGTCTTACACTGGCACATGACAGACTAGTCTGCACAGTTTATACTGTAGTCAATCAACTGCCATTACAAAGACTGTAATGATTATGTCTGGCATCAGAAGTGTGAGGTGCAGAAAATCATGCTTGAGCAGCTATAATGTATAAAATAGTTCCTATAAATGTTGCTTTATCAGAAGTCTGGAAGCATTTTGTAGCATAAGGATTTGGTACTTTTCCCCTTTGAGGGGTCACCCTGTTTTATTCTCCTCTCAGCTGTTGTTGTTACAGGGAAAAAACATGTCCCCTGAATGGCACGAACCTCCTTATAGGACATCCATTTGTAAGGTTGGTTGGGGAGTCGTGAGCCTAAGCAAGGTCCATCACCTGTTGGACGCAGAAAGGAGACAAACAAATGATTAACTTATGTGGCTGGACATAAACATCATTAAGGTTTTTAAATCTAATAGTAATTTAAACACCTCAGGCTAACACCAAGGTGAAAATAACCCTTTCTAATGCAGAAATAATTTCGAGCACAGGCATTCTGTAGATATAGATATATACATGAAAACTTGATGATTTTTAAGTTTTGTTTTTTGCTTTTTTTCTCTTGTTATTTCAGTTACATTTGCATGTTCGAAATAAAATCGATCTAATTCTCTAATCTCTGAAATAGTTGTGAAATACCCAGACTGCTTGACTATCACTGCCTTAGACAAACTGACTAAAACAATTCATTTCGACTTCAGACCAACTAATGTCATTTTCTTGTGGCTGTACGATCTGGCCAATTATCGAAGAGCCCACTCTGACAAGTGTGGGGCAGGTGTGGTTTGAGCAATATCTCTGCATTGTGAGTCACTCAATTATATGTCTTAAACTTGCTGGCCATGAGCCCTGACACTGTTACCGTTAGCAACGCTAGCCATCGCCTTGGCAACCACAGGATTCATTTTATCTCCAGTAGCAGAGAAACACTATGATTGGAGGTTTTACAATCAGACCACTGCACTGTCACACTGTGCTGTCTGTATCACACTTCTGTGTGTTTGCGTGTGTGGGAAATTTTTACTGCAAGTCTGGCAGCTTAAACACGGTTTGAGTTCAGATCAGATAACTGTATTTCCATTCTTACATTTATAGCCTGCTTTATGTTGTACTGTAGTATGCTACAGATGTTTATTTCATCAGGGTCTCTGGAAAGCTAAAACCCCAAACCAGGTTTTGAATATTGGGCAAATGGAAATCTAATATTGTAATAAGATTAGATCATTTAAAATTATGTTGTAATCAATGTGAAAACAGTGCCAAAACAAAACATCTATTTCATTGTGAGAGCTGTAAGAGCTCATTGCTCTGCTTTGAGGTTTTAAATTTTCATTAACGTTTTACAGTCACGGCTCGTGTTTAGTTTTATTCTTTTTTTGTTTAAAGTAACACAATACTAACAACACATAAATAGGGAGATTTTTGGGCAGTGTGAAAATCTGAGATTATGACAGCCTATGTTATACACTGTAAAACGTATATGGACATATTCTTCATAGTCTTTTTAAAGAGTCTTCGGGTGATTGAAAGACAGGATTAGTAAATACAAGTACAGACAGAAAGGGATGAATGACACTAATATGGCTACATGTCATTTCATTTTTTCATTTCATTTATTTGTTCATTTTCAGGCACAACAAATACCTATATTGAACATAAAATGCACAAAACATGTCAGTTTTACAAGTGGTATTTAGTGAGATTACATGTTTTAACCTCTTCTATCATCTGCATTACTTGTTATTAAACCTGTGGTTTATAAAATGTACATGAGAACATGAATGAAAAAAAGAGGTATGACTCTTTATGAGAAAAGCTGAGCAACTCTAGAGGAACAGAGGCTACATTGAAGTCTGAAGCACTTTGAGTGGTCATTAAGAGCACAAAACCTTTATGTAAAGGCCAATCTGCAAGTGCCAGTCCAGTAACGTGGAAAGTTGGCATGCTCCAGCTCTCTCCAGCTTTGTGTATAAATGTTTCCACTTCACATCCTACCCACCAGATATATGCAGTCCTCTCTGAAAAACCTCATACATGGTCTTGGCGTCATCATGGTAATGAGTCAGCAGCTTGGAGGGGTCACCCATCATAGACCTGCGACCCCCATCTTCGTGCTGATGCACAGAGAAAGAGCGACAGACAAAGAAAACAGTGCAACACCATCAGTCATTTCTATGGCTTTTTCTTCCCTCTAAATTCTGAGGGTATAAGATCTAATTTTTCTCCCTTGTGAAAACACTGTCAAATAGATACCCGAGCGTGGAGGAGTTTAGGAAGAAATTTGTCTAACTTTTCCTCTAAGAGATAATCCATCTCTTTTGTCAGCTAACAAATGCCTATAAAAATATGTGAGCTGCTAAGCTTCCTCTGTGTTTAGACTGCAGACACATTCTGGATGACTAGAGCTCATTCCCATAAAGAAAACAATAGTAGATGCAAATTCCACTTTGTAAATGAGTCATTTAGCCTGAAAGGACTGAACAGATTAGGCAGCCAGGACTCAAGACACACTGTACACTACATGCTTGTACTGTGCCTTGTGTCACGTATAGGTATATATATATATATGTATATGAAAAAAGAGAAAACAAGCCTCTCGAGGTTTCACATTACACTACAACATGATGCTGCAGGGTAAGGCTGGTATTCGGAGGCCTGTGGTGCAAAGTATGGGTGAAAAACCTAGTGTTTGGTTTCACTGGTATGGTGGTTAGTTTAAACCAGTAAAAGGGTTTAAACTAAGGGCACAATTTCCCCTTAGCGCTTCAGTATTAACTAAAAGTCAAGTCGAAGTAGAATTTGTTGGTTGCTCTATCTTTTAGCTCTCTATTTCCCAAATACAGGAAGTTGCGTAGTGTATGCTTGTGAAGGACTGTGTTTCAATCAAAACAATAAAAACCACACATCTGCTAAAAGCTACAGTACGAGAGTTTTTGGCATATTATGGAAACTGTTACAGTAACAAGGCATGAAAGGCTACTTTCGATGTTTGATTTTGCTTACATTTGTACTACTGTGGTTTCCATTACTGCCTGTTATTAGAAAAGAAGAGGAGGAGATCAGAAGGCCATCTGTCGTAACGAGCTTCAGATGCTTAGAATAACCTGACAGGTATAAGCTAGGGCAAAGAAAACTAAAATACTAGCCTTTATTGTTAGACACAAAGCCTAGTGTCGTCACTGGCTGCTAACAATTGAAGGTGACCTACATGAGTGCATTAAAACAAAACAAAAGAAAATCCACAGAGAGTACTGATCGACCCCATTTTACTGTGAAGGACTAAACTAACATGAAAAATATCTACTACTTGTGCCTGAATGTCCAAACATGTCTATGTTACTGAAAGCATTTGGGAATGCAAAACTTAACGCTTTTATGGACCTGTGAATATCTCACCGGCACTTCTTCAGACTGGTGCAGAAGGCTGCAGGGGGGTTTGATGGGACGGGGTCTGGTGGCTAACCAGTACGCCAGCACAGCTGTCAGAGCGCCGATGCCCACAAGCGTGGAGGTCGGCAGGGAGCGGAAGAACTGACCGAGCTCGTCCATCTCCGGTATCCTCAGGCCACTCATCATCTCCTGGGCCTGCATCTTCTCCATCAGGGTGGAACTCAGCTCTGCAGAAGGGACAAGGCAGTCTTTTACTAATGATTTCTTACAACGCCTTTCAAACCATTATTCATTTTTCTTAAACACTACCTGCTAAGGAGGAGGGTAAATCAATATTTTACTCAATGTTTGGTGGGATCGATTCCCCTGGAATCAAAAGTAATTTAAATCTATTTAGCTGAAATTATGATGTATACTTACCTACAAATCCTTGCTGGTCAATACATTAAGTAATAATTAAAGAAAAATAAGTATGAAGAAATAATTATATTGTAAGTAGTAGCGTAATAGTGTGTAACTTCTGGTATTTCACAGGAAAGGTATAATTATACTGTAACTTTAAGTAGTGTTTCACTTCCTGGAAGCATTTGCAGTTAAATATAATTACATGAAATTTTAGGTAAAACACAATGAGATTGCCTGTAATCCTAGAGGAATCATATATTATTATATGAGCCATATAATAAAGTGCTACTGATTGTTTTGTTTATATGACAAATCAACAATCCTTAAAGCTGGATCAGGTGTTCTAGTGAAGGTTTATACGAACTTAGAGACTTTACTACTACTGCTGATAAATAACACATATTCTGACACTACATAAATCTTATTTTTTAATGGATTGCGTTCTAAATCTCACTAATAAATGAAAAACTTCTGCTTGTTTCATCCATCAATATCAGATTTGACAGGTGTATTGCTTTCAGATAATCACATTTTTGGGCACTAATCCTTGTTACTTGCCTGAAAAAGGCAAACAATACACTAACATGACCTCATATTTCTGTCTCAAGTCTCTTTCTTCTGCATCCTTATAATGATGTCAGCAGTTAACGCTGCTTATAGATAAACCGCCACTGACTGCAGTATCTACTTGTTACATATACTAATATGTGCAAGCCTATTCTTTAGTTTTTTTTAAACCAAGGGATGGCACTTGTGCTTTTTTTTTCATTGCATGTGAGGAAAACCCACATGTGCACTTTCCACACAGAATGTCTGCGCTTCAAGGAAAAAAGGAAGAAGGGTTAAAGCAGACAAAACCACTGTCTGGTAGCTGTTAGTAGTCTGCAGCAATAAGCATAAAAATTAAAGAGGTGTAAAATACTTAATCTTTCACTTCCACAGTTAAGCTGTGAAGCTAAATCTGAAATTTTTTTTAAAAAAAATTGGTTTGTTTCTTCTTCTTATTCGTCTTCTCCATGTCTCTATGGTCTTTTTAGAACATTAAAAGTATACTCTCGGGCTTAATGTGAGGTCAAATGCCAGTTTGTTAACGAATCTCTATATAATATCTATTCAGTTACCTAAAACCAAACAGGAGTATTTATTTTTCAGATTAAATCAAGGTCTTGTGAATCACAGCTTCTCAAACACGCATGAAACTATACAAATTTTTATTGAGTGCTACTTCTAGACTTTTTCATATTTCACATAACAGTTCACATTTCATGCCACTGAAAAGGATGTGATCATGTAAGCTCTTTAACAACTTCACATGTGAACCAGCTTCCTAAGATGAAGACTGAGACATTTAAAACACAACTAGAAAATTAATCCCTCCCACTAATTTCTCAGACTTGTTTCCATCACTTTATGACAGGTTTTTGTGGCTATACGTGGGCATATTTGACCTCGCTACTCCTTCACCGAAGCGAAATGACCTGAAACACTTAATTTATACTCAAAAGCTGGTGTTTGAGGGGTCTCACCCCCACATTTCTCATTTTTACTGTAAAAGAAGGCCAGGAGAGATTATCTATACTGATGACTAGAAAGGACAGCGGTTAAACCGTAGTGGAATAGTTGCACAGTCATACACACACACACACACACACACACACATATCAAGAAATACATAATTTATCCAAGGGGGCGGCTGGCTGTAGTGCTGAGTGGGGAGGGGGTTTCCTTCCCTCCCCTAGGACATGAGTCAGAGACAGCACCATCTGATCTAATGAACTGTCGGGGCAGTGCTACAATTAACAGCCAATCAGACACTTCCTGTCTCGTCTCACTGTCTGTCTGCCTCTCACTCTCATGCATGTCTCTCTCCCGACATGCATGCACAGACACAAACACCAACAGACAATGAAGCTGGTAAGTATAAATACATCAGGTCGTGGGAACGCTGACTTCCTCATTCACCTGTCATTTTAGAGCGGAACCACTATTTTGTGCACTAAACTACTAAAGTGAGGCGGAATCACATGAACCCACATGATGCTTTAAAAACTTTCCAAAAATTAGCTGAATTTAGAAGACATAAAACAACTACCATCTTTTTCTATTTATCCAAAATAGTAAAAATACAAAGGGAGAAAAGTAAATAATGGGCTTATTGCATCTGGCCACATGATCCTGACACTATCCCCTGAATAGCCTGACTTGAGAGTGCATTTTAAAAACCTCGTCTACACTGGAGGGTACACAGTCCAGATTATGAAGCAATTAATCTTTTATCTATTTCTGCAAATTTAAACAAAAGAAAAAAAAAGTGTGAATCAGCCAAATATCCACTTAGTGTTTGCATAATGCACATTTCCATTGGGTTGCTAAATTCCCATCAAAGAGATATCATCTATAGGTGTTGCACCTTATGAGTCACGCTGGCTGCAATCATTTCAAAAGGCCGATGACGGAAAACAAAACTGACAGTCAAAATTTCAAAAGTAACACCTAATACCCGTTGTGAGTCTCCTCAACTGACAGTGTGTAAGTGTAAAATAGTCTTCAACTGCTTAAAGCTTGATTAGCCTGGAAGATGGAGAAACAGGTGCTGCGTGTGTTAACGTAAAGAAACATGTGCACTGCTTCCTGCACTCTTACGAAGCTTAAATTCAAAATGCACTTCGTCCAGGGTCATGCATGCAGCTGTATTGCTACTCAAAGTTGAAATGATATACTTTACTGTCACAAAGTCATCACAAACTCGACCTTTTTAGTCTTGCTATATATGAATACATGCTCACAGATATTATTACAACCCCGTGACCACACTTTCACCCTACAGTATCATTTTTCAGTTGATACAACCGCAAAAACACACCGACACCCTGATGCTAACGGCAGTCAGTTGCTACAGTCATTTGTAAAGCCCCACTGACATATGACAGCACGTTAAGATACAGTAAGCTGGTACTCATCACTTCCTCTGCTTTAATTCAGGCCTGTTGCGCAATGTCTTCATCTCATCTGACACTGCCATCCCATTTTTATTTTTTATTTTTTTGGCTAGAGTCCTCTAAATTGAGTCCAGTTTCTGCTCACACAGAAACTATCACCTGTAAGTGAGAAACCGCAGCATCCCTCTCGTGTCTGAAAACAGTACCGGCCCTGTAATAACGCAGTTGTCCGTAGTTCTCTTTTTTCTGCCGCACTTCTCAGATATTTTCTCTCTTTCTGTTGACCTTTTTTAAAATCTGAAATGTTCCAGTAATAATGAGGGGGAAATTAAAGCAGCTCAACTACCGGGAAAAGTTTAGCACAATAAGTAAAAGCTGCCACTTCATAATGGCTCTAAATCACACTGCACTGATTGCTCGCATTTGTGTGGATACTAAAGCAGTTAGGCTGTCAGAGCTAATTCTATAATTAAATGTCCAGAGCCACTGAGCTGCCTGTTGTGTGCAGCTGGATTCAGTAAGACTGGATCTTAGTGAAGACGGTAAAAGTTGATTGAAAAATCAAGACAGACAGAAGATTTTAAAAGTTAAAAATCATTAGATATGGAGGTAAAATTATAAAACAAATACTTACATGTCAAAAAGAAAGAAGGTTTTTCTTTATGTTTGGGTAAAGATTAACCATTAGGGGAATATATTTTAGGAAATACTCTTATTTATCTTCTTCCTAAGAACTACATGTGCACACTGACACCATTCATATCTGTTAAGCATTACTCTGAGCTTCACTGGGGGGTGGGAAACAGACAGAAAAATGTAACTTATGTCTGCCAGCACCTCTAAATCACAAAGTACAGAGCCAAACATTTCATTATGAAACAGTCTGATTTCTTTCTTCTGTAATTTAAATGAAGGCTGGAAGTTTCAAGCTGGTCCAAATCTGGTTGAAATTTAATGAATGTTAAACAACATCTGGGGGACTGAGATGTGTCTGTTGTGTCTTGTTGACAGATTTTGAAACCAAAGTCCAGAAGACCTCCGTAAACATTTATAGACCGCCAAGGCAGTAATTAGATCAAACTGCGGCTGTATCACGAATGAATTGTTTTGTGTCCTGTGACTAATGTGGCTTGGCTGCAGCGAAGAGTCGCAGTGGATTGGTGGAGTGGCGTTTCCAAAGAGAGGCAGCGGAGGGGGAACAGCATTCGACCTGCTCTAAATATAGACAGACTTCATAACCCACTGACACCACTGTGCAGCTAGCTGGAATAAAGGAGGCAGAAAAGAGAGAGTGGCTGGTTATAAAAGCATCACTGTGCAGATGTCGTCTTCTTCGGTCTCAGCTAACTGAAGGTTTCCCCAACTTTTTAAACAGTATATTTGCATAATGACTGAAACTAGCACCAGTGATGAATAATGGGCTGTGAGTTGAGTTTCTTGATCATTAATATGCAAATTGCCATGACCACTGATAAGCAATCACAGCCTTGTAAGATGGCGAAAGAAATACCCTTAGGCCTACTCTGCGATTCAGAGATGGTCTTTTCCCTTTTCATGTAAAAGCCCTCCTTGATTCCCTGCTCAAACCGGCGTTCCTCCCTGTCCAGGATGTGTACATCCTCATCATTGAAAGAGGGGTCACTGGCCTGTAGGTGTAGCCTGAGACTGAAGTAGTCACTTGGAAGAGCGAAGAAACACTTCTCCCACTACAAAATGCTACGTCCAGATGAACAGAATCAACTTTTTGGGATCAGTGATGCAGAAATACAGACGCACAGATACGCGCCGTCTCAATCTGGAGACAATAAAGAAGACTAGACAGAACTGGGAACACTGAGGGTGGGTGAATATCACTAAAAATATGACTTCATAAATCTAAAATTAACATTCTTTATCAGATTTCATTTTACTCTTCTACACATCAGATCTAAAAAGACTTACGATGAGGAAAAGTCTCGAGTTACAGGCTAGTTGAAGCTTAAAGAGGTGCAGTTCCATCTTAGTCCACTTAAACTAGAAGGCGCTTAAAGATTATCAAGGTTATTTTGTCTGGTGCAGGTTTAAAAATACTGTTAATAGCAAGATGAGTCAAGCAAGGATTTGAAAACAAGGGGGGTAGGCTACATCTGCAAATAATCCACATCTGCTTATCATTTACGGACACCCACTGTTGGCATCTGTTTACTGAGGCCACTCATGCAGACTTTAAGCAAAGCAACGAATGCTTTAGTACACACATGTTATCATGCCACGTCATCTTGTCCTCAAATAGCTCGACAGTTGCAGGTGACTCACAACCTGCCGGATATCTAATTGGCCTCAAGCAAAGATGCAAACATTTAATTGGCCATTGTTATTTCTTGCTTTATTATATGCTGATCTCTTCTGTATATTCCTGTTTAACTGCCAATGAAAAAAAGTTCCAGTTTTCTCACAATATGAAAGAGACAATAAAAACAAAGTATAGCAGGACATCTTTAAAGCTGAAAACTGTCCTAAAAAAACTTTATTTGTAAGTTTTCATGACAATATCGGATAATTTAAAGTGATACCAGACTACAGAGCAACAGAAAAGGTTTGAGAGGCAGCAAGCGGTCTAACAAGTCCTTATACAATAAACTTGGGCAGCCAGTCATTCAGGAGGCTCCTTCAGTACATGCTGTCTTCTTCAGTTTTTATCCAGATAACAAGCAGCATCCTTCACTCCAGGTGAATTATTGGTACACTTTTCCAAATGGTGGAAGAGAAGCACTCTTCTGACAGCTACGAGGTCCAGAAGCATTTAATCTTAGTAGCAAAATTACATTTTAAAATAATTTTCCATAGTTAAGATCAGGCTGTGCACTTTGGTTTGCATGATACTTTTATATAAAGGGTCAAGTCTTCGCTATACGATGTCCTGTGGTAACCTCAATGAAACACCACCAAACCACCTGCTCCCTACACACTTACACACATATAGACACACAAATAAACACATCCCCATACAAGCCATTAAGTTCCTCCCCGCTGCCTCCTACAAAGAGTGTTGCTTCAGCTGTCGTGACAGGAGAACAGCAGGTCAGCAGAGACCCCATCAGCAACAGCAGTGACCTTCAGCATCAGCATATGAACTCAAAGGCCTCTCTGTTTAATTTGTACAATGGCAAACACATTGCACCCTCAAAAACCCAAGGAAGTAAATGCAACTCTGTTGCATTTACAGCTCAGGCTGCTTGACAAGCATTGTCATTTGAATCTTACAGTTAGCAGGTTGCAAAAACCTTCATTCTCCTGAGCCACTGCAAGGGAAGTCTGTGGACAGATGTCTGCAATAAAATAGTGATAAGGGTTTATTGCAACTGAGATGCTGTAAAGCTATGGCTGAGCTTCCAACAGTCGTGGAGATAGCGTAGCTATTTCTGAGTTTTATAATCGGGTAATACTGTATAACAAAAAGCTGAGCAAAGTGTCCCACTGCTGTAAATGGTTGCAGAGCTTATGATATACATGTGCCTTCTATTTTCTCTGGTTTTCTCAGCATTTTGTTGATGACTTCTTGGGATTTTCCATATGAAACAGATTCAATAACCATCAAGTGACCATATGTCATTTTTAAAACACAGGACTTCAGATCTGTACCAGTGATCGACCCTGCAATCTGACCTAAAGCGAGAAAGTGAGGCAAGCGCCCTAATTCACGAGGTAAAACAGATTGAACAGAGAGTGTGAAAAAATATGCTTGGAGGAAAAAGAAAATGAGTAGACATGAGCAGACATACACTTGGCTGCAAGCCTGACAGATGTGCACAGTCAGAAAACTGAAAGAAGATAACACTGACTGCAACGTATCTGTTACAAAACGTCTAGTGCACATGCTGCGCGTGAACAGCTGGGTTACAAAAATAAACATTGTAATTTTTCATACATATGTACTCACTTGGATATACTGAAGTACACATTTTTAAGCAAAAAAAAAAAAAAAATGAACGGAACTGCGATTCACTGATTTGAAGATGAATTACATGGCGCAAAGGGGATTCGCAACTGCAGCCTCCCTCGCATAGTTTCTTTAAAGAGTTCCCTTAAATAGAGACGGAAAACAGAAATGCGAAGGAGTTCTGCTGCTTTATTTAACCAGTTAGATTAGTGAAATTGCATGAAACGTTGGCTCCTTATCGTACCACCTCAGCCCCAGAGGTTCCTTCCCTTCCTGTCTCAGGAAGATTTCACTTAGCAAAGATTTTGGTGCAGGGGCACAGCAATCTATGCAGTGATCAGGGGAAGTGAATGGGTCAGTTAGACTTCCTTTGACCTCTGAGGCTTAAAGTGAAGGAAACACAACCCTTCGTCCCTAAGTCCCGCCCCATCGGCCCATCCGAGGGACATCACCAATGATTAGAGTCCAACGTGGTGAGATTACAACCTATTAGCACAGAGACAGATGACCAGCAGTAACCTCACTACAGTATTCTATTTAAAGACATCCTGCTCAGCTTTCTCTTATTCTTCAAATTCCCCTCCTTCTCTTTGTAGTGTCACTCGCGTCAGTGCACGGTATCGCTCTTCTTGCTCATGCTTTTCTTTTTTTTTCTTTAAAAAATTAAAAATAAAAACAGTTCATCAGTGCTTAATCATCCCAGAACACCACCTACCCTTGCTTAAAGTCACTCTCTTTTAGCCACTCATTCATATCTCTTTCTGCCCACACCTCATGACTTAAACCACAACTTTTTTCTGTCATGCTCAATAAGGAATACTTGCAGAGATGCTGTAATATCCGGTGCAGAAGAATGATCCTTTCCCCCACTCCTGCATCTCAGTCAAGGAGGGGTAGAGCAGGTATTGCTCATGCAAGAACATTTAAAGATATAAGGTGCAGAATAAATAAGTAATATGGATATACTGAGCAGAAGGGACTGGAATATACAACATATACAGAATATGTTAAAAAAATGCAGCACTGTAATAAAAAAGAGAAATATCGAGCAAACAAAGCAGGCAGCAGATCTAAAAGCAGATGTGGTCTAGTCAGCGGCACTTACAAAGGCGTCGGGGAAGCCAGGCAGCCGGTGAGGTGTGATGTGTGTCTGTGTAGGTGGGTGTGTGTGCAGGTGATGTGTGTCAAGGGGTACCGGGCGGATATCACATTGCCCGGTGCAAACTAGTGATTACCTTGCCAGTGCCAACAGCCAGATTAAGCTGAGGCAAGCAAGAGGAGGGAAGCGAGAAGCGTTTTGGCCTCGTTTGAGCCTGGCTGGCTTCCGTATCACACCACCCTCGGCTCAACAGACGCTGCACACTCTCACCACACCCACCCACCCCTCCTCCCTGATGCTGTGTGTGTGTGTGTGTGTGTGTGTGTGTGTATGTGTGTCTCTCTTCCTGGCTCTCGCTGCCTAAACATGCAGACTCAACTTCTCCTTCAGTAAGTGGAAATGACACACACACACTGGCTTGGAATAGTGTCAAACAATACACACACGCGTACCCACCTATATGCAAAGAAACCCGTGCGCATTTAAACAAATCACACACACACACATCAACTGATGCTGCTCACAGTTTAATTTGACTATCAAAGTGAGAGAGAAAGCAGACTTTTAGATCTCAAGCTGGAGGGGTAGGATCATTAACAAGTCACTGTGTGTCTGTGTGTGTATATATATGATTTTTTTAAAAATAGAGCAACACCCTTTAACTGAAACTTCTTCCAGAAAGATGAAAACCCCCCAAAACAACACTTTTGCAAAAGTGTTAACCACAGTGTACATGCATAGTGTTGTGTTTTTACAGCCTTATTTTACAGTCTGTGAACTCCAGGCAAAGACAACCACCTTCACTCCTTTTTAGAGAGGGTGTTCTCCTTGCACACATACAGTTTTAGAGGAACGAGGAAACATAGGAATATTCTAAAACATGTTCTAAATGGCTGTTATTTTGTTTAAGAACACTTTCTTACTGACCAGCATGCAGCTGTAGATGCTCACAAATTTTTTAATCAAAGTCTTTAATCAGAAAGGGAGTTGATTCGTTTAAGGCTCATGACAGGCAATATCCAGTCAACAAAGATGGAGCATTTTAGAGTACGGTACAGTACTGCACCACTTAAAAAAAACAAATGTATATGAGAAAGAGGGAGGCAGACAGCTGCACAGCACTTAATACTGAACCATCACCCATCATCCCACAATATGTGGAAGAGTGTGCACAGACTGCTGAAACAGCAAAAATCCATGCTGACATATGGCCCTGAGAACACCCAGACTGCCTAATTTTATTATTACTGTCTTCGGGGATATGTACTTAAGGTGTTGCATTTGTTTAATATATCTTCTATGCACCACTATATAAGGTCATGCTTGTTAGCAAATTTCCATCCACCGCTCCAAATAAAATGACCTTTCCTGGAATTCACCTCACTCCTAGGATTCAGTGAAAGTGGTCAGTAACAAGCAGTTATTATTGCACAGCAGGAATTACTTAACCCTCAAGATTTGTCTTATAAGATTGCCCAGTCATGCAGTTCTTCTTTAATTAGAGGAATTTCATTTCAGCATTTTCACAGTGCAACTTCCTTCATGTTGTAGTTTCTAATTTAAGAGGAAAAAGATTCTCGGTGTGAATAAAAAAAAAAAGAGCATGATGATGTACTGGATAGTCATCCAATTACAAGTCAGCAGTCCCTTGGTGTGCACAAGGCTTGTGTTACGTTAAACAGAGGAGCTGCTCTGCTTGGATACTAAAACACCATTGGCTGTTTCTTGGCAAAGGGCGGGGTGAAACCGCCCCTATCTATTTAATTAAATATTAAGGGAGGAAAAAGAATAGGCTTACACCATGTGTAGGGCTGCACTAGCCGTTGATTAAAATGCATTATTTATTCTAAGGAGCAGCAGGGCGTTGGGATGTGGTGACAGGTGAGAGGTGCGTTGAGTGCTCCCAGGGGATCTTTATTTTCAAGCGAACAATTCATTTCATCTTAAATTTGGATCACAGACTCCAAGTGATTGCGTACAAAGCACATTCAAACCTGTAACTGCAACATGGAATATTAATGCGCACCAGTCAAAACGCCAGCTGTTACCACATGTTCGTCGCTGCGGTGCGACCTGTTCTTTGGAGGATTAATAACCTCCGCCTATTTGCCATTAAACCTACCGAGCTGGCACATAATCTACCGCCACAATCCTTTAAAAACAAACAAACAAACAAACAAACAAACAGCCATCACTACCTGCAGTTTCTTTCATCATATGAGAATCCCTCAGTTTTTAACATCACAGCTCGAAACTGATGTTTTTTTTTAAGTACTTTATTTATTTTGATATTATTTATTCGGATGTCAAGCAATGGTGTCTCTGCTCAGCTCCAACACCCCTAAGAATCGGTGCGTAAAACCAGGGTGGGGGTCGTGTTGGTGAAAGCGAGCACGCCGTGCCCGGTAGTTTGCCGGTAGGCCGCAGGATTTCAGCACTGCTCGCTCATGGACAGCTCCGTCCAATCAGCGGCAGCCACTTGAAGCGCGTCATCGGTCTTCATCCTTCCTCATCCCCTCATCCTCCATCACGGAAGCATGGCGGACGACATCATGGGCGAAATGATGACTTTTAAAACCGGCTTTCTGCCCATCTGATGTGTTTGATATGAGATTATTGAAAGCGAGGTTGAAGTAGAGGCGCACAGCAGACGCGAGGGTGTGAATGGCCGGCTGTTGGGAGACGTGAGCTAACAGGGGGTGGGGTGGGGGTTTAAATGACGTGTGTCCGGGTTCTACGCACAATGTCATACGACCTTAGCGGCGGTCCAACCTTAAATGTACCCCTTTCATCTCTTCCAGCTTCCAGCCTTGTCTTTAATAGTTGGATTTAAGCACAAAGCACACACTTTTACATTAAAACCCTGATACCCGGAACAGCCGCGCGGACCCAGCCGCATGGCAACCAGTCGTCCATCCCACTCCATACCTGATTAGAGGTAGCTAATGCCCACCTGAATGCATCCCTCGATGATGTTGGCCTGTTAATCTCGGAGTTCTTGACCAGAAATCCGAGCCCTGCGCTTCCTTGGAGCTAGAGCCCGCTAGGGTAAAATGCTAACGCCTGCCCCCGGGCTGACTTAACACACGTGTAGCCTGAGAAAATGAAAAAATGTCACCCGCGTCCTGCGGTGCAGGCAAACCGCCAAATGCAGCAATGGATCGCGACTAAAGCTTCTTGCAGTGTCGTCTGTAAAAACTGAAATATTCAAGCACAGCCTCGGAAAAATAAAAAAGCCGGTAATGAATGAGACACAAATGCGCCTCGGCCCACTGCGCGGCAGGTGCATCCGCTTTTTTTCTTGGCCTCCAGCCCAGCGACGCTAAATCGTTCAAATGAATCAAAATGACAAAGAGGCATTCACGACTCACCTAATATAATCCAGAGAGACCCAGAGACCAAAACGAATGCGAGCATGTCTTTCTCATTGAGTCAGCTGTCCCGGCGCAGGAGCGGTTCAGAACTGCAGCATCGACTGCAGCAAGTCGCCGACAATCTGGGAGATTAAGGAGGCAGAGAGGAGGAGGGGTGGGGGGGTTGACAATATAACTGAGACAGACCACAGTGGGGGAGCCGGGCAGGGGATGGCGATTTCCAGCAGCGTAAATTTCGCCTGAAAAAACTGAAAATGTTGACTGAGGAAATAAACCCCGACTCCCTATAGAAGCATCCTCGCTCTTAGTGGATTTCCCACCTTCACCCAGTTGGCTGCTGCGCAATGGCAGACTCCCCTGCTGAATATGAGGGGCTTGTAGGTCGTGCGGGAAGATCCGATCGACACCAAGGTTATTGGGGATGAACTATCCGTTCTCGCTGCATGCTCATACGCATTAAGTGGTCAGCTGCTTCTCTCATTTGTCGCAAAATAACTACGCAAGTGTCTAAAGCTGCATCTGCATGATGCATTTCGGTCATTCACATTTTTTAATTTCCCGATTAAATAAATTCAGCTAAAGCTTATATCTTTTTTCTCCCAGTGTTTATTTATTTATTTATTTATTTAATATATTGATTTATTTCTAGGGGGGTATCATTTGGTACATCACGCCATCCCTGCAGCTGAGCACAGCTTTGACACAGAGTAACTTTGCATCAGGATCACGTGGTCCAAATAAGACACTCCCATTGAACTAAAGTAACCTTGAGAAAGGGCTGACAAAGAGATGATCAGACAGAGCGACAGAGCGACAGAGAGGGGACTTCTCGTGCTCTTTAAAATAATCGAATTGCTATCTTAAGCATCTTCATATGTAACTACACCACAGATTATTTTTGGAGGCTCTTACTTTTATTTGACCTTTTCTTTGTGTGTTTAGTTAAAACTGAAACCCTCATAAGTGTCTCTGGTAACATAGTGGCCTAAATGCTATTAATTCATCTTCACACATAACTCCTCAGTGAGCAGGCTGGTCACCACTGGAGTGACCAACAGACTTATGGTGTTGCCATCATGTGACTGACCTTATTAAATGGGTCACTCCTCTCGACCAGTAATCTGTCACTCCCAGCAATGCCACTCACCACCTTCTCCTTTTCTCTTCCTCCTGCGAAGAAGACACTGATGAGGCAAAGAGCAGGCGAGCCTTCGGAGGGAAAATTAGCCGGGTCCATTTATTCAAAGTGGATGAATGAACAAGCAGACCCACAAACAGAGGATGAAATCAAATTTAAGACTGTGAATGTCTTTTTAATCTCAGTGTGGTCTGTAAAAACTAATCATGTCACCTGTGGTGTGTCAGCTGCACGACACGAGGAGGACGAATGGAGTTTTTGGTGAGGTCACTGGAATTGAGTTTATTTATTTTGCAATGGGATCAAAGTACACATACGAGGAAAAAATAAGGGAAAAAACAGTTCAGTAGCTAAAAGATATCACTGCAAAATCATCAAAAGTTAGCATATACTATTATGGAATATAATTATATTATACTTACAGAAACATGGGGTGTACAAATGTGTAGCCATGAAAATTGTATTTCTATTATTTATTTTCATAAATGTCAAAAGTTTTAATTTGAAATTTGGATAGACAGGAAACGGGAAGTGTAGAAAACAGTGGGAAAAGCATGGCTACACCTTTTAGGCAATTTATGTTAAATGCAAAACAATCCTTCAGATGAGTCCTTCAGAAAGCAAAGGCTGTAAGTTCTATCAGTACCTTGTATGTCCAGAAATTAATAATAGTGTGTTTTGTGACATTTTTAGCTTGTAAGCTAATGATACAAGTGTATGTTTACCCGTTGCTAGCTTGTTGTCCGTTATATTAATACCAGATTGCATATCTATAGGATACTGATTTTGTATTCTACTGTGTTTTTGGATAACTATACTTATGTGCAGATAATATGATAGTCTATTAAGAGTTGTTTTATATGTCTTTCTAGTTTCACTCCAGTTCATTGATGTCAATTCATTATGTCATGTCATTAAAGGATCAAACACGCTCTCTTTCCTGGCTCTTGAAAAGGAGTTTGTCTGGCTGTTTATTAATGTTCACGCTCAAGGAGTTCAACACATAGTGAGAACAGTACATGGGGTGATTAGTAAGGAGTCAGAGGGAATAAAAAGCCGATATAGAGAGGGGAAAAGGCTCTCTAAAGGAATAGAAATCTTTATTTTAAGATTTAAAAAATCTTTCAGCCTCTCGTTCCATTATAGGCACATATTTAACTTTACAGCAATAAAGTTAATAACTCCCTTTATTATTCTGCTGCGCTTTTAATCATCTGTTGCTTTATCAATAAGAGCAGAGGTGAACGTGTTTCTGCTGAATGACCAGATGGGATACTTTTATGTCATGTAATCAAGTGGAATTATAGAGTTTATGGATATTATTTCCTTTTATTGATACAACTGAGTCTGATGGGCCTGCATGCATTCATATTATTTAGTATCTTTTATTATCCTTCATCAGTCAGACAATTATTATTATTATTATTAGTAGCAGTATACAAGTTTACACAAAGCAACCAGCAGAATTGCCCAGATGCAGAATGGGGCAAAGATCATGGATGCTGGGATAGATAAACCAGAAATGATGTAAGTGGAGGGATAAATTAGGGGTGGGGGTGCGGCGGAGATCTTTTATGGCTCCAGAAGAAAACACACCAGAAGAAACCCTTGTTGGCAACCACACACAGGTAAGATGTTTCTTGTAGTTGGTCACCAGGTTTGCACACATCTCAGGAGAGATTTTGGCCCACTTCTTTTCTTCTTGGCTGCGGCCTGCAGACTTTTGTCAGATTTGCAGGTGTTAACTGGCAAACTCATGTTGAGCAGGGTGACCTTGGAGTCACAGCTGCCTTCAGATCATTAGCATATCCCTGTAGTTTTGGACATCTTTCTCATTGTCATGCTCACCCCATGAAGCAAGACCTTGCATGGATCTCCGGACTGATAGTCATTTTATATTTCTTCCTTTTCCAAATGATCACAACAAGAAGCTTGGCATCTTGTCATCAAGCTTCTTGTTGAGCCCGTCATTCTGTCTCTCCATTAAAATGAAACTACTATAAAAATTAGACTGTTCTGTTTTTCCTTTTTGGAAATGAGAAAACGTAAAAATTCCACAGGGATTCAGATAATTATTGCCCCCCCATGTGACTCTTCATGAGTTGGCTTTGGAACCATATTTTGATGACACACACATAAATGGATGCATACAATGTAAAAACAATAATAGTCAACTGTAATGGGTAGAAAATGAGGCAAAATGCAGGATAAAACATGGCTTATTTCCATAGTGGTACCTTATTGTTTTAGGGTTTTAGGCTTGGGAATGTTACATATTCTTTTTATATTTTAAATAATCTTATCATTCTAACTTTCTCTATTACCGTAATCTTTAGACTATAAAGCGCACTTAAAATCCTTTAATTTTTTTTTAAATCAAAAATTGACAGTACACCTTATAACCCTGAGCTGCTTATGTATAAATTCTAGTTGTGTTTACTGACGTCAAACCGATTTTATGTGGTACACGGTGCTCAAAAATCTATCAAAAAATGTTTTAGTATGACTTTGGTAAGCTAGGAAAGCGCACTGCTTGATGGATTGTTGGCGCATTAAGGCTACCATAGTCAGGAGCTTCGCGGAGTAATCTGGGTCCAAAACTCCGTCCGCTTCAGGTCCCAAAGTCAAGCGAACACTGCGGCATCACTGAGAGTTAAAAACTGTCTAAATTCTTTCATCTTTAATAAAATGATCAGTGTTGCTGCTTTACCAGGTGTAACTATGAAGTTTAACATCCAGGCATCCATGAAAACAGAATTTATTAAATTTAACAGAGTTAGAAGTTAGCAGGAAGTTAGCTCGCTAGTTTCCACCTAAGTATGATATAGCATGTTCTGACTGAGAGATTTGTGAAAAAATTAAAACGTACAGCTCTGCTATCACTTCCAACATAAATGAAGACAGAAAACTAAACAGCAGTGATGTTTGTAGGGTTACTGAAGTTGGGCTAGCTGGTATATATTAATGTGCTATGTGATCGCTAGCAACACAGCTATGTTAGCATAACAAACACAGTGAAGCTGGAAGATGAACCCTAACCCTTTTCCACTCGATAAAAGTTAACACGAGAGTTCCCGATGGTACAAATGCAATCACATGGCAGGATGCTGTAAACAAACCAAACTTCAGTCAGTAGAGCAACTGAGATAATCCATCCACAATAGGAGGTTAGTCATTAATATACTGCAACAACATGGGAATAGAGCAGCTGTGAGAGAAGTTAATATTAATGAATCGATGGTACAGAAGTGGAGGAAGCAAGAAGAATGAGTTGAGTAAAACCAGACTTTTCTGACTGTTTTTTTTCACTTAATGCGCCTTATAATCTGGTGCGCCTTATGCATGAAAACAGACTCGTTCATCGACGGTGTGCCTTATGGTCCGAAAAATACAGTAAGTGTCACTATATTTAAGAACACAGCACATGAGACAAAAAGTCCTTAAATTTGAGAAGCTGATAAGTTAGAAAATGTTTGCACTTTTGCTTAAATAATGAAGGAAATGAGCCTACTTATTCATTTTTTGCTAATGGTGGCAATCAGCTAATGAGGTATTTGGTTGGTCCTTTTACTTTAAGAATGTTTCTTCTTCTTCTTTTATCCTCTTCACAGTAGCTTTAAAAACACTTTTGCCTACTTAAATTTTTAATATTTTAAAATGGAGTATCTATTTTTTGTGCACGACATAACCTAAAATTCTTTACAATTCAGTGGGAAGTAACAGCTTCAACTGGTAGGTTCTTTTCAGATAAATGTTAGCATAACAAAAACCATTATTCACTTCAGTTTTATCTATATAGCACCATTTGCCAAAAAAAGTCACCTCAAGATGCTTTATAAAGAGGCAAAGACCCTAAAATATTACAGAGATAAATGGCCTGTATTTATATAGCGCTTTACTAGTCCCTAAGGACCCCAAAGCGCTTTACATATCCAGTCATCCACCCATTCACACACACACTGGTGATGGCAAGCTACACTGTAGCCACAGCCACCCTGGGGCGCACTGACAGAGGCGAGGCTGCCGAACACTGGCGCCACCGGGCCCTCTGACCACCACCAGTAGGCAACGGGTGAAGTGTCTTGCCCAAGGACACAACGACCGAGACCATCCAAGCTGGGGCTCGAACTGGCAACCTTCCAATTACAAGGCGAACTCCCAACTCTTGAGCCACAATAGCCCCACAAGAGAACCCCAATATCCAGACGTTCCCCTATGAGCAATCACTTGGTGACAGTGGGAAGGAAAAGCTCCCTTTAAACAGGAGAAAACCTTCAGTTGAACCAGGCTTAGTAAAGGGCAATCACCTGTCACAAACGGCTGGATTGAGGGGAATAAGAAGAGAGAGTATGAACTCAACTGTGGGAGCAAGAAGAGAAGAGAAGATTTAATTACATGCAGTGGTGGCATAAAAACACATGAGCAGTGAAAAGAGATGAGAGGAGAATTGCTCAGTGCTAATGAGCTAACTAATGGATAGTTCAGGGTCACCTGATTCAGCCCCAACCAGAAGCTTTAAAATAAAAGAGTTTTATTCATAAAAGCAGAAAGGGGGGCTGCCTCCCAATTCTGGACTGAATTCTGGAGTTTACAGGGAGTCAATGGTAAAAAGCTAATATGGGAGACAGATGATCTCCCTTTCTGCCAGTACGCTCTGTGATTCATGCTTTGGATTAACTGAAGGCTTTCGAGGGATAATTCAGAAAAGAAATAATGAATGCATGAACTAACTTGTCAGCGCTACTCTAAGGCAGGACATTCTAATTTTGGCAATACCATTCAGAAAGAAATGAAGAAGAATGAAGGAAGTCCTACATATTTGTTTGCACATTGAACAACATATCGTGATCAAAATTGGCTCCAAGGGTCCTCACAGTGCTGCTGGAGGCCAAGGCCATGCCATCCAGAGAAAGCATCTGGCTAGAAAACACGTTTCTATGTTTTTTACGGCTAACCTGAGCTTTATCACAATCAAGAGAACAGAATTATCAGCATTGAATGCTGCACTGGGGTCTAGCGGTACAAGCACAGAGACAAGTACAATGTTAGACACCAAAATAATATTATTACTGTCAATAAAAACCTCTAACTCTTGAGTGAAACTCTTCTAATAAACCATTGCTCTGCAAGTGATTTTAGAAACTAAAGGAAGGTTGGAAACAATGGACAAGGAGGGGCAAGCGGTCTAGGCAGAGTGGCACATACCTCTTCTGTGACGTATATGTGAAAATCACCGAAATGTAAATGAAGCAGGGCTGATTTTAGGATCAGAGCTTTGGGGGTGCTGAGCACCCAGAGAGCTGCCCAGCCAGGCAACATAAACTTTACTCGTCACAATGAGACTTCTTCCCTGTTTCTGTCAGTCCCTGCATCCTTAAATGTCTCCAGTTGTCCTGAGTTCCCTCTGAGTGTCTCCTTAGTGCATTTAAACCTGTCCTCATTGTCTGTTGTCTTCATCTCCGTTATTAGTCATCATAATTTTACCATCTCTGTGCAAGTCTGTAAATTTCTTTATTAAATCATAAGATTCTTAAATTCATCAAGTCTCTCTGTGCCTGGGTCCTCGTCACAAAACATGACATCATTGTTTTGTACATTTTAACACAATTGAATCCCCACATTTGTGAAAGAAAAGCAAAACACTTTTTAAAAGTCTGTAACAAAACCATCAAATCAGATAAAGGTTATTTAAATGCTGCAAATGAAGAATGGATTGGATTAAAAAAATACATATCCTAACCTTAATTACTGGGGGGAAATGATGCTCATAGTAAATGAGAAGTAAACTGAGTGTATTTTTTGGACAGAGGTTCACTTTTAATGTGTATGTATAATACAGTACAGATATATAAAAATACACTCCAACTTTGCCTATGGTACAATGTATACAATGTATGAAAAGATCTTTACTGCAGATACTACTATGGCTCTGCAGATTTTTTTCTTTTATTTTAACCTATGTCGCCTCACCTTGAAGTTGGCAAATCTGTCTATCACTTTTGGTGGTCAACTCTCTGAAGCAGTTTAACAGTTTCTGTTGTGCCGGTCACTAACAGACGGTCACTATTCCCTGTCTGTTTTCTTACCTGGTTCTTCCTGACCTTGTACTTTCTCCTCACATTCCCCTCTTTCCTCCTCTCTCCCTCTTTGGACTGACAATCACAATAGATGGTATTCAATTAGATGAAAAAATTACATTGATATGAAAAAAAATATATTATTAAGATCACTAATAAAAAAAGTCCTTTCTCAGTGTACTTTCAACCAAAAGGCAAATAACCAAACCACATGTACATCTAATAAAAGATATAAATATTGAAACACGGATCCAACATTATCCTTTATTGACGGATCATTTGTTCTTACATTTGTACCTGAATGTGGCTCCTGGGCTTAATATCGGTACATGCACATATGACAAAATGACCAGCTTCTCTCATTCCATTTCAAACAGGACAGTGGCAACAACAGCAGGCTACGGACAATTATACGTTTTAGATTTTAAATAGGCTGTATAAATTTCAATGGGAGCAACAGGACGGTCAAATGTCGCTGATTTTACTACAGAGCAGGACGGATTGTAGGGTAGCAAATATCACCAGAAAACACATTTTCAGAGGCGAGCTGGAACAAACCATTCTTTTTTTGGGGGTGGGGGGGGGGGGGGGGGGGGGGGGGTATCTATACTTTTGTTGTTAAAATGTTACGTCTCAACCAAGTACTGTATGCTTTTTACATTTTTAGTAGTGTGTCACACAAACAGCAAATATTGTCAGAGAAGTAAGAAATCTTTGGGGGTGCTTTGATTCATTTTGATTTTAGCCCATTCCCAAAAATGGGCTAAAATCGCCCCTGAAATGAAGTAAACAAAATATCCACAAAAACACTTTAAAACTGTTTATTGTATCTCTTCAAAGAAAACAAAGGCTATAAGAGCCTTTTGGACAAACCAGCAATTAATTTTTATCAGTATTATTTACCAGTAAGAGTTTGGAGGGGGGGGCTCTCTACAGCAGGGGGGTAGTTGCCCCCCCTTGCCCCCCTATAGATCCGCCCCTGGTTGGAAATCAGTCTGGAGTTGGCTATGATAGTTGAATTAAGTAAAGAATTTTAAAGCAATGGTTTATTTACAGCCACTTTAAAAACCTGTGGTACATAACCTATACAGAAGATTATCACATAGAATACACTGCAAAAAAAGAAAAAAAAAGAAGCTCTAGTGGGGCTCCCCTGTCATGTTTCTGAAAATGATCAAGTTCAGATAAAAGCAGCTCAACATGAGAGTTGCCTCCCAACACAATTTCTAAAAATGTTTAGTTCATGTAACTGTTGGAGGCCCTGAAAGGCAAAACGTTTGACTATTTCACAAAAAGGGAAGGACTAGAGTAAAGTCTGAACAATGAATCCAGTGTGTCGCTAAAGACAGCTTTTCTTTCTTCCTGTCATATGACTTACAGCCCTCAAATTTTGAAACATTTTAGGATGACTTGATATCAAAAATAGGAATTCCTAGGAATTTACAGAATATACAACATTTGAAGCAGTAATATTGGGGACACCTTTGAAAGTACACTGTATTGGCAACAGAGCAAAGGCTCCGAGTACTGCTTGCATCACTTCTTATTCATTGATTTATTTTTATACTTAAACTATAATTTGAAATCCCAATTCAACTGTTGAATGCCTACAAAGTCTGATGTAACATGTTTCTTTCAAGCAGTACAGCGACTGGCCTGATGGGGGTGCTAAACTCTATAAAGCTCCACTGTGTGAAACAGATTCAGGAGGCCTGTTTGGGTGAAACTTGAGTAGTTGACCTGAGGGCTGAATTTTAGGCCGATCTTGGAAAGCCAACATGCTTCCTCATGTCTGCTGGTATAGATACTCATCCTCCCTTACCAAATAGTGGCAAGATATCTTTATATTATTTTTCTCCCCCACTTTAATTGCCTTCTATTATGTACTTATAATACTTTAATTTGCAGGTGCTAAGTAAAGTATACAGGTGTTATCCCACTAAAAAGAACTGCGATCTGCACGTCCTTTGGAAGGTGACAATTGGGAGTATTTGACATGAAGATTACTCATGTGAGAAAAGAAGCAGAAGAAAACAATCACCTGAGACAGAACAGTCTTCACAGTTAAGTCTTTTGACTGCAGTCAAAAGACAAGCAAACTGGATTTGCCGGTGAAACAAACACAATTATAAAAGCTGAAGAAAAACTTGCACCTTCAGTTTAACGTTGTGGCTAAAGTTGAAGGAAGGCTTTGAATCGCTCCAGTGTAGGTAAGCTGTCAAAAGGCGAGTCTAAGGCGAGATTGGTGACTAGAGCCTTAAATTACATTTTCTTGCTGCATGTAGGTGACCTTAATGTCCAGACTAGCTCGGGGTAAGCACAGAGTGCAATAGATTTTAGAGGAATTTGGTCAGTTGGGAGTGAAATCACATTGAATGCAGTTTGAAACAGACAGTCAAGTGTTTTAATCAGTCACTGGTGTTCGCTGAAAGCCTGTTTCAGAATTAAGGTGAGGTATAGGGGCTAGGTTGATGAACCAGGTAACTGTCATGTTGTAGTTATGTATTTTCAGGTATAATGGATTTTAAATAAGAACACACACACACATATATATGCGGGTTAGAAAAATTGGTTCACATCAATTGCATAATAACGCTGCACAATTTTAAAGATCCTTAAAAACTTAACATTTTTTTTTAAATTGTTTTTAAAGTGATTCTCTTAACTAAACTATGATGATGCTGGTGCTGGTTTTGTTTCATGCCAGCTGCAGTGAATTCCTATAATTCACCTGTTTCTTTGCACACTGGCACACAGGCTGCCTGCCAAAAAAGAGAGAAGAAGAATCGGTGGGAAAAACGGGATGACTTTCCCTTTTCCAATCCAGATCTCTGTATTCGTTTGGGAAATCCCACAGACCCCCGCTACCGGTGAAAACTCCGCGGGAAAAACTCCCTGCAATTCCCTCGCGGGTACGCGCAGGCGAGCGTCACGTAAAGCATGCGCGAGCACGCGAACTCGCCACACCACACGGGAAGCCCCTAAATGGACAGAGACATTATCTGAGACAAAGCTTCATGTGTGGGGTTTCCCAATTTTCCTCCAAGTGAACTCACCCCGTTACATAAAAAGACCTGCGGGTGCAGTTACGCTATCAGGTGCAGTTACGCTATTTTTAAGCACCGAAATTCAGGATACAGGTTATGACTAATGGTCATATTTCTATTCACTCTGCCAAATTTCCCTCCAAGTGAACTCACACGATTATAACTACAATGACCTTCAGCGTGTATTTGATGCAATCAAGCTAAGAGACTGAGTCGATATTTACGACACACGATATGAATGATTGCCATATTTCTATTCACCCGCGCAGTTTTGTGCCCGTTGTTTCATTACGTTGAATTTCGCGAATGCTTGATATTGCTGCGAGCGCGCGCCCATGCAGGATGTGTTGTGTAAAACGCTCCGCAGGTCCTGTATTTGCAGATAAACAGCTGCTGCTGCTTCCGCATCGTCCGATGCCGCTCTCTTTTCCCGCTGTCAAGGCAGTACAAGAGTTCAGTCTGCATGACCCATATCCATGCGCCCAGCAAGCCGGTATCACACTGCCCCCAGCGGCCATTGAAAATTGCTACACCATTTCTTGTAAATGCCTGAATTCTCAGGCAGGTCGCTGTTTATACTAAAGGGTTGGTCCCATGCACATGTTTGTCATGCCAGAATGTGGGGGAGACTTTTGGCTTGTGGAAGACGAATGCGTGCGCGCGTGCTTTGGAAATGAATGCACGCGCTCTCAGACTTTAATAGTGTTAACTTTGCACAACCTCCAAAGCAAAATTATTATAAGAATGCGTTATTATGATCACTATAATCGAAATACGGTGCATAACAGGACGCGATAATATAACAAGTCGGCTGTTAGGGTTTAATGTCAAATCTTAATGTGAGTTAAATATAATTTGCCACTTGCAAATATTTGCACTATTTGCACAAAGCACTATCTGTAAGGTGAATAGCTTACAAAGGAGGGAGCGGGGAAAGAAACTCGAGTGACACATGAGTTGGGTCATTTAGTTTGATGATCTAGTCTACGTGCAGCAATCAACTGTATTCCACGCGTGTTGTTTTTTAACTTCCTTCTAGCTCTCAACAGCGTGATTTCTCGGAAATCCTTTGCTACTTGCTGAAGCAAAGGATCACAGCGCATGCTCCAAACACACTGTAAAAAAGATCAGTCCTATTCTAAGAGGACTTTCAGTCAATTCAATAATAAACCTTCAAATTGTATTTTTTTTAGTTATAACAGGGTGGTAATGCGCAAATATGCAGATATGACATTAATAAAGTAGCTACTGTAAACAACTACAAGGTTATCGTCAAATAACCAATACATTTTCAAAGGCTTGATAAACACACCTCTCACTTTTTTTTTTTTTACTGAGGACATTTTTTATAGCACCAAGCCTCCTGCCGGGGAATACCCGCCACTGGAGTGGCTGTGTATAAATTCTGCACACGAAGCTGTCGGTACTCACTTGTACTCAGAAAACGTTTACAAGTGGAACACTTAAAGACGAGAAGAAGCTTTTCTTAAACCAACGGGATTATTGTTGCATTTTTTTCCTCCTGGAATCACAAAGCAAATTAATCTGTAAGTATAGTGATATCAATTTAACATCCCTGCTCTATTTTTTAAAAGCTAAATGAAGTTATTGGGATGATTTCTTTGAAAGAAATATGATCTATTATTACTTTAGGAGTCTGTCTTTCTCTCACGCTGTGTGTTTGAGAATGAGCATTGAATTAAATAACATGCAAATAGATGCAAAGTTTTTAATGCACATTTCAAACTCGAATTTTTTAATTCTGTGACATTTTTGCCAAGCCTGTGTTGAGTTGCGCTCGTTTGCTCTAAGGAATTAAGAAACCTTTTTTAGGGGGGGGGGGATATTCGCTTACCATTCTAGATTTTTAAACTTTTGCGCTACAGGATTAATAAAATAACTGCATAACTGCATGAGTTATTTTTAGTTATTTTTTCTTCTTGTTCCTTCCAACCTTTCTAAACTAACGTTGACTCCTACACGTAAACACCTCCCTGAGCGCGCTGATTGCCCTGGCCATGAACTCTTCTGTCCCGCGCAGCAAAGAAGCAGTAGTAAATCTAAGCCGGGGCTGAGATGCGGGAGTTTATTTCCTCTTACCGCTGCGCTTCACACGCTGCATTACAGCATTTCTCTAAACTTTCTTCTGCTGCTGCATTTTTTTAGGCAAACATGCCAGTGTCAAGGATGAGAATGAGGCCATGGCTGGAGAAGATGATCGAATCCAATACAGTTTGGGGTCTGGCTTGGATCGACAAGGTGAGAAGCTTTCTTATCCTATTATAATACACTGAACTGGTTCATGTAAATAGGAACTGCCTGCAAATAAGTAATGATAATTCAGAGTACAGGAATAGATATTTGGAAATCTATTTGTTGTAGGATTGATGCCTCTCCCCATGAGACAGGGAAGTGATTTCTGCAAAGCTGCACATGTTTTTATTGATGCTGAGTTGTCCCCTTGCTGTGCATACAGTATTAGCGTGTTACAAACATTGACCTGGTTTGAAGCACTAGCTTGGGATGGGTCTTAGTGTTGCAGTGTTACTTTGAGGCGTGCTATAGTTAAAGCCACTTCACAGCTATGCCTGTGGCACTTCAAACAGGTGAAAATAGGCACGATGAGGTAGCTGAACGGAAGCTTGATTTCAGCTTGGGAGATAACACATTACATTCTCTCAGTAAGCGCAATTACCCACGATCCAACTTAATATATATAAATTTTTTTATATTTCCCAGGAGAAAACAATGTTTTCCATCCCCTGGAAGCATGCAGCTCGACATGGCTGGGAGGTGGACAAAGACGCATGTCTGTTCAAAGAGTGGGCCAAACACACAGGTGAGAAAGCCTGAATAAGCCTGCCACCTGTTCAGAACAACTCTTCTTTACAGGATGAGGAAGTGTACTAAACTAGCATGTGCCAATGCATTTTACAGGGAAATATTCAGAGGGCCAAGTTTGTGACCCCAAGACATGGAAAGCCAACTTCCGCTGTGCAATGAACTCACTGCCTGACATTGAGGAGGTGAAAGACAAAAGCATTAACAAAGGCCACCAAGCTATGCGCGTCTTCAGGATGCTGCCTGCTAGTCAAAAATCTAAAGGTGAGAAAACTGACAGGAAATGAACGTTTGTTCTTTTTGGCGAATTAACATTGCGCTCAGTATCTTCAATTCATGTGCTCTACAGTCTCAGTGGTAAAGAAAGTAAGTGACCAAAATGTTTTTCTTTCCTCTGCACAGATAAACGGACTAAATCAAGGGAATCGAAGGGAAGGAAGAAGGTAAATGCTATTACTGTTACTATAGCTCTAGTGACACTTGTTTTTAAATAGCATACTCAAAATATTCCTCATTTACACTGATCTAGATACTGAATGTATAGCTTTGTAAAATAATGCTACTTCGTAGCTGTGCAGGAAACAGACATACACATATGGATTTGAATGTCTCGATTTTCATTTCAAACATCTCACTTAATTTCTCTTTGATTTGTTCTTGCAGAATTCAGTGGTTAAGATGGAAGAGAGGGAAGACAGCTACAGTGACACTCAGTCTCCCATCCCTGCACTGGTGCCAGAAAGCACACAAGAAAACAGAGTTGACAGCACAGTGCAGACAGAACAGCCAGGTGAGCAAGTTTGAAAAATCTGTACCGAAAATGTTCAGATAAACAGTGCGTTTGAATCTAAAAGTCAAAGTGTACTCAATACGTTTGTTTGCCATTTTAGCAGATTACTTCTTTCCAACTGAGGTTCCTGATTGGTCTTCAACAGTTGAGATTGGCCCTGACTCCTTCATCAACAGATTTCAGGTTTCACCTGATCACAGCTCCGGTAAGACAACAACACATAGCTCATACTTGCTAGTAAATGACTTTGGCTTAGCTTGGAATAATTCAACTTAAATAGAAACTTAAATACTCATGTTCCTTTCTGTTTTTCTCCCCTTCTCATCGCTGTGATCGTGCAGACTACGACTGTCCAGAAGATATTATTGAGGTAAGCATAACCTACAGGTCTTACCCTAGTTAGAAAGCAACATTTCATTGACAGGAATACCCATGTTTGTCTTATTCTGCTTGGTTTGGCTCATGCAATAATACCCAAAACACTAATAAGCATGTTTTGTGTTGAAAAACTAGTTGGGCCAAATATAGCCATACTCAATCCAGTGTTACTCTTTCAGATTTGCAGAAAACTGGAGAAAGAAACTTCACACTGGATGACAACAAGCAGTTTAGACGACAGGGGGTTCCTGTGCAATGAACCATGCACCAGTCCAGGGAGCCAGTGGAGTGAGTCTTCATCAGGTAAATGTTGCTAGTTGGAAGCTGTCATGTAGCTGCTGCTTAAACACCACAGTCCATGCCAGCAATTTAAGAATTTAATTGTAGAATTTAGTCAACATCAATGAATATGGTTAGATTTTGTTGTAGATTACATTAGAAATCAAAATAATGCTATCAGTTTTAAGTCACATGACTTGGTTTAACTGACCTTGGATTTCGCTCTTTGTTTTGCAGTCGACGATGTAGATGACACACGGCCACAGTACACAACTCTTGCAGACATCCCAAATTCCACAGATGAATTCTGGAACAGCTTTTGCCAACAGATCCCACTTTTGCTTTAAAAAAGTAAAGGACATGACAGGACAATTCTTTTACACTGGACTTTTAAGAAGATCCTGAAATCTTCTCCCATCAGAGCTCTCCTCTCATCTAAATCATCCTTTCGCTAGGACACCATCCCACCATCCGGACTTCTACTGTGTGTTTGATGTTTGGAAGCAGTTTGCAGAGCCACCCTCATCGCTCTCATCCCATATGTGAAGTTGTGAACAGAAGTTATAAAGCGCACTGCTGTGTAAAAGGAATTCACATGCTCAACATTGTTTATAGTTTTGGCTGGTTCAAGGCACCATGCTGCTCGTTTTTTTCTCTGTTAAGCTCAGGCATGGTAATTCCATTATCTTAAACAACCTCTGACAATTACAAGATAGTTGTCATTAACCTCATCTTGCAGATATGCTCGCACTCAGTGCTTGTGAAAGTTAGTTAATGTACAGTGTAAAAAAAAAAAATCACATATTTTTTTTCTTTGTTTTTCCGTTATATGTACCAGTGAATTATATGCATCTTTACATCTTGTCGACAAACAGCCCAACAACAGGTGAAAGCTTTTCTATATTGTAAATAGTAATGTGTGTGCGTGTTTTTTTAATAAAATAAACAAAATATGAAACATATAAAAGAACTTTTGTTTTTTCATTCCTATAGCAAGTGGTTTTAAATGGTCTCCTGTTATGAAACTGATCATTTGTAGGTCATGTTTGTGTAAAAAAACATCTATTTGTAACATCTCTTTGAGCAAGTTAATAAACTTAAATTAGAACTAGCAACAATAAACTCTAAAATATTACGAAGAATTCTAATCACGCTGGTCTAAATGATCACAGCATGCAGTTAATGATGTATTTCTTCAATTTAAATCATTGAGTCTCAAGAGCAGAAAAAAAAGTTGTGGTATGTGGTACTGTGAATAGTTGCATCAGTTTTTTTTCTTCCTCATCTCGGGTTCCCCCGATAATCCCCAGTTTGAGGAAATAGTGTCATTGCAAAATATACCCACATGCACGCTATACATACTCTAAACTGGCTCGTTGACAAGGAGCTGTTACTGCAGGAGATCCCACAAATGGGATTCTTTACTTTTATCTCGTGTATGCTTTCAGGTTAGTCCAGACTGTTGAAGTAGACTTGTCAAACATCCTTAGAGATGAAAACGAGATAATAGCCATGCTTTTCTTTGGGACCTGAAAAGCCTTGCTTTACAGTAAATCATGTGACTTCATTTGAGGCAGGTGAAGGGTTTTCAATGAGAAAGCTCATTTGGTTAAACATAAAAACTATGGAATACGGTTTGAAGTGTTTACATTTTAAATTAAAAATTACTTTCAAATATACACTTAATGTGTTCAAACTTTTTTTGTAGTCATTGACTTTTCTGTGGATAACAATGAGATTTTCTCAGCTCCTGCTTTCAATCCAGTTTCCAGATTTAATAGAGGTTATGTAGGTTATGTCAAAGGGAAAAAAGAGTAATTTAGCCTTTATGTGTATTGTAAATTACTTCATGTCATTTATTATGTGCATACGTTTTTTTTATATATAAATAATGCTTTGATCTTTCTTCTTGATGAAGGCTCTTGTGACGTGATTACTCTCTTTTCCCGAGGCACAACGAACACAAAAGGAATTCAAAACATTGTGTTTACAGCTTAAGCATCAATAATCACGCCTTTCAAATGATTCACTGAGGTTTCATCCAAACAACTGAAGGAATACCTGCACAATTATTCACTTTTCGGCAGAGAGGCAGAGACAGCTATATCCACAAACGGCATCTCACAAGTCACAATATGAAAAACTGAATCTCACAAGACTCCAGTATGTGTTTTTATTCCACTTTATTACAAAAAATGTATAAATGAACATTTATGTTAACACTCACCTGCTTCTAATGTGCAATCAATTAGAAACAATTACAGGTGATTCCAAAATCTACAGTTATCTTAAAAGCTTCTGACAGGTTTTCCAGAATGTACCCCACCTCTCACCCTGTGACAGCTGCTATGGCCTCCAGCGTGCTGATAAACGTATAAAAGTGTAGTTCAATGGGAGTTCGGAAATACAACAATGTTTCCTTAGTCCTTTGAAATCAAACACCTGTGAAAATGACCTGCAGCTGTTAGTGCAGTTACCGACATTAATGACTAGATAAAGTATAGGAAATTATAATATAGTATAATATAATAAAAAAAGCACAAAATAACTTTATGTAGTGATGCTGTCCAAAACATAGTAGAAGAACATGATTGGCTTCACTGAAACAAAGCAGCTTTGAGTTACACGTTAGCGAGGTCTTTTGCATACAGCTTTTTCTGTCATTTTAAAAAAAATGGCTACACGCGAGGTGTCACGCAACAACTCGACTACATAATAAACAAATAATCATTAACTAATCCAAAAGAGGTCAGGTTGATGACACCCCCCGATGACAACTGCTCATGCATAACACCTTTTGTTCGGTTTACGATGTTGTAGTTCATGACTTTTTGCGAGTACGAAGTCCCGCGACAATACGGCATCAGCAGCAGAAGTTTAAACACATCGTGTTTTAAACAGTCAAAAGCTACACCATGAAGATACAAAGAGGGTGTGAGAGCTTCTGTGGTTTCAAACCCGAGACTGGAATACCATCTGGGAAATAAACCACACACACACATACACGCAAAAAAAAGATGTGAAACTATAAGCACAGACTGCAGACTTCATTTTTCTGTATGTTGAAATGAACATATATTTTTCTAGACATGTCTTTGTCTGTTTCCTTCTTTGCTGAAGGCATAATTCCTTTGTCGGTAGACAACCATCAGACTCTGTCCTTCCTTTGTCTGATCTTCGATGTAGAGGTGAACCATGCCAGGACTACTTTTGATCCACTGAAGATCATCCTTTGAAAAACACCAAGACCAAAACAAAACAAAGAAAACGAACAAACAAAAGGGGGGGAGAGAGAACAAAGAATAATGATTAAATACATTTCCAGCTTATCTTAAGGCAAACGTCCAACATAAATGGCATACATTGACTCTATTTAACTTCATGTATAAACACCGACAACACAAAGAATCTTTTCCATGTTGCCAGTTATGTCATGCAGGCACTATTCATGTTAAATCATGTCCACGTGAATTTAACTGCTGTCGTTGTGTTCAGTCTCTAAATGATGAAAAGATGATTTGAACCAGCAGGAATAGCAAAAAAGAAATAATGGCATCTGCTTAGTACCAACATAAACCTTGTAATGGCAAAACAAACACTTAGAGGTTAAAGATGGCGCAATGACAAGTCAAGGCAAATAAGAAAAAGCATTTAGCAAGAGGCAGATATGGTGTAAGTAATGCGTTGTTATGCATTTGAACCTAGATTTTCTGCTGGGACTCCTGACACTATTAGCTCCCCGGTACAACAAGGAACAGTATCTATGTTGCATTCAGTCCAATTTACACAAGCTGGTAAGCTAAATTGCCTTTGCAATTAGTTAGCATTTAACCAACAAACGTCAGGGTCACTGGTTATATAAGATTTGTACCCTTTTTATTCAGGTTTCCTACCCACAAAATTTCCAGTTTCAGTGCAGACACATAATTTAAGGAATCACTTTATAATGTATCAAGAACTGAAAGGTTTCAGTAAGAAAGTGGTGAATCTAATGCTGATTATACAGGCAAAAAGTTACACATTATTACAGTGTAGAGACCTGTTTAGAGTGGACTAATTATCATTAGTTGAATATTATTTCCAAACTGTGAATGTACCAAATATTATTTTATTTATTTACAATGTGGTAAACTGAGCTGAATAAGTGCTGATTTTATCAGGACACCCATGCTGAACATCAAGTTTGCTGCTTTCGAAGCACACAAACAAGACGCACTACCTTCTAACAAACGCAAACCTACACCACAGCAGCTCACTCTCTGGGCAGTATTTACTTTTAAGGGGATTTATTTGTATTTTCTATATATTATTTTGTCCCCTTTGTTCTTTTAAAACACATTTTAACAAAGTGTAAAGTGTTTATTTGTTATTTGACTGGTTGAAACCCATTTCATATATACTAGACATAATTTGAGCATAATTATTTTTTTTATTTATGCAGATAGAGTATGTGTGAAGCATACATTGCATTGTTTGGTAACATTTGTTTAAATGATTAGTAATAAATATGAAGTGAAAAAAGTTTGGAACATGTTTATTTTGTTTAAAATATATACTTATTCAGGAACATTGTACATGCATTAGTTAAACGGTTATAACATTCTTTTGGAAGGATGTTGCTGCTTCATTTCACAAACCCTGCGTATCTCTGTTAACATGAGCGTCTATCTCTACATCTCGGGTATATCCCGGAAAGTACGGGTAAATATGAAGCTTATCTTCTGAAAGTCATGTTGGCTTTTTACTAATATAATTAAATATCAGCAAATGACTTAATCGATCTCTCTACAAAAATATTTGGGTGAAAGGCAATGGAAAAAAATGGCGTTCTTATCTTGCCAGTATGACAGATCATTAACGACTCTTACTTGTTATATACGAGCGTAACTACATAATTCACTTCGTGCTATCACAACACATGACCTCTTGTTTGTTCTGCTAGTTCTTATATACTTTGTTTACGTAATAAAAGTAGAAAATGTAAAACTTTCTGTCAATTGTTGACCAAAACATCATGTTGACCTTGATGATCTTGTTGAATATAAGACAAATCTTAATGGATTGTTAACATGACCCCAGTCTAAACATAGATTTACCAGAATTAATTGAAAGTGCATCGTGCATACAAAGAGGAAAAAAACAGTAGTGAAGGTGGGAAGGTTGTGCATTTTTAGTTTAGTTCCTGTTACATGACACCATTGTGATTTTGTCTAAAGCATGCGGTTCTCTTTATTGTCTGCAGTTCTTAAATAAATGCATTTTCTCTTTGTTATCCCTTTAAAAAAGCTTAAATATGTCACAGAAGCACAGTCAGTTTCAATAAAATGTTGATACCACTGACTGTCAAGGGTATGGAAGCTTGTTTCTGCCACTGAAAAACATTTTTTCAATACATAAGACCAAATTAAGCTTATTATGTCAAAATTTTGACGTCTGAGAAAATGACTCAAAATTGAAGAGCTAACTTGAAATTTTTGTGATCTAACCTTAAATTTTGACACACGGATGGCAAAAATGCTTTTATTCAAGACAACTCTAGAAGCACCAGATGGCAGATATTTTAATTAGTTGATTTAATTGGTTTAATTTTAACAATTTTAAGAGCACTGTGGCACAGTGATGATTCAGACCAGTGAAAGGCAGCTGAAGGAGAAGTGATGGTTTTGACACAAAGCTGAAAAAAATTGCTTGTGACTGTTCGAATGAATGTGTGGAATCATTGGATAAATATGAGAGTTCAGGAGAAACTTCAGCCTAATCTAAAACCTGGCTGATTTATTACAAAGTATATAAAGTCTGTGTGTAAAAAGTGACCAATAAGATGCGCAAAAAATGAACACAATTCATGTTTCGCTTCTGTTTTAAGCTGCACAAATGTAGATAAAGTTAATACAACATTAATCTAACATACATCAGATTGAGGCCACAAACTCTGTCTGTTGAAAAAAGCAAACTGGTGCCATGGCTGGCTGTAATACCCTAAAATTTCAGGCGATGACTCACTGGCAACCATAAGAGCCACATCAGGTGCAAAATAAGATAAATAAACTGTTTGGTCCACCTTTGGAGAGCACATTGGAAATGTGCTTGCCAAGAGAAAATGGTTTGTGTTGGGATGTTAAAAAAAAGATAAACACTAAAATGTGCTTAAAATTCCGATCACGTGCTAAAGAAATATAGGCGTTAACACTGTCCCACGGCCAGGAAAGGGTGTAGCACTCAGGGAGGGATGCAGACGATGCAAAACTGTTCCTCCCTACATAGATGACACGGCCATGAAGAGATCTAACATGCAAAAACCGCAAGAGAGGGCCGAGGGGGGAGGGGACTGTATGTGTTGGTAATACACTTGTTGAATCTCTGGTGCTTTCCACCTAACAAGTATAACCATTAGACTTGTTTTGTGCTAATTTTAATGATGCTTCATCCTGAACCACTTTTGAGTGAAGCTCAACCAAAGTTGTTTTTTCTCTTTTCTTTCTTTTTTTTTTTTTTAACGACACAGATGTGTTTGTGAAGTTACTTCCTCAAAGCACTTGTAGACACATGCATACCACAATAACCAGCAGGGTAAAATCAAGCTGGCTTGGCATTTCCCTAGGATTTTCAGTCTTGTGACAAAGACTAATATCACTCAAACATTAACAGTTATTAATGTTACAGCGAAGCAGCAGTTGTTGTGAAATCAATAAAAATAAACCAATTCTTAGCAGGTTCTAATATGATTTAACTGAAACCTCAGATGAACTAAAAAGCATGCAGCATAACATGCTGTCATGCCAAAATGCAGAAGCAGTGTGTGAAAAACTAGAACTGTAGAACCAAAGAGGGCAAGTTGCAGCCCGGTGCTGCTAGTCAAATGCGCTTGATTAATTAATTAAAGTTGTGGCATTTTGCTGGTCTGGAGTATTCAGGTGTGTTTCAAGATATCAAAAAGGAAAGACGTCAGTGTTTAAGTTTGTGACAGTTAATTTAACAAAGGCTGAACAAGTATGGCTTGTTTGGAAAGGCTGCCAGGCGAAACCGCCTTATCTGAAAAAAGAACCTGGGAGCACAGCTGAAGTTTGCAAAGCTGCATCTGAACAAACGTTTTTTGGATAGATGAGACCAACGTGGAGATGTTTGGCGCTAATGTACAGTGCCACAGTTGGAAAATACAAAGCTTATCAGCAGAAAAACACTTCATAGCACACTTCACGAGGGGTGATAATTTGGGTTTGGTTTGCAGCCACAGAAATTGGCCACGTTGCAGTCCGTGATTCTGTAGGCAAATGTTAGGCAAACAGCAAAAGTCTGGCCGAAAACTGGGTCATAAAACAGGAAAATGGTCCCAAGCACATCATCAAATCCACAATGTGAGAGATGAGAAAGAAAATAATCAAGATGTTGCATTGCTTCAGGTAAAATTCAGACGTTGGTTGGACTGCAATGCTGCGGTGGGACGTTAAGAGAGCTTGCCTGCAAATCTTAATCAACTGAAGAACGCTGTAGAGAAGAGCGGGCCAAAATTCTTCCATAATGATGTGAAACACTGATAGAGTCGCACCGAGTAGCTAAAATTTTTTCTACCAGCTACTGAACCATGTGCTGTGCTTAGTTTTCCACACACTGCGTCTGCACATTGGCTTCGCTGTTGTGAAACAATGGCATGATGTAATATGTCTTGTTGTTAATCTGAGTTTGTATTTAAAATTATTTAAATTTGGTAAGGACCTGATGAATTTTTACGGTCTCCTGATTGACTCCTGAATTTAAAAGGGTGTCCATTCTTTTTACTATGACTGTATAGTAAGAGTAAAAGCCAGATATTTTGAATTAGTTTCACAAGTACAGTAGAAAATAGAATACGTAATATTCTAATTTTAGAAAATTTAATGTTATGGCAATAATGAACACAAGGAAACGCAAACACAGGAAGTCCCATTGCACAAGCATGACAACTCACTGTCTGATAGTGAATTATATGAAACAATTATTTATCTCCAGGTTTACTTCACTGCAGCAAATTCTCCAAGATTTTTTAGTGGTCGATAAACAAACTCTAGCTGTCCCAGCTCAAAGTTTTTAGGAGACCGTCTTGCATATAGGGTTCGTAAAAAAAGCAAATAAGAGACACAATTATCCATGTTTCAGAAGGATATACGACGACAGCGTGCAGAAACTTGTTTTGTCATCTATAACCCGTTGTGAGGAATTTAGGCAATGTTTGATCATTATCTCTTTTTCTCTCACTGATTACTGCTTTTACAGTTTTGTAGTGTTCATATTCTTATGAATATAGATAAATATATGTGTGACATTTTGTCTTTCTTTTCAATAATCTGCTTAATACACATAAAAATAAGTAAATAGAAAGATTGGCAAAATGTTTTTTTAGGCTCAGGATGGAAGACAATCTGAAAAATATTTCCTAATTAATGCCAGAATCTGTGCTGTACCACTCACTCACACACCGAGGTTCAGAAAGCTTGTGGTGTATTTGAGTAAAATGAGACCAGGAAATAAATGATCTTATTCTGCTTAAAAGACTTTTATGATGGTCAAGATGGTTTGACCACAAGTCGAGTGCAAACATTGTAGGTTATCCAGGTTATTGACATTTTCCTAGTACTTTTCCCTGTGGGTGTGGGTGAACTCAGTAATATCCTCCCAACCAAATTCATAACTTGGAGGCACATATAAGTTTTTTCACCACCGCTCATAACATAAAACTGCAAACTGGAGCAGATAAATGAAGCCAATGTAGACTTAGTCAAAATCACAGCTGCTCAGATGGTCATTTGAAGCTCACTCTAAAAATAACCCACCCTTATGTTAAAACTTAATAGGAGCAGAATAGAACTTTTAATAAATATTTACACCGGCCATAGAGACTAAAACATTTTTTTTATGTTTAATCACTATAGCCCTACAGGTGGTGAATGCTTATATAAATTACATAAATTGTAGTGGTGTTTTAAATTATGGATACAGAGCAAATATAAAACCTGCAGATTTTTGATGTGGCCCTTGAGGCCTGGCGTTCCCCATCCCTGGCGTAACTACTGGGGGTGCACTAGACTCCTTGTTTAAGTATCATGCCAGATACCATGAATCAAAGCGTGAATTATTGATGCTTGTAATGTTGGTGCCTTTAAGAGCATTTCTACTTCTTATTTTTTTAAAAATAAATGGCTTGAGGTGAGATTTTTTTGTGCTGAATGAACTACCATTCTTTAAAGACATGCTAAAACGTATTTGTTCCATTCAACAGTTTGGGTGAACATCCGTTAGGTGATGACTGTCTACACAGCTGATGGTAAATACATTATAATGATAAGGAACCCCCATAATGTCACTAACTGAATTATATTTTCTGGATTACATTTGCATGACCTCACAGAAAAATTACTAAAAGAAATTTAAAACTCATTCTTATCAGCAGATCAACCAGTGCTGCTGAATGTGCCACTGAACCAACTGTTGTGGCTGCTTAGACAGCTAAAAGTCTACACTGTTACAGAGAGAAATAACATTATAGAAGCATGTTCACCAGCTTTGTCCATGGCCACTCTCAGAGCTGTGATTACATCAAACCATACAGATGCACCTAACAGCTCTGACTGTTTTGATTGTGGGTGTGACCCAGCAGCTAAACAGTGTAACACTGACTGCATGTAGCAGTTGTGTGGGTGCACTGCTGGCTGAGTGTAATACAATATTGTTGTTTACACTGATAAAACGGCATGTGAAATTTATTGCAAAGGATGCAGAAATAATCCAGAATAAACCTCCAAACTATGGCCTTTTGTGGGCTCTGTAGAATTATACTACACAAAAACAGCATTAGCATTACTAATACTGCAGTTTAAGCCATCTTGTGTTGGTTCCCTTTGATTGCACAATACAGCCTTTTCCATAATTCTCGTATTCTGGTTCCAAATTTATCAAAAGATAAATAAAATAATTCCTAATAAAAAAAACAAACAAAGAGCAAATCATAAGTAAATAGGGCTTGACTGTATCAACAGGAGGTAAAGTGCTGCAGTGTTTGCAGCTTTTTATACTCCACCTATTAAGTCACTCTTTGCCCTGTGTTTGTTACTTTCTAACAGGAAACTGCGTCATTCAACAGTCAGTCAGCTTTCTTCCCTCACCGTCTAGGTTGAATGTCTTAGTTTTCATTTTTTGTTTTTGTTTTCCAATTCTCATTACACCGTGCCTCTGAAAATCTGCTGTTGGAGCTATTCAGACATGTAATGATGAGCTCCATGCATATTTTGCTTAATTAACTGCCCCAGTTCTGTTATCTTTTCTTTCAAATCATCAGCCGTGATTCATATGAAAGACATAGTGATTTGACTCACAGACATAATACGGAGTTTCTGTAAAGGACGAATGTTTTGAACATTCTTTGCGTCAAACAACCCACACCGTACACAAAAGAATTTGCAGAGTTGCCTCAGGGAAAAGTCGTGTGTTTTTTCTCATAATCTGGATCAAGTTGTTACGTAAAAAATTGTCAAGTTTTGTATTCACATAATCACGCCGCAATAGAGCTTCTTTTCATTGTGAGAATTAGGTTACTGTAGCCGTTGAGGAAGTCCAACATTAGCATCTGCGGTTGCTGCACAGTTGTTATTTGATCCACCTCTCAGCAGTGTAGATTCTCACCAGAAAACATAATGTTTGGTCTCATAAAGACTACTGTAACTGCTGTAAAATCACCAGCATGCTTTGCATGCCTTTGCAGAAAATAGAGGTTGCATGTTGCAGATAGATGAATTCTACTTCTGTATTGCTTTGATTTAAAATGACAGTGATTTTGTACAAATAGCTACATACATGTACACTCAATAGTGATTAGCCTACTAATGAAATCATTCACTTGCAATTTACTCCACCCTGTACTGTGCATGTTCTGCATTATAAAAAAAGGCGCCAGATTAGAATGAGTTATAAGTTTATTTATTTAAACCAGGAAGTGAAACTCTTGAGAGCAAGAATCTATCTTGCACGTGTTCCACTATGGGAAGAACAGGCAAAAAGCACGAAAGTTTTAAAATCATGACCCTTTTGCTGTTATGCAACAGTGTTGATCATGACCCACCTTACTGCCAGTGTGCACAGAATTTGCCCTTGTTAATCACATTTATAGAAATATTAGAAATAATAAATGAACTTTTAACTAAACAGGGGTGTGGTACTCCTGGATTAATTAAATCTTTAGTACCTGAAGCCTGAAGACAAAAGGAGAAAAGCCAAACATCTGTAACACGGAACGAACTAGAGCGGGTGGATTTTCAGGTTTGACGATGTCAGCTTGTGCGGTTTAAAGTCAGGATTAAGCTCTCTGGCGGGACGAATGCGTAACATGCATACCAGCCCGAAGAGAAAACACAAATGGATGATGGTAGAACCGTCATAAAAGCTGAAATGATTGACATCATGGCATTTGCAATTAAAGGTGTTCTTGCATGAGTTCAGTTACTTTGGCAGAAATTGAATTCCCCAACAACGACAAAGTGTTTCTTGGGAACAAACTGCTCTTATTAATGTGCAAATGTAAAAATGTAGGTCACTGATGCTTTAAACTAGAACACACTCGTTACACAAGTGGCTTTGTTTCTTTAACAAAAAAGATGCAAATTAAAAGAAATAGTCATCGCTGATCAGACATCTTGAGCTACAGGCTGGACTGTGTGCCAGTGTAGTGTCTGATTTTTAAAAGGCCGTCACCTCTCGCTCCCAGTCGGTGTCTTTTCAATTTGGGTTTCAACTCTTAGTAAGACTTTGAAGCCAACAAAAGAAACAAGTTTTCAGCAGTTAAGCATTAGTTTCACAGTGAGTCAAACTGGAAGGCTCTGCTGTCTCATTACACGATACTGATAAGTCACACACATTCCAAAACAATCACCACTCATACTTGGAGTATCCTCTGGAAACATTTGCTCCACCTAATTTTTGTATGAAACCAGTGAAACAAGATGCAGGACTAAAATAATTTTAAGGTGCTCGATTTCAGCTCTATGTAGGCTTTGGAGTGTTTGTTACATTAACCCAAACAAACCATATTCTCTGCAGCAGAACTGCTTACAATACATAATCTAGAAGACAATTTGGAGGAACTATATTGACATAACTTCTGTATCCCAGCACTCGTTTGGCAGAAGTTGTTACTTTCATTCTGAGCAGCTGAAAACAATAGCAGGAAGCAGAAGGAGTAGATGGCCAACTGGGGGGCTTATCGTTGTGATCCATGCTCCATGTTTTAACATCCGCTCCTAGAAAATAGCTTGGTAGAATAGATTTTGTTTTCATCATGCACTGGATTAAGATTATTTTTTAGATGATTTAATGTTCTGGTGTTGGATTAGAGAAATCAGAGCTAAAAGGTATTTCCTGACACTTTCGGGACACAGAGCTAATAAAAACTGAGCGTGTATAGTTATGGAAGTATAATCCCCATTTGGCGTCACTGGGTTAAGAATGGACTTGAGTTGATCCTAACCGTTTATGTATATAGACTACTTTGGCTGCTCATTACCATAAACATCTAATCAGCCAATCACATAGCAACAGCTGTTTGCCCATTGCAATGCGCATGTAGACATTGTAAAGATTGGGATCTAGTGGGTTTTTCTCACACAACCATCTCTCCAGTTGAATGGTCCAAAAAAGAGAACATACTCAGTGAATGTCAGAGGTCAAAGGTGAGAGGATAATGACCAGACTGCTTCACATTGAAAGGAAGGCAACAGTCACTCAATTAAACACTCATCACAACCAA
>NW_005187427.1:1270539-1281966 GCF_000239375.1 Pundamilia nyererei
GATACTGATAAGTCACACACATTCCAAAACAATCACCACTCATACTTGGAGTATCCTCTGGAAACATTTGCTCCACCTAATTTTTGTATGAAACCAGTGAAACAAGATGCAGGACTAAAATAATTTTAAGGTGCTCGATTTCAGCTCTATGTAGGCTTTGGAGTGTTTGTTACATTAACCCAAACAAACCATATTCTCTGCAGCAGAACTGCTTACAATACATAATCTAGAAGACAATTTGGAGGAACTATATTGACATAACTTCTGTATCCCAGCACTCGTTTGGCAGAAGTTGTTACTTTCATTCTGAGCAGCTGAAAACAATAGCAGGAAGCAGAAGGAGTAGATGGCCAACTGGGGGGCTTATCGTTGTGATCCATGCTCCATGTTTTAACATCCGCTCCTAGAAAATAGCTTGGTAGAATAGATTTTGTTTTCATCATGCACTGGATTAAGATTATTTTTTAGATGATTTAATGTTCTGGTGTTGGATTAGAGAAATCAGAGCTAAAAGGTATTTCCTGACACTTTCGGGACACAGAGCTAATAAAAACTGAGCGTGTGTAGTTATGGAAGTATAATCCCCATTTGGCGTCACTGGGTTAAGAATGGACTTGAGTTGATCCTAACCGTTTATGTATATAGACTACTTTGGCTGCTCATTACCATAAACATCTAATCAGCTAATCACATAGCAACAGCTGTTTGCCCATTGCAATGCGCATGTAGACATTGTAAAGATTGGGATCTAGTGGGTTTTTCTCACACAACCGTCTCTCCAGTTGAATGGTCCAAAAAAGAGAACATACTCAGTGAATGTCAGAGGTCAAAGGTGAGAGGATAATGACCAGACTGCTTCACATTGAAAGGAAGGCAACAGTCACTCAATTAAACACTCATCACAACCAACCTATGCATTGGAGCACAGGTGTCCTGCAGGTTTTAGATGCGTCCTTAATCCAACACAGCTGATGAACTCCTCAACATGTCTTGAAGTTCTTCAGATGCCTGGCAGTGAACTAATCATATGATTCAGGTGTGTCGACCCAGGGTGAGATCTAAAACCTGGAGTTCGACACCCCTGCAATAGAGCAACACCAAACCTTTATACAGATTTGTTACAGCAGCAGAAGACCACACTGTGTGGATCTCCTGTCAGTTAAGAGCAGAAATCTGAGGCTACAATTCATACAGGCTCGCCAAAATTTCAAAACAATTCATGAAAATGTGTTTGATGAATCCAGATTTGTTCTGCAACATTGGGCTGGTAGGGTCAGAACTTAAACTACGAAAGCATGGATTGTCCTGTCTTGTTTCAGTGGTTTGCGCTGCTTTGTGATGGCACAAAGCTCATAATCATCTCAAACAGTTTTTTTGAACATGATGTTCCCTGGCATTCAAATAGCCTCATCAGATCTCAGTCCAATAAAACACCTTTGGGAGTGGTGGACCAGGAAATTTGCATGTGCTGCTGACAGATTTGCAGCAACTGTGTGATCTTGTAACCAGTACCAGTATCTGTTGAATCTATGTGATGACGATTTAAGGCACCTTTGAAGACAACATGGGGTCCAACCTGGTACAGGCAAGGTCCCAAATACACATTGGATAAAGAGGCTCATATATGTCAAACTACATTTAGTAATATGAGCTAAATGTAATTAGCTCATATCACTAATTATCTGATTCCAAGACAATTTTGAAGTAATTTAATTTGCCAACCAAATTGTAGGCTCAAAGAGAAATAAAAAAAATAAAATTAAAACACAGCCGCTTCATCTACTGTTGTCTAACATAACTAGAGACCATATGTTGTGAATAACATTTGGCAACAACAAGCAACAAAGGAAAAAGTAACTGCTGGTGATGTAAAGCGGACACATTGAAGTTAATTATAAATATTTAGTGGGCTACTTAGACGTCTGGACTGCAGAATTTGTCCCGGTAGCGATGCCTGTTTAAAGATTACCAAAGTGCCTGACCTGACCTGCTTGAACAGTTGTGAACTCTAGTATCTTGCGTTTCACACCTTTTAACAGCACAGATGGTGACTGATGTATTTGTCTTAAAAGGTTCATTCAAGCCTGTATGCTGAAGTACAGACTACTGTGTAACTTTGGGCTCAAAGCAGACTCAAAGTACCTAATGCTGGTTGCTCTTTAGACTGTTTAGATTGTAGCAACTACCCCAGATTCTTACTGTCTGTGAGCTACAGAGACAAGTGGTGCTGCATTTTGCTCAGATAAATATTTGGTTTTTGTTATTAACTGTTTTCCCTTTGATGCAATTTCTTTCCTTCCACCATTTTCAGTTAACATGTTTTCATCCTGTCACATGAATCCTCAGTTTTTAATGATTTAATATGTTGTAAACTTGTCTCATTGACTTGACGGATAGTTTTATTCTCTGTTCTTCTATGTATGCATGTATGTGCATATGTGGGTGACCTCCAATGTTTTGAAATGCACCTAAAATAAACAATATTTCTAATTATTACTATTGTTACTATTATTACTATGCAAAATAGAGTTTTGTTAACCAACTGCAAAAATGCACAATTAACATAGTAAACTTTTTAAAAGTTTCTCAAAGTACACTTGCTAAGATCATGAAGCACGTTTTGAGATCAGATCATGATAATGTGATGCCAAAACATGTAGGTTTCTCCCTAACCTAATTCAAAACCTCCAAAGCGGTTCAATACATCAATATGTACATGAAGATAAACTGATGAATGAACGTTCACCTATAAAATGTTTATTATTACTTTGTTTATTGTCTCCTTTGTCTTTTTTTATTGCCTTTCTTCTCTCTCTCCATTTCCTTTACCTTAACTGCTAGTTGACTTTCCCGAGCTTGGCTCTGCTGCAGGTTTCATCCTATTAAAACATAATGTTTTAATGCCTCGATACATGCAGTCATTTGATTTCAATCTTTATTATTCTAAGATGTTTACCGTAAAATAAAGATAATAATAACAAAGTGCCCCGAGATAACTGCTGCAAATTGGTGACGTATGAAAAAAAACTGAACTTTGGTAGTTGGTCACATATGCAGAGGAAGAAAGACTGCTCTGAGACTGATTTATGCACGCTGTGGGTATGCCGGTGTCTGTGAGTGAGTGGATGTGGGTGTGTGTCTGATAGAGATAAGGAGAGGGAATGAAAGAGCGACTGTGTGTTACAGAGAGTGAAATATTGGTCGGCTGATTTACTGGAAACACCAGAACTGCCTGTGGTTTCATTCAAACAAAAGATGATTGCAGTAAACCTTCAGGATACAACACCCTATAAAACGAAATACGAGCCATATCATCTCCCAGAGTTAAATCTAAATCAGACAAGGCTTTACATTTTTATAACATCCAGTTTAACCTTTAACCAATCAAGTGGGTCAAGTGGGATCACAACAGACTGGAAAAAGAAGTGCATGTATACTTCACTTATATCAGCTACGGCTAGTAAAAAGTTGCTAAAAACTGCTGCTTTAAATAAGGATATTATTAAACGATTACAGCTACTGAGCAGAAAAACGTATCGCTAACTTCTGCAATTCTGTTTTAAAAACATATATATTATTAGTGTATATTTTTTGAGGTAAATCAAAGACTAGGTGGTGCACAGCCATGGTGGTGAGCAGGTGGCCTCTGTCATGTCACAGGAAGAAGGCTGTGGGTTTACACTTGCTAGCCGGTTGGTCCCATTTTGTGTGATGGTTGTAGGTGTAATGTAAGCAATGTAAGGTGCAAAGCTGTACTCTACCTCTTGCCAAGTGTTAAATGGGATAAAGCTCGGTGTGACAGAGTTTACAGACAAATATGAGTGCTCTACACATTTATGAGGTGCCAAATAGCAAAAAAACAAACAAAAACCCCTTAAACTCTGAATCTGTCTTCTGTGCATCCTTGGCCTCAACACCATGCACGGATAAAAAAAGGTGCAGGTGTTTAAAAGAAATTTGCATTTACCTGGACGTTGAACCAAATGATCCACACACAGATACGATTGCATACATAAAGACTACTGGTGCATCTCAGAAAAATTAGAATATCATGAAAAATGTTTGATCAAGAAAGGGAACCTTCCTTGTATTTAGTAAGTATTATATGTAAAGTGAAAGATTTCAGGTAGGGGTTTTTTTTGGCTTCTGTTTTAATTTTAATGATTAAGTTGTATAACTAATAAAAGTCACAAAGTCATAAAAGTCACAAATATGGTACCCATGAATATTAGAATATTGTGTGTACAAGTAAATTACTGTTCAAACAGTATAAATACTGTGTATCACTCAGTCTAGTCCAGTTGACACAACCACAATCACGGGGAAAACTGCTGACTTGACAGTTCTCCAGAAGATGATCATCTACACCATCCATAAAGATTATAAGTCCCAGAAGTAAGTCTATTTATATAGCACTTATAAAAAACAAGTGTTACACAGTATAAACTATAACAATTAAAACCATATAATTGGATAAAACAATGTAAAAAACAATCCTGCACAGGTAGGTCCTCTTTTTTAAAGCTATCAACAGTGTCCACATATCTTCATTCCAATGGAGGCGAGTTCCACAATTTGGGAGCCACAACCTCAAAAGCACAGCCCCTACCTGGGCCGAGTTACCGGCAACAAGCGCTGATCAGCTGTCCTAGCACTTAAGAATGGATGTAGTAGATGTGGGGAGGCATCTGACCATGAAGAGCGCTGAAAGTAATCACTGAAATGCTAAACTTACCCTAATTTTAAGGGGAGCCAGTGTAAAGAAGACAGAATTGGAGTTACATGGGACCTTTTGGAGGACCTCGTGAGCAGCTTTCAGTAGCATTCTGGACTTTTTGCAGTCGATCTCGGGACGATCTTGGCACGGATAACAGCCGACAACAAACGGCAATAATGAAGGAGTCATAATACAAACCAGTGTACAATCACTTCCATTTCACACTGAGGCACAATACATTTATGTCTGCCATGTTTCTCAAATGACAAACAAGTTTGTACAAGACGGTCAATGTATTTAGCAAAAAAAAACACACCAAGTTGTCAGAGGCACAGATAAGAACTTCATTTCTTTCAGGCATGTAAAGACAAGACACTTATCTCCCATCCAGTTCTTTATAACATTAACGTACTCCTAGGGGGCAGGTAGTTTGGCACTATTCTGGGGTTTGAATGACACATACAACTGAATATCATTTGCGTAACAAAAGCAGCAACAAAAGGGTCGTTGCTGAAAAAAGTCTGCTAAGGTGCATCGTTGATTTGCAAAATAGAAATGTGTTCATTTAACATGAAAATCTGTTGGTTGAATTCAATTTAATCAATTTCATCATGGCAATGTGTGGCGTGATTAAATAGTGACTAAGGTTGATGTCAGCGCATGAAGAGCCACCATCATTTCTAATAAAAAGGAAATCCTGAGCCAGAGACAATGCCAAAAGCTACCTAAACAGAAGAGGAACTGGACTGTTGGTCAGCGGTTCTAAGTCCTCTTTTCAGGTGAGAGTATGTTTTGTATGTAATTTGAAAATCAAGTTCCTAGAGTGAGGAGAAAGGGCGGAGAAGCATGTCGCAAGTCAGGTGTGAAGCTTCCCCACTCTGTGATAATTTGGGGTGCTATATCATCTGCTGGTGTTGGTGGTGGTTCGTCCAGTGTTTTATCAATCCACAAGTCAAAGCATCCATCTACCAGGAGACTCTAGAGCACTTTATTCTTCCATCTGATTCCCTATCCAGCAGTACTTAGCACCTCCCTACAGAGTCAAAACCATGACCAAGGGTAGCTGTTCATGTTATTACTGCACTTGACTGGCTAGCCAACTCACCTGACTAACCCACAGAGAATCTGTGAAGTGTTGTCAAGAGTAAGCAGGAAACACCCAGCTCAAAAATATGCAAAAGCTAAAGGCTGGTATGAAAACAACCCGGACTTCAAAAACATCTTAACCTAGCCTCCATGCCACATCACATTGAAGCTGATGCCATTTCTAAGGTTGAATGAAGGTTCAATTGGATGGCATTCAAAATTAAATAAAAAAGCTTCCATCATGGTCTTCATTCATGTCAATGCTTGTTTACATATTTAATAATATTTCTCAGTGCCGCAGTCTTTCGAACAAAGCGGTAAAAAAGGAAAGTCTTTCTTCATCTCTATTTCCATCTTTGCATTAAAATTCAAACACGTTCATGCGTTAATAGGAAATATTCCTGTTTTTAATTCTTGATGACCAACTTCAACTTTTTGGTTTTTTGCAGATTTACACTCCTTATGCTTACTAGTCATAGCTATAGTTATTTAACACAATTAATTACATATAATTGCACTTATAATAACCCAACAATATGATACATAAGACGATAATAAAGGTGAGTTAGTTGCATTTCAATAATTTTAGCATGGTTAATTTAAGTATTAAAGGTACTAATACTCTCCAAATTCTCACAGGTTACATTTTCAAAGATGCAAAGTTTGCACTGGAGTACTTTTTATATGCCAATATTTCTAATTTCTAATAATTCATATTGTTTCTTAGTTTTTTTCTTTTCTTTCTTCACTTTTATCTAATCCCAAACAGTCAGGGTAGAAGGACTGTCTTCACGAGTCTGGTTTGAATAAACGTTTCTTTCCCTTACTGTTGCCGGGGACTTGCACAAAATGGATTTTTGGATTATTTGAGTCTTTCTCCACGCAGCTAGGTCTTACTTAAAAAGTGCCTTAAATAAAATAAAATAAAATTCAATTTAATTATACATAACACAGAGAGAGAAGTCACGCAAGCATTCATATTCAGTAGAATCACATCCTGTTTGACTGTCATACCTTTGTAAACAGGAGTTACCTGTATGCCAAAAAAGTTGACGATGTGCAAAAGCAATCAAGTGTGCATGTGGGTGTAAAGGAGTGGGAGCATTGCAGGCATGGGTGACAGAGATAAAGAGATTTGGATGGAGTGAGGAAGGGTAAGACAGTGTGATAAGCCAAGGCTGTTTTTGGCTGTCTTCTGGCCACATATTGGTTCGATGCTTTATAAGCTTCTGTGTGTGTATGTGTGTGTGTGTGTGTGTATGCACATGCATGTTGTTTTTTGGTTGGGAGGGTAACTAAATGAGTGAAAGAAATGAGACAAAGGAGAAGGCAATTTACTAGAGTTAGCTCATTTACTGGAAAGACCAAAATCCTTTCTGTTGCTTTTCTCTGTCTCTTGCTCTCTCACACAGACACACAAAGGAAGTGGATGTCATTTAGTGGCAGGATGATATAGCGCCCATAATTTACCACATTATGTTGCAAAATAAATGCTGCTCTGCCCAGTCAACAGGTGGATGTTAATCAATAGTCACATGTGGTTACCATAAGTGAAAAACATCCTGATGACTTCTTTTCTTAGGAGTGCAACTCACAATCAACAGTGCACTAAAAATAGTCATGTTAAATCACAACTCAAACAAGTCATCTATCATGAATGACTTATCTTTTTGAGACTACCATCATCTAAAGGCTTACTATGCCATGTGGGTCTTCTCAATAAAGTTATATATATGCCTTCTACAAGAAAATGCATGTTTTTCTGCAATCGTTTCTGATAAAGTCACACAGATAAACAGAAACAGTGCTGTGCTAAACAAAACAAGAGCAAAATGTGGTTTCTTTTGTTAGTTAACTTAAAATGTTAAAGGCCTAGGAGCAGTGACAGCTGGTGATCTCCAGAGGAGCAATACCTTCTTCCTGTAATTTGTCTGTTTAAATTAATGATACCAGCCCAACCTGCATCATCACAGATTTTGTGTGTGTAATGCCAACAACTCTCCATTAAGGTGGCATGCAAACAGAGAAAAAAATATCTTTTGTTTTATGAGCCAGGGAATGCTGTTATTATCCAGCCTGCCGAGCTGCTTTAACAAACACGTATGTGCATTATAGTGATTGGCACGGTAAAGCTGAAAAACAATCTATGCGGATGTAACAGGGTGTAAACCGTCTTGGACAATTTTGGCATTCCTGAGCATCAGGACACGACAGCTTCCAAGGAATGTGTTGCTTAAGAAGTTCCTCTATATTCCTCGAGAACATAATATCTTCCGCACATTTTTGGATCCATTAGACACATTTACCACCGCCCCAGTGACTGAATGAACTTTCCCCCTATTTTTGCAATCCACTTTCCAATGTCTCCAGAACCTTTTCGTGATATCAAATCTACTGCTGATAAAACATAATAGTAGTAAAAAAATTTTTTTTAAAAATGTGTCAACATGAGAATGAGATCAAGAATACTTTGATGTGATGTGCCAACTTTGAGGTCTTGGTGTAAGCAATATACACTCTTTATTTGTGTTCGAGCCTGTGTGTACTATAAATATCCCATTTACCCGAAATCACCCATCATTCGAAATGTCTTTGTGCTGCCGTGCCATCTGCTGTGGGTGTGGCCACAGGTGAACAAAGTTGTTGCTATGAAGCCAAAACAGCAACAACAAAGACAGCAAACAGGGTTAAAGATAAACATGAAGGTTTAAAAAACAAACCTCATAGTTTTGTTTGTTTGGACATAGCAAACATATGTGTTATTCTTTGTCCTGGATGCTGTTAATGTTAACAACTGTGAGTTAATCCCTCCAAATATATTTTTTAAAATATGTATTTCCTTAATGTCAGCCAACAGTAGCGTGACATTAAAGAAATACACTTTATCATACTCTGAAAGCATAGCAAATTTATGGCAAGTACAACTTTTTATTTCTGGGTGTGCTGCAAGAGAACCTCTACACATGCAGTTACACATATGTGATTAAACAAACCCCAATAACTGAACCCAAAACTGCCATCTGTGACAGATGTCAAGTAATTCCAGAGCTAAAAGTTGAAAATATGCACTGGATAATTCATATAAATGGTCAGATAAGCGAAATAAAAGTGGACAAACAGCCAATGCAATAAAAAAAAGCACCTGCTGAGTCAAGCCCTTTTCATGGTCTGTGTCAGCCTCAATGTGACCTGCTCTAAACTGGAGGCTCGATTTCTCTTAAATCACGTGACTTGAGAGAAGCAGACGCTTTGCATTTTTGTCCTCTGGCCAGTAGATGGTGCTGCTCAGAGAAAAGGCGAGGCATTTCTAATAAATCCGCCTGGAGTTGGGAAGTCAGGCTTCACCTTTCATGCTTTCATTTGAACTGTGGTTTAGCCGCAGTGGAATGTTTTTTTTTTTTTTTGCTTTTTTTTTTGCTTTTTTTGCACCAGGCTTTAAACTTTCAGCTTTGTAAGAAGAAGCCACAGAAACCACAGCATCAAAACAAAAACTCATCTCAAAGCATTTTTTGCAGGAGAGTTGCTTTTTGGGGGGAACTGAATGCTATTTTTTCCTCTTTCTTTCTTTCTTCTTCTTCTTTTAAATAAACCACTTCTTTTATGAATTATCATCTTTAGTGATGATGAGAGGAGCTCACGGACTCAAGTTTACTCTCTGCTCATCAGATATGGGTAACATTATACTTGCAAACGACCCTCTGCATTTGAGTGCCCGACATCCTTGCATCACTACACACTAGCTTAGTGGTCTATAAGATATCACAGAAAAATGACACAAAACAGAAGGAGGGTATGATTTTTCTATCATTCCATTACAGCAAACTAAAAAAAGCAATTAAAAAACCCACATAAGAAACAGTGCAAAACAAACTCTACCCGAGTGAGTTACTGGCCTATTTGAGATTGCGGTCCTTATCTCATAGGAGGAGATGTATCACCAAATGTTGAGACCTGAGAGTTGGTACACATGTATTTTTTTACTGTAAGAGTCATACTATTTATGACTATTTGCACACGCAATGCCAGTTAGCTAGATCATAAATGATTAGATAACATGTTGTTTGTGGTTTAGTACTTCTAGGTGAATGCCACCCACTCACTGCCAGCTGTTTGTAAGTCGTGCAGTCATGGTTTTACTAAACGAGTAATGATCAGTGTAAACCCTTGAATTTGTGACCATACTGGGATTTAAAATCATGGCATGCAACACACTCACTCATTTGTGGTGTGTCTCTGAGTTAAGGTGTCATACCACTTAGCAGTGAGCATGAACATCAAAGAGAACTTAAAACTTCTAGGGTTCAAAAAGTCACTCAATACTGGCATTTTCTTGGGTTAAGCATGCTGCATGTTCACGGTTAAATAATGGCTAAACTTTTGGATTTTTACCACAATGACTTATTCAGTCCTCCTAGGTGTCACAAACTTAAAATGAACCCCCCCCCCCCCCCCGATGGCTGCATGTTATCTACATGAATTATCTGATGACAAGTGTTGAAGGAAGCATTCCACTTCAAATCAGATTATATGGAAACCAGACAAAAGCATACCTAAAGCTTAAGTATTCTTATGCCGTGACGCTGATACACATAGTCTGCTTAAGTTAAAGTGTTGTATTTTGCCGCGTTAAATATATTTTGCCTACTTTGAGTGCTTTTGGAAGGCTTTCAGAGCAGAGGGTTTGCCTGGTGATAGCATGGAGAAGTTTTTTTCATCTTATGTTTTTGCTACAAGAGTTCCTGTAACTCTGTTATGTAAAGGTCGCTGCTGGCAGGCTGGGTTCAAAGTAGCACATCTATCGCTGCTGTAGTTCAGTCGATTCATTTCCTGTTTTTAATGTAGGACACTCATCATGCTGCTCTGCAGACTGATTGTAATAAAACAAAGAAAACTGTATGCTCTAAGACTGCTTTTATGTGGCGAATTGTTGCCTTGTACATATGTTAGCAGACATGCAAAATATAAACGTCAGATGATTAGCAAACAAGGGCAAGTACTCAGCTCATCATTAACACTCAAACCACAAAACTTCCTTTTCTCATGCTATAAGCAGAACACAGTCACCAAAGCCATTTTAACTAGGTCTCCAGTGCCACCTACTGGTTATTAGTGATGCTGTGGTTCTTTAAGTCTTGACCAATGGTGACATCTGGTGTTCATTTATTAAACTGCATGTTTGGCCTGTGAGGTTGATGAGTGGCACAAACAAACAAACATTTTGAGACTTTTTAGTCAAATTGATAAAATTTATTCTAAATGTACTAAGAATTTAAAATAAATGTATCAGCATGTTTTGGTATGCTTTAGTGCTAATAAGTGTTGGAATACAAATATAAATGGAATGTTATGTTTATAGAAAACATAGCCTATCAAAATAATTAAAGGAAAATAATTGGAATTCCGATGTTTTGTGCATTTATGTGTCAGCAGTTACTTTGTGGCAAACCTCATGGGGGTGGGGGGGGTGGGGGGGGGGGGGATATACACTTTTTTTGGCTTGTAGCTTTTCTTCCAAGAAATTATTAAAAATATAAAAAAATGTTTTCTGTTTTAATTCTTTTCATTTGTCTGCATCACAGTCATTAAAGGTCCAAGTTATAAAATCGATGTAATGGATTAAAAAG
>NW_005187427.1:1282205-1287794 GCF_000239375.1 Pundamilia nyererei
AGAAAGTGCCAAAAGTGTCAAATACTCAAGTAAAAATACTTCAGAGTAAAATACTTCTATACCTGGAAGTAAGACGGTAGTACTATTTTGAAGCTTTCAAAACTTTTGTAAGTGATAGAATTAATCTAAGTAAGTAAATACAATGTCATGAAAGTTCCTGTGTAAGTCCAGAAGGGAAAAGCACTCAAATGGTATACCACCTAACTAAAAAAAAAAAATCATCCATCAACTCTGGGGCTGAAGCTCAGCACGAGAGACAGGGTACACTGTGGACAGGTTGGCAGTCTGTCGCAGGGCTAAACAATCCAGGAAAAAAAAAATCAGCGAATAACAATCTATTTTCCACTTTTAGACTGCAAGAGCTCTTCAGCTAACAATCTATGAATTTTAAACCAAAAAACAAACAAAAGATTATATCTCTATTTTCCACATTTCCTGGCCAAGCTACATAGCCCTGTAGTGGAGCGAGCAGCCAAAATATTAAACTCACTCTGTTATGTACAAGTTACAAAAAGACTCAGTTATAACTGTGTTATAATTCAGTGCAGCATCCTAGTTTGTTTTGACAGCAGTCTGTAAGTGTCTGGGAACTGTAGAGACCAGCTGCTGGACTTCTGCGAGAGGAATTCTTGCCTGTTTTGGGACTCTAGTTGCTCAACTGTCCAGGGTCTTTGTAATACTTTTCATTTCATAATGGTCCAAATGTTTTCAGTTGGTGAAAGGCCAGGGCTGCAGGCAGGTCAGTTCAGTAAACAGATTTTTCCACAAAGTCATACTATTGTGACAAAAAAAATACTTCATCTGGAAGGGAGTATATGTTGCTCTAAAAGCTCTAAAACATACCTTTCAGCACAGCTGGGGCCTTACAAGGCATACAAGCTGCCAATTTCATGTATCCACATACCATCAGTTATGCATTCAATGTTACATTTTGTATTAAACGTGGGACATTGTCTAGCTTTAGACATATGATATATTTTCTGTGTTCTATTGTGGATAAAATATAGGTTAATGAGATTTGCAAATCATTACAATCTGTTTTTATGTTTTACAGCATCCTATTTTGTTGATTTTCTGTATATGTATATGTGAGTTTTTCACATGGTGCCAAAAACGGTGTACTTTAGTAAACAATATATGCAAAAGCTTTGTTTCATAGCCTTAAATCCTCGACCACTTCGTCTACGCAAAATATTTTATCTAATATAAGATGAAATACACAGTTGTGTATATCAAGGGTGTAGATTTGGTTTTGGCATTGGTGGGGACGGATGATTCAACCACCGAACACTGCCCCGTTTCTTTTCTTCTTTTTCCTTATCGTCTTTGCGTCTTGATAAAAAAAGGAGAAATATACTTGCCTACATATGCTATTTTACATGCTTTTAAACCATTTAAAATTTCAATTCATAGTTTTATATGTGAATTAGTTCAGTTCATTTTTATTTTAAACATGTACATTCACAATCATTACAAAATATCATTCCAGTTTTTTGTTTGAAAAGGAGTAGACAGAAGTATACACTTATTTGTCCCGACCCCTCTCATTAATTTAATTTAATTTTAGTCTTAAATTAAACAAAAATATGAATATGAATTATATAATGTAAAATTACTATTAAACAAACGACTAAGTATTTTAGACTTTAGTTTACTTCAGCCATATTCCATATAAATCAGGTATCATACAAAAATAAAATTAGCTTCAAATACAGTAATGACCCACCAAGTCATCATCCAATTTCACCTGTGATCTTGTGTCACCATTGCTCTCTGAGCTTTGTGTTGGTTCTTCTGTCACCTGACAAATAGGACATACATGACAATAAGAATAAAATGTGTAGCTGCTTCAGTGTTTCTGTCAATTTGTGCAAAAATACTTTCTTATATCTATGTTGTTCCTTTTCCTGCCATCCTCCTCTCCTCCTTGCAGGTCCTTGCAGCGCAGGCTTGCCGCTGCTAAAACTAAACAGAGCTCCCTGAAAGGCACAGCCAATCACATTGGCCATATTTGTCACATGAGGTAGGACTCCAGGAGAGAACGTAATTTAACTCTTTCTGCACCGCTAGGTGAATGAGACGTTGACAGATCGTTTTTTTTTCTTTCTGCCGGTTTTGTTTTTCTTTACTTGAAGCGATTAAATTATTGGTGGGGACAATTCAATAATCGCTGGATACTGGTGGGGACATGTCCCTCCCGTCCATGCCAAATCTACGCCCTTGGTATAAATTATTGTTATATTGTTATATTGTTATTGTATATATTGTTCTTAATTATTTGTAACTTTTTTAAAAATTACAAAACAGTAGAAATTCGCATAAATCTAAACACTATGCATAAATTAATAAGCGTAAGTTAAACACATTGAATATTTTTGACATATTACAAAACGAATAAAAAAATGAAATAGTTGACTATGGCGACAACTAGCGGTTAAATATATATAGTACAGCTGTACAAAAAGTATTATCTAAATAGGGGATTGCCTGAGAGCAGCCATTTAAACAGTCCCAGCTATAGAAGATTTACAATACAAACCCAGAGGCTTTTTCCTTGGAAACTGAAAGAAACCTATGAGATATTCTTAATATATTGCTAAAAAAAACCCTTTAAGATTAGCAGTGTAATGAAGGAATAGTTTGATTCAGCGGTTTTGCTACTTAAGGGCCTAGGAAGCAATTTTCCGTCTTTCCGAGAATCTAAAGAGTCATACTGAAAACAGATGTATGTGTCAGTCAAGATGTACATAAAATGGCCTGTATTTGTATAGCGCTTTTCTAGTCCCTAGGCACAAATGTTTTCATTTAGGCCTTTGTGGATTAAAATATTAAAGTGGAATTAAATACTGAGCACAGTCAATAGTAACGAATAAATACTCTTTAAGATTCATCACCGAGGGGAAAAGATGGGGCTGGAAAAAATAGTTCACCTTCTGTCTGTGAAGCATGACGATCCCTACCTTTTGGTGTTCCTTTATTCATGTTTTGTTTTCTGTGCATATCGCGTTTCTTTATAATTTTCTAATGAATAGCACGCCAAGAATTGACAGAGAAAGTTGCATTGATTTCCGATTTCATATCTGTTAAGTGATGTAAGCTCCAGCTATTCCAGTTACATCAAGGCTGTAATGAAAAACCAGAACTGCCGCCATCTGGGGCGAAATGATGCGAGTATGCAGATTAAAAGAAAAAACTCACCTCAACATGTGCCTCCATCAATATATTCCGCATAAAAGATGAAAAAAAATCCATCCATATATGAATTAAAACTCGAGTGGATTTGAGCAAAGAATGAAGCAGTTAGCTTGTGTGTTCGGTTTCACTTTTACTTTGCTCGGCCCTTCAGGCACAATTCCTACGCAAGACTTACCAGTAACTCCCATTTGCGTTCATCGCTGTGGTCAGTTTTGTTCTTGCAGCTTCCCGAATCCAGCTTCTTATATACAAACAGTCCAGTCGATATGAATTATTTTTACGTTTTGTAATAAAATGTAAAACAATTACACTGGTTTACATTTAAATCGTGCCGTCGCATCTGAATTGAAAGCGAAATGCTGGCGGACTTTCCCCGGAAACTGATGACGCTTCAAAAAAAAAAAAAAAACACGCTTATTTAAAAAACGCATAAAACTCTAGCCAACACCGCGGCCTTTTAAAAGACGCGCACAAAATAATTAATTAGCAGTTAACTAATTATTGCATGTCAACGATGAAATGTGTCAACAAAAATATGTACAAGCATCTTGCATCACACACTGTGTCCTCACACAGCCCCAGGTAGCGTAGGCGTCTCATTGTCGCAGTAATAATAGCCTACTGCTGCGACACCAAGGTTTCCTGGATCTTTTGTTTTTGTTCGTTGCCTCCAAGCGCTGGTGAAAGCACGCACATTTTTTATGTCTTATTCAGAGATACCTATGTATTATCTGATTATAGTGAGGGTGAATTAAAATGATACTTTATTAAATATCCATGTCCCTGTTCACACTGCTCTTACCCGTGGAACCTAAATTATTAAAAATAGTAAAATAGACTCATCTTAGTCTAGGTGGCGTTGTCTTTAGGTAGCAAAAAAATTCAACCAGTTATCCCACCCATTTACCACAATTAAATAGTTCGTACAGGGTCCAGAGAGACAGAATATTAGCACTATTTTTCTGTCATCACAAAAACGGAATTGAAAGAAAGGTCATACAGAAGTTGGGGAAACTATTTATTACATCACAGAAAGCTCAGCTTTTTTGTGCAGATGTAAAACGCAGTGAATAATAATAATAATAATAATAATAATAATAATTATTATTATTATTAAAAAAAAAAAAAAGGATACACCAGTGATGCTTTGTGTTCATTTCATCTCCTCCTGCATTACCAGGTCTACCCAGCAGAAGTCCTCCAAATCACCTCTCCTCTCTGCCTAGCTCAGGTTCAGCTGTCTAAATACAGCTTTTGGCACCACAACAGCACCTTAAGTAATGTTTTACCCACCAGAGCAGTCAGTTGTACAGTAGGAGGATTTAAGCCATGGCAAAAGACATTTTAGAGTGATTAAAATCAGGCAACTCAAAGGATAGAAGCAGCTGGAAGAATTTCAGTAGGTGAATAGTGTTACCTGTCAGCAATATTGCATTTAAGCATTGCTTTAAATAAGGTTTGTGCACATTCATTTATGCAGAGCTGTCTCTGAGATCCAGAAACACCATTTTAATCAGGTCGAGGTCTGGACATTGACCCGGTAATTGCAACACCTTCATTCTTTTGATGTGTTACTAAATAGAAGAAGCTTTCTCCTGGGCCTCCACATGAGGGAGTAATGCAGTGATGATTCTAAGGGCTTTATATGTATACTAAATCATTTTTTCTGTATCAGTTGACTTGTTTCCAGGAGAAATAAAGAGATTGAACCTTTGGCTCAGGCTTGGCTGTCCCCATACTGACACTCCTAACACGCAACCCCACTGATATCTGAAGAAGGTGGGGAGTTCTTTTATGTCAAAAATGTGTGTAACTGTAGAAACCACACCGCCAGGAAATGTATTTTAATTCTAAACTATTTATTTTGTAATAACACGTTACCATTATTTGCCACATAGACAGAGGATTTTGGAGAAGTGTGCATTGTGCTGCATATTCTGCACGCTGCCTGTTGCAGGTGGTGAGAGATGTATTTGAAGTCCATTGGGACTCAGGATGGAGACATATCTGAATGCTCCACACCAGCAAATTTCCTAAATTTCTAGAGGTGGCTACATCTGCTGATGACAAGAAACATCACAATAACACAAGTAAGCTAAACAAACAAATACAGTACCGTTACAAAATAGTTCAAAATAAAAGACATAAAACACAAAAATACTGAAAAGAAGGTTTAAAATGTATAACATGCTGTTTAACTGCAGAACGTCATGCTGCTTCATGATGTTCTGCAGCAATTGAATATCTGAAAAACAAAAAACAACAAACAAACCAAAAAATAAAAACATAGAGAAGCCAAACTATAATTTAGATTCTTTGAGCTGGCAAACAGATGGAGTCGCTTCATTTTCAGCCTCCTTTTCCTTTTCTCCTTTTCTCCTGCTAGAACAACAA
>NW_005187427.1:1288485-1297587 GCF_000239375.1 Pundamilia nyererei
GTAAAAGCCAAATGCCTGAAGAAGTAAAACAAACAAAAAATCCTACCTAAGTAAATAATAAATGGGGAGATGATGGTCCCAATCCGTGCAGCCATGGAGCAAATCCCCATTGCTGTGTTTCTGATAACTGTGGGGAACAGCTCTGATGTGACAGCATACACCACACAGAATGCTGATGTGATGCCAAACTTTCCCAACATCTCAAGAAAAACAGCCACACCTGGTAAACCTATGGAAGTAAAAAACATTTAACATTACAGCACAACCTAAAAAGTCAAAAGAGATGCACATAACTAAGTGTTGTTTCCAACTTCCTCATGTAGCTAAATATACCTTACTTAATCATTCGAGCTGTGCAAGTGCTAAATATTCATGATCGGTCGATTAATATGAATTTTTAAACAATGCAGCCATGCTAAAGAGACTGCACTTAAGGCCTTTACACACAATGCATTAGATCGGTCCAAATATTTTGCACGTTAAAATATCTGTTCTAATTCTCACCGACTACAGAACTTCACTTGACGATTTGCCAGGATCTAGTTTAATGAACCAAAAACTTTTTGTCAGTTCCAAATAAATAGCTCTGACCAGTCAGGCCACTGCATCTGGCAACAGGTGCAATTGTAACTTAAAACGGACACTGTTACCGAGTATACAAATACTAAAAAAAATACCATTTTACATGAGACGAACAGCTACAGTAGCCACTGCTCCGGGTCAATGGCCCTCTGAAATTATTTCTCTGCCTCCTCAGATGTGGTTCCAACTCTGTCAACAAGTGCTAAAACTGCTCAACTGCCCTATTTTGTCTCAGTGCATTTTCTGGTGAAAATGCATTTGGAAAATTTAGAACTTTGTGTTGCTTTTTGCACGCGCTCAGTGTGTAATGCCCTTTAGACCCATGTCAGATTTGGTCACAGTGGAAGCTAAAGGTATTCAACTTGGTCAAATAACACGTCACATGCATTCTGAATACATTTTTATTTTATCAAGGTAAGTAAATGGGGTTTTGTTCCTGTTACATTTTCTGAGGACGAAGTGCAAACATTTGTTCATCCACAGTGTGAACTCATTAACAAGTGACCTGCTTGTAACACTTTAATCATTACCTATTGGAATGAGGTGGACACAGAGGATCATGACACCCCCGAGAAAGAGCGTGGAAGACTGGCAGAAGCGCCTGGAGCAGTACTTAAGCAGTACCAAGGCAATTATGTAAGCTGGAACTTCTACGACAGCAGACAAGAAGCTGTTTATGTAAGGGTCACCGTTCAGGTTGGAAGTGTTGAGGACTAAAGCATAGTAGCTGATGGTGATGATGATCCTGCACAGAAATTCAAAGCAAAACTTCATTTGACATAACAAGCAATTATTTTGGTTTAAATCTTTTAATCTCCTAAATCATATGAGCAAATTCTAGATGTACCACAGAAGTGAACATATCAGTGTAATAGAGAATATATTGCAGCTTTTCACAATGACCAAAATGTTTTGCTTCTCCTCCTTCATTGTGAGCGCATCTTCAATCTGTGGCAAAAAACAGACAAAGTGGTTAAACTTTGGATCCTGGACCTGCAGACTTCTGCATATGTGCTATAAAGCCATATAATGAATTTTTATAAAGAAAAATAGGCTAACTTGAAATGCAAACCTAAGCCAAGAGACAAGCATAATCATGGTGCAAATGTCAAAGGTTTTAGTTTTATTCTAACCTAATGCACATTTCTCAAAACACACTCTGATTTAAAATCACCAACTTGCTGATGCACTTACCTCAGCTTGTGTAAAAATTGCCTGTGGCGGCTCTACTTTGTTCAGCTTTGCAGCGTGCTTCAGGATTGCTTCAGCCTCGTTTACTCTTCCTTGAGAGATCAGCCAGCGAGGAGACTCTGGGACTATCCTGAGCAGACAAACACAGTGGCAACATAATATTTTCAGAGAAACACAAACTTGATCATTAATCTGATAGTAAAGCAAGACATTGACGACATCCCTGCCAAAACATCTTGTTGAGTTAGCTGTTTGTTGGTTGAGGTTGAATAGTCGTTTTTGTTTAGGAACGATCCTAAAGTAGTGAAATGACCCAGTATCTGAATGGCAGCCATGACAAGAGCTGATTGATCTGTATAAATGTTCAGGAAAAGTGCTTCAGTGATTTCACTATTTGCGCATCTAGTGTAGAATATGCTGGACTATCCTTCACAAAAAGAAAGGAGATGATCATGTCCCACAGTTCAAGGCAGCACACCATTCATAAAAAACAAAACAAGTGATCAACATGACTGACAAGGAATTCAGATCACGTTGCAAAGTTTGGGTCTGTTTACCATATAAGGCTGTAAATTTCTAATATGCTGACATGTTTTGGAGTCAGAGTTTAACAAACTAACCGGAGAAACATCCGGCGGGCCTGGGCTACAGCTTGGAGGATGTTTTCAGTTGAGTTGATATTTTACTTATTGGCCTTTCAAGATGAAAATGAGCTATTAGCTAAATCTGGTAAAATGAACCTTTTCTCTTAGGGGATTAATGTTTTTGACAAGTTAAGTGGAAAAATGAAACAAAGAGTATGCAACATTTTTTCTATAAATTAGACAGTTTTAATACTGGCAATGAAAATATACACTGTTCCAAACATATGGTTTATAACAGTGAAAATGACAGTGTTACCCCCTACTGTATTTAACCTTAAACAAACAAACTATGAAGTAAAAGCTGGTGTTTTGCTATCTTGAACTATAAATTAATGAATTACCCTTCAATAAGAAATTATATCTTTTTCTTGAGTTGAAAACAACTTTCAGGACACAAGCCATAATGCAACAAATGAAAAAGTCTCACCACCACAGAGGGACGTAGATCAATCCACAGGCAGCCATTGGAATCAGCAGCAACCGCCATTCCCGGAGGAAGTAGGCTGCTCCAGGCATTGCCATGTACCCCAGTGCTGAACCCATAAAAACTCCAAGAGAACAAAACGCCACTCTGGTTTTTGGGCTTAGAATTTCTGAACCTGTAAATGTCAAAAACAACATTTTGGAAAATTTGTAATATTGTTATAAGGAAAGCTCTGAAACTGAGCATTAGTGCAGTCTGTCTTACTGTCTTACTTATCAAATCAGATAAACCATTATGGTCTGGCATGAAGCACAATTCATATGTAGTTTTTGAGGTTGTAACAAGAGCTGTGCAAAAGTGATACATAGTATGTCTATATAACAGTTAGGAATTATGTTTGCTTATTTCTTGATTTCTTTATTCTTTCATTAAGGGCTTCCTAAATTTTATTGTACATCCAAGCAATTGACTTGTACTTCATGCACAGACAAAATTACTTAATGTCTGTGCAGCATAAAAAATCTCATTCCTTATTAGGAAAACATACCTAGCACAAATGCAATGATGTAGTTGGAGAATCCCCCAGCACCCACCAAAAAGAAAATGAAGGTGAAAATCTCCCAGCTTGGGGAGAATATCTGTGCTGTGATTGATACAGTTTGAAGCAGCATCATGATAAAGAGTATTGGTCTCCTTCCATATCTGTAAGGAAACACAGTCTAGTAGACTAGATCAACACAAATACTGTTCAAACATTGTTGTGTGGAGTACAGACCTGTCGGACACCAGACCTGAGATCAACGCTCCCAGTAGCACACCAACATAATAAATGGAGCTGGTGAGTGGAAGTTTGTATGCATTCTCACAAACCAAGTCCCACTGCAAAATCAGTACATCGTTTTCACTCACTTACAATTTGTGGTATACATCTGCAAATCTGTCAACCAATAAAGAAATGACAGGTGACTCAGATCGCAATTTAAATTAGTGGTAGGTTTTAAATCTAAGGTAATATGGTGATAAGTTCTGAAGTCCCACTGTAGGCAACGGGGTCCTGCATGGGCTACATCTTGGAGGATGTTTTCATGATATGCTGATATTTTACTGACTGGAATTCTCAGTAACTAGTTGAAGACAAGAATAGAATAAGAACTCACAGTATCTATGACTTCTGAATATGTAAAGTAAGAGTAACTCTCCCACAGGTAGAAAAACTTTTATTTTTTAATAGTTCCAGGTAATTGTTTGTGCAACAACACCAATAACTTCATTAATTTTTCATAATAACTATCAGTTAGTCTCCCCAGTACGGGGAGAATTTAATCACACGTACAATTTGTAAAACACCTACTTTTAACTCATATACACATATACTGAGAGAAAGTGAGAAAAAATCAGTTTATGTTAGGATAGTTATTGTTTTAGTCTTTTTATTTGCATGATGTAGAGGAAACATTGTGGTTTGATGTTGTTTTGATGCTTGAATGCTTTGCAATCACTGGGGAAAACAAGGAACTGTCAAACTTAAAAAAAAATGTAAGTCAAAATCCTCACCTGTGGCATGAGAGAGATGTTTGAATAAGATGAAAAGGACTAATAAACTAAAGAGCATTAATCTTAAATCCATTGTAACTGTAATGCAACTTTAATTGACAGTAACATTAAAAACATGATGCAGGATGCTGCTGGTTGCTGAGTAAATTCAAGTGTTTGTGTGACTTCTTTCAGTCTGCATAATTCTTGAAACAGTCATCTTTAAGCAAGATTATATTTTAACAAGCATTTGTGTTTGTTTTTTTACGGCACTAATGTACAAATAATTACTTGCTCGACTTCTAGTTGCTGCTTAATTTCCCATTAATAATAATATCACACACCATGAACCCTGTGTATAAGAGTAGAAAATTAAAGTTTGGCATTTTGACCTGTTGTTGTTGTACCTGGTGGGCTGCCAAAGTTTAGCAGTTTACATGAATTAGTTTTACTTTGCATAATAGCTTAATCATGTCATGGAAAAGTCTATGTAAAACTATCTTGTCTGAAATTCTTCACATCCAGCTCCATGCCAGGCACTTCACTTAAAAGCACATCTGGTAACACTGATAAGACTTTCTAGTTACTAGATTGGCAGATCAATGCTATACCTTGTGCATGCATGTTCTAGATAAATCTATGATGCTAAATAAAATCATGACAAATTTCTCACCTCGGTAACAATAGTTGACTGGTAGATGCTTTTGCTGTGTAACCACCCATCTATACAACTCTCCCAAGGTATTTCACTAACGTTCACATCGACATTTGGGATAATATTGTTCTGAGAGTAGTTCCTGACCACATCCAAGTTAAGCCTTGAACAGGAACTCCGCTTTGCATTGCCACTAACAGTTTCCAATGGGATTGTCACATTTTTCCACATCTCGCTGATGTTGTAGTTTTCAGGAATATAGCATTCGTGAGATGGAATAGCACCTATGAATACTATATAGCCGCCAATAAATCCATTTGGGAGAATGCTTATGGCCAGTGCTAAAAAAATCCTGAGCTGAAAGGGTCCCCAAGATCCAAGAAAAGCTGTGATGGTGTCATAGTCTCTGATTTTTACCGTATTCGTTACTTCACCAAAATCCTTCATACTTAAAAGAGTCAGTGCTGAATAGCCAGAAGATCGGATGAGCACTATTGGTCTAAGAGATTTCAGAGGTTGTGAACTGTAAAGCTGAGCTCAGGTTTTATATGCCTCACCTGATATGGGAGGTTACACAGTTACATAAAGTTTTTTTTACAACACTATTTGAGCTTTAGCACATGTTTTGTTGTGCTAAACAAGTGAATATCCTGTAGCTGAGGAGACTAGCGCATTATGACCACAGTTACACAAGATTTTGAAAAGTATTTTATTTAGATTTTAATATTTTCAATGACTTTGATGTTTTCTTCACAGTAGGTTAGGTAAATTAGACATACCAAATACTGTGCACAGAATAAAATTTCAAAACAAAAACAAGTAAAATAGAACTTTTGAAATAGAACAGATACCATGACTTAATAAATTGGATTATTTCAGAATATTTCAGAATTATTTATTTTCATTACAAAGAGAATATTGCAAAGGTTTGAGGTGGGACCTTATCTTTGAATGCCCAAAAACCTGTGAACCATGTAACCAGGTTTATTGTCCACTACCTGGGCGGGTACATGCTGATGGGCCAGCATGCAAAAAGGGCTGGAAGAAAAGGTTTCATTTGGGAAACATAAAAAGTAGGCTGGATCTTAAAAGATGTTGGAAGCTTGAGATAGACAGCTGATGTGTTAATGATGCTGGGGATGTTGTAAAGAGAGCACCACAGTCTCCCCCTCCTGGACTGGAAGCAAAGACGGTTGACATCCCAATGAAGCTTCAAATGGTGAGGCGGTTAGTGAGCATACTTAACCTAAGGACCATGGGGCCTTCAGAAGGAGGGATTGAGGTAGTGATACAGCACAGGGCAGCTTTAAGCTCCCGATTAGCCCTTTCTTTTTGATTGTTGAACTAGAATCCTGAGAACAAGCTAACTTTTGTGCCTAGTACTTCACGCAAAAACAATATATAAATTGGGAATGTCTGTCTGTCTGAGAAAATGTGTGAGGGAATGCAGTTGGAATACAGAGGTGGCTAACAGGAAGGCTTGAAAAAGAGCTGAAGGCAGGAACGAGCCTTGCTTTTGAAACAAATTGAACAGGTTGCACATACTCTCTCTGTAGAGTGGGCTACCAAAGGTTAGCTAAGAGATGGTGCCACTTTAACCGGGGCACCAAGCAAATCTGATAATGTGCACCCAAGGCATCACTTGCATGCGAACGAAGGAAGGCGTGAATACATGGGTCGGGAACAGTAAGTAAAATCACAATGCAAGCCAAGAGTGAGTATGCTGTTTATTAAGTTAAGAAAATAGGGTCTTTGGAACACGATGATCTAGCAATGCATTTTTCTGAAGCATTGGGATGGCGTGGACACAGAGGATCAGGATGGAGGAGGAGAGCTGAAGACTCGGAGAAGGTTCTGGAGCATTACTGAAGCAGTACCAAGACACTTCTGTAAGCTGGAACCTCCCTCAGCAGATGAGAAGCAGCTTAAGTAATGGTTGACATGCTGGTTTGATGTGTTAGGGGTTGAAGTGTAGTAGTTAATGATGATGACAGCGATCCTGCTAAGACAGAGTACTCATAACGAATGAGTTACCCTAATTTAGTTATTTCAATTACAAAGCTTAGTTTTTTTTTTGAGGCAATGGGTTTTACCTTATTTTTTGAAGTTCTTGGAAATAATTCGATTTTACAGTGTAGAGACTTCAGAGTAAAATTGTAAGACTGGAAATGCAAAATACACAACCAAATATCAAACGAATTAGGTGCAGTTTCGAGACTTAAACAACCAAACGTTTGTACTGTATCTAGCTTATGCATATGACTAAAGTTTACATTTTCATCTCTTGGTTTTAATACTTTTCACATTATATGTGGAAACTGTACACATACCACAGAAATGTAATGTTTTTTTCTTCATAGACAACAAATCTTCAAGGTGTGGGGAGGAAAACAACAAGATGAAACTGTAGTTAAACTTTGGATCCTAGATCTGTAAATGAAACACGACTTCTGCACACATGGTACAAAGTGATATAATGAGTGACCTAACACAAACAGGCTAACCTGAAATGCAAACCTGAGTCAACAGACAACAGGAACTCGAGTCTCTTGGTGTAAGCAAGTCTTAACCAAATACTTTTCATATTCACCGGGAACAAAAATATTTATATTTAATATTTGTTTATAGAAATATTTGTTTAACCAAAAAAAAAAAAAAAAAAAAGTCACAAAGCCCTCCTACAGCCTTTTCTAGCCTCTTCTGCTATATTACTTCCAGATGATAAAAAGGCCAAGCCAATGAAACTACATCATAATTAAATTATCTTTCATCTAGTTTTTAGAACCTTTGACCTTTTTAGCACCTTTGCAGATTGTGAAGATCACATATTCAAACAAACAACATATTTCCAAGACTCTTATTTTAGTTTGGGTCGAAATAGCCTCTGAGGGGCCTCTTACTTTATTCTTCTTAACAGCTTCTTCCAGAATGGCCTTTACGCTTCCCTGAGAGAGCAGCCAATGGGAAGACAACAATACTAACAATATAACTACAATATCTGACAATATCAATGTAACCAAACGATGACCTGGACACATCAAAGAAAAACTTAAATTGGATGTTAAAGTTTACTTTAAAATCACTTTAAAACAGTCACAAATTAAGCCATCACCATCGCTTATTAATTTCATATGATGGTGTTACCTTTATTTAGTAAATGGAAAAGGGACTGGATCTTATACAGTATTTCTGTTCTACTGGAGCATCAACGTGGTTTATACAACATGTCTCATTCATGCGTTGACACCCATTCAAACAAGCACTTTTTATTTTTTACAACTAAATGCTTTCTATTGAACATTAACATTTCAGATGCCAACTTGGGGTTCATTAACTTTCCCAAAGATGCTTTGACATCAAAACTTTGTGCTCAAACTACCAGCCTTCCAGTTACTGGATGACCAGTTCAACCTCCTGAGTTACAGCCACGACCATACACGTTGATTTTTTTAAATATTATTCAACCATCTTGTTGCTGATTGACTTCAGTGTAACTGATTTGTTGCATCATCTAACCTTCTTAAGCATCAAGTCACAACCAGTTTCCCTGGAAAATATCTTGATGCTGCCTTGACAATTATAGTTTCTCTAAAGATAAGATAAGATAAGATAAGATAAGATAAGATAAGATAAGATAAGATAAGATAAGATAAGATAAGATAAGATAAGATAAGATAACCTTTATTAGTCCCACACGTGGGAAATTTGTTTTGTCACAGCAGGAAGTGGACAGTGCAAAAGTTATATAGCAAAATTAGAATACAATAAGAATAAAATACTGTACACAACTGTACAGAATAGAATAAAATACTATATACAGTAGAATAAATAGAATAAAATATACAATAGGATAAAATAGAATACAAATGCTGTATACAACTGAGTAAAGGAGTGGGCCCTCTACTCCAAACAACCTGAGTCTACGCAGCAGGTACAGCCTGCTCTGCCCTTTCCTGGGCGTCTGAGTTATGAGTCCAGTCCAGTTTATTGTTCGGATGAACACCAAGGTACCTGTAGCTGTCCACAGCCTCAATGTCCATACCTTGGATGTTCAGTGGTTGCAGTGGAGGATG
>NW_005187427.1:1298834-1312388 GCF_000239375.1 Pundamilia nyererei
AAAAACGATTTAAAACTTTTTTTTGCAAAACTTTTTTTGCAATTTACGTAATTACTATGCACTTAATGCAGACATATTATTAAAATGTGGGCTATAATGGTTGTATTGATGTATAGCAACTTGAAGTGCTCCAAAAAATGGCTCCACAGCATGTAAAAATATACTATAAGCTCTGGCGGACTTGGTTCTATGGTAGGTCTTAAAGGGTTAAGTTAGAATTTCTAGTTATTAGATCAGTAATGTACTTTGTGCAATCATTCAATTACATAAAATAAAAGGTGCCAAAAAAATCTGTTCAGGAGGATACTGATGGCCAGTTGCGAAGGTGTCATGATTTTTATGCTGTCCATTTTGTGACTAAATTTCTTAACATTTAAAGCAAAACGTTTTCTTAGTACTTAGAGCTCAGAATTTATATATAGCTCATTTAATCTAGGAGGTCAGATAGTTATGTAAAGTGTCATTTTTTAGGTCTCTTCTATTTGTGTTTCATACAGGTTTTTAATACATTTTACATAATGACAGCTGAGACATTTCCAAAGCTAAAGCTAAAGCTAAAGCTTCAAAAGCTTAATGTGGGACAGCAACTCAAGAGGAATTTATCTTGATACAGTTATGACAGAATTCACTAAATAGGCTTGGAGCATATGACAGCTTAGAGAGACACCATTGTTAACAGCACTGCTTGGTTCCATCTCCCGTTAACCTCTGATTTCTTCGCTGCATTTTATAGCAATTCATAATCACAGTATTGTAGAACAAGTGGTATGTATCAATATGTGGTTTATATTTCTCATTTCAAAACAGCTTGAAGTGGCCCAACAAATTAATAGAGAGCATATATTTAAAAAAGACATAAAAATAAACAAACAACATTTAACAACAAATATTCAATGACAATTTATTTGAAAAAACAGTAAAACAAACATGTAATCTATTAACATCTTGTGCATTGATTCAGTCAAAGATTTGTAACACTTAAATGGTTTCAAGTCTCCCCATTTCAATATTGGGGGTTGGGGTATCCCAGAACTCCTTGCTCTGTCTTCTCTTAAACAAACAAGATATTACAAGTTAATTAGTAAGCTTCAGATATGCTGGCAGGTGAAGTTTGCTACCTTTGGACATAATCAAGCAAACTGCTAGCCATTTCCAGATTTTATGTTAACTAAGCTTAAGACCTGCTGACTGTACCCTTTTCTTTATTAGTATGGTAGCATGATGCTTTTTATTACAGTAAATCAAACTTTTCACTGGCAGTAAAAACAATAAAATAGACAATGATGTTAAATGTGGTATTAGCTGTTAAAACACAAAACCAGAACTGTGCGCTAATAGGGTTCAAATGTTAATTTTTTACTTGAATTTTGTGACCATTCAATTCCATAAAAAATGAATAATGTTTTTATTTGCAATATGTCTAAATACTTATAGGAATTCTTGAATTCACAATCTTAGCATGCTTGTGGGATTTTATTTTGGGATTTCAGATGGTCACTTTCACGCAAAAGACGCTTAACATCAAATAAACTAAAGAGAAAGAGCTTGCCCATCAGAATGGGCCTCACGTGGTATGGGTGGGTTAACTATTGCTGCATTTGTTATGCATTTCTTCTTCTTTTGGTCCACTGCAAAGCCTGAAATTACAAAAAAAGTGAAAAAAAGAGAAAAATGTTATTTTCTATTTCTTCAAATTTGAAGGTATGTAGCATAAAAAAAAAATTTGCCCTTTTACAACATGCACATCACCTTATCAGGAAGGCAATCAATCTAAGTGTTCTCAGAAATTATGCATTGACAAATACTAAAATCAAGTTCTGATGTGTTCTACAGCCCACATGTGAGACATTTAGCACTTTGATCATATCTGATGCGTGAACTGCCCTCACCCCCGACATTTTTGCATCTGCTCCACGGTTTCCGGAAGATCTTTATGAAGGGTCTCCGGAAGGAAGAGGTTAACCACAGAGGAAGCAATTGTGAGACTTCCCATTAAAATATAAGGCAGAACTTTATTATACGTACCTAGAAATAATAAAGGAACAAAAGTCAACTTTAGAAAATGCCATACTTTTAGATACCTAAATGTATAACCTCATGAAATGTTAAGCATCTACAAATCTATGTTTACTTCAAGTTTACATGAGATGCTTTTACCTGACTATTTAATATTTTTACATACCACTGCTGTTTTTCTGTGCTGGTTTTTTAGGTACCTACGCTATATCATTGTATGACTAAGCCAATGCAGTGTCTGTGTGAGATATCTAACATCTGTGTACCTAAAAAAATGACATAAGGTGCTGTGATACTGCCAACACGTGCAGCTGAGGAGCACATCCCCATGCCAATATTCCTGAGTACTGTGGGGTAAATCTCAGCAGTGTAGATGTACACGATGCTGAAGGCCATAGTGAAGCCAAACTTTCCAGTCATTTCTAATGCCAGAGCAACATTGTGAAGGGCTGAGGAGAGAAGAAATAGAGAGAGACTTAATTGTTTTTTGGTTTCATGATATTAGAGCTTTACTTTGTAAGAAGGGAAACCTTACTGTCAGGGATGAACTGGATGAGCAGAAGAACTCCTCCTCCAATGATAAGGAACAATGAAAGGAGCACTCTTCTGGGACATGTTTTTAGCAGCCACGTGGAGACTATGTAAGCGGGGACTTCGGTTGTAGCAGACAAAAAACAATTCACAAATGGGTTGCCACTGAGGTTGGAGGTGTTCAGCGATAAACCAAAATACCCAATGTTTATTGCCATCCTGAAAATACAAAAAGAAAAGTACAGTGTCATTATTTACCAATATTTGTGTTATTATATAAAGGTCAAGTCAGGCATCTGTTCACATTGACTATTTTTGCTGAATTACAAAAACCTAAAATGTCAGAAAAAGGTGAAAGCAACCATAAAAAGTACCATAAAAGGAGACACATCAGTGTGATACATCTCAGATTCTTGGATTTCAGAACATCAAGCATGGTATATGTCTTGGAAAGAGGCAATTCCTGGGTGTTAAATGGAGACAGAATATAATTTATGTGATTTGAACTTCTACTTTTGTACATAGACTATTGTCAGTATATCATAAGCAGATTATATCAGAATCAGAATCAGAATCAGAATACTTTATTAATCCCTGGGGGAAATTATTTTTTGTTACAGTGCTCCAAGGAAAAAGCATTATGTGGATATGAATGGGTGAGATTGTACTGTATTTTAATCTTATAGTAATCTGAGGAATGATTCTTAATTCCAAACACTAGCACTAGATTTCTATTCAAGAAAGCAACCTATAATAAAACATTAAGAAAGAGAAATGATGAAATAGTGCATTCAACCATCACAGTTATCTGAAATTTTAACATGTGGTAGCCTCAAGGAAGCTGTCCACATGGCTTTTACTCAGGTTTTTACTCAGGCTATGGAGAATGACAATAAAATAAACAGACATGTACGGGAAGAGGAAACCTCCAGCAAGACAAAACACAAACTTCCCCAGCTTCCCTCTCCATGGGGCAAAAAAATGTAAATGACTAAAATACTCAATGTGGCCTCCAGAGTCACATTTTTACATTTAGTCTGTGAATATTAAAACTACCAGCGTACACCTGTCAGCCACAACATTGAAACCACCTATGTAGCATTGTGCAGGTGCCCCTCATGCCAATAAAACAGCTCTGACCCTTGAAGGCCTGAATGTGATGTCTGGCACTGGGACATTAGCGGTGGATCCTTTGGGTTCCAGGGTTGGACATCTGTAGATCTGGCTTGTTCCGCTGCATCCCACATATCTGATCGGACTCAGATCTGGGTCAACACTTTGGGCTCTTTGTGGTACCCCCCTAAGCAGGTTTGGCAGTGTGGCATGGTGCACTGTCCTGCAGAGGGAGGCCGGTGCCGTCAGAGAGTGTTGCTACGATGTGGGGAGTGGGTCTGCAACAGCATTTAGGTGGGTGATACATGTTAAAGTAACATGCACAAGAATGCCAAGACCCAAGGTTTTTCCAGCAAAATAATGCATTGGAATGAGAAGACAAATGCTATTTGTTTCATCTGTCAGTGGTTTTAATGTTGTGGCTCATTCTGTATGTCAAATTTCCAGAAATGTAACCCTAAATTTGTTTTTCCATTTTTAGAAAATACTAGATATGGACCTGAATGTTAGACAAATTAATACTAATATTAATAACAATGAATGAACCTCACCTCAGATTCTTTAAAGATTACAGGTGGTGCCTGAACTTTATTTTTACTTGCAGCTTCTCTGACAATGGCCTCGGCCTCTTTGACTCTCCCCTGAGTCATCAGCCATCGAGGAGACTCTGGGATAAACCTGCCCAACCAACATAGTTTTAGAGTCTATTTTCTTCACAGTTATTGACAGTGTAATTGACTTTGCATTTATGCATGAATATTGGAATAAAAATCACTGGATATCATAAAAAACATACCACCACAGAGGAAAGTTTATCAGAGAGGTTGTTGACAGAACTGCAACCAGAGTCCTCCATTCTCTGATGCCGTATGCAATCCAAGGAAGTGTCATGTACCCAATGCAGTAGAAAAGGAAGGCTCCGAGAGTTGTGAACAGCACACGCATAGTTTTACTCAAAACCTCAGTTCCTATCCAAGATGAAATCATAAATCGTTAGTGACAAGCTTGTTACTGAAGGCAGACAGAGGAATCATACCAAACACATGTTTAAATTATACTTCAAACCTAGAACAAATGCAGAAATGTAGAGGGATATCTGAGAGGCTCCAACCCAGAGGTACATGATGCAGAACATCCTCCAAGAATGAGAAAAGGACTGAAGCAGGACAGAGAGACACTGGACCCCAAGAGACATAAAAACAACCTTCTTCCTTCCAAACCTGATTAGAAAGGAATCGTATATATCGCAGATATTTATTCACAGATACAGAGCATTTATAAATGCATGTGGTTTGTTTTCTTTTAGTGAGGAAATGCAATCAAATAGCTACAGTTAAGGTTTAAAAAAACAAACAAACATCACAGCTAAATGAACAAACCCTCTTTGGAAATGAACCGAAATTGGAAACATTAGAAACTGAATAAGGAAATAAAAATGTATGTTAAATACAAAACTATATTAGCCTGTGTGTTAGCACCATCCCTCTTATAACAGCAGATGGGGCTGCTGTCATTAATTCCACTATATAGTGTGGCTATAGGGTTTTTTTTAACTATTCCGAAATCAGTGTCATTTGCCAGCTATTTATTTTTCAGACACTACTGTAATCAGCACTGTATGAACAGACTTGATTTAGAGAAACTAACAGACTTGTAGTAAATAGTAAATGACAGAAAATGTCTTATAATTAAGTCAATGTAGGCATAATTATACAGGGTGGATTCAGGGTAAGTAGAAAAAGGATAATTAGGAGTAAAATACCTGTCTGAAAGCTGTCCTGAGACTAGGGACCCAATGAGATATCCCACAAATAGACTCGAGGATGCAAATGGAACTTTCCATTGGTTGTCACAAACAAGGTCCCACTGTAAAAGATGCGAATTACATAATAAAAAAACAGCTTAAAGCTTTCAAAACTGGAATTTCATGTTAGTAATCATAATAATATAGTACTGACCTCAGTGACTATAGTGGATTGGTAGATTTCTTTGCTGTAATTCCATCCATCTAAACATCCCTCCTGCTCCAGGGTTGTCAGGTTAACTTCTCTTCCAGGAATATATCCTTGTGCAGAAAGATTTCTAACCACGTCTATCTTATATCTGCTGCACTGGCTCTGAACTTCCTCACCATCCACTATCGTAAAGGGAATGATGGCATCTCTCCACTCCTCGGTCAGGTTGACGTCTGGAATCAAACAGTGGTGTTTCGGAGCTGCTCCAACAAAGACAATGTAAAGCCCGTTGAATCCGGTTGACACAAAAACAACATTTAGGAGAAAGAATGTGGTCCAGAAGTAAGGACCGCTCTGTCCAAGAAATGCTGTATCGTCATCATAATCTCCCATTCTTTATATATAAGTATATTACAAAAAATACCTCCCTGCTCTGAAGGGAAAAAGGCAACGTCTTGTAAAATTCTTCAGAGCTGGCTTTCTTCTTAAACTCTTCAGCTTAGTGTCAGAGTGTTAGAGCTGAGCTCTTTGTCAGGCAGAGTGAGCCGGTCTCTTGGTGGGACGGAGTTAAACTTTAAATTTAAGTGCTGAGTTTTAAAACCTCCTTTCTAAAGGATAAATTTTCATCGCAATGTGAAACTTCTTGTTGATCCTCTATTCTTATAAGCAGTCAAGGCAGAAAATGAATCGAATATTAAAGAATGACAGACAGCTCATGCGGTAATTTGATTGGATTTGATTTACTGTAAGTAAGAATAACCAGAAGCTTCATAGTTACCCAGCCCCCTCACCCAGCCCCCTCACTACTGTGGAAATTTCCTCTAAACAACATTCCACTCTATTAAATACTCCCAAGAAGTCCACGTGCCTGTACTCTAAATGTTGCTAAGAAGAATTAGGTCTCTCACTGGACTATTTTAAGAAACTCTGTTAAGGCAGACATGACTTCATGTAGATTAAAGATTTTTTGTGTGCACCTATTGATCATGCTTTTGTAAATTTACTACAGATTTTTATATTTAGCCACTTTTACATCATGTACATGGTTTGGAGACTGATCGGGGTCCTGTATTGCAGCTTAAGTTCAATTGCATTTTTAATAAGACATAAAATATATAAACAAATAAATAAATAAATAAATAAATAAATAAATTCCTCTTTATAAATAAATAAAGAGGAATGATTAAAGTAAAAAATTACAAAACCTACAGGCAAAATCTTTATACTCTAAGAACAAAAACCCAGATCGTGTAGAGAGTGCTTTTTCTTTTTAAACAATTTTAAGTGATGAATTTTGTCTGTTTTTAGCTCATCTAAGAATTGCATCACCTGCATTATCGTAATTAATTTTAGAGCTAAAGCTGCTGATATCCATCTAATGTACACTCACTACTGACAAACCGCTGATGATCAAACTCTAAGTGTTTTCTTTTACTGTGAACATGGCATGGTTGGTGGTGCCAAAGAGGCTGATCTGAGTATTTCAGAAACCGTTGATCTATTGGGATTTTCCCATGCAAACATCTCCAGGGTTTACAGAGAATTGCTGTCTTTATGACGATAATGTATCCATCATCTGGTGGCTGCTTTCAGCAGGATAACACGCTCAAAGCTCAAATCATTTCAAACTGGCTTCACCGTACTCAAGCGGCCTCCAGTGTCACCAGATCACAATCCAATAGAGCACCTTTGAGATGTTGTTGAATAGGACGTGTATTATGGTTGTGCAGCCAATGATTCTGCAGCCAAGGCATGACAGCATTTTAATATGCAACATAAGCTCTGAGAAATGTTTTCAGCATGTTGTTGGGTCAATGCATTCAGAAATTAGGTCAGTAATGGGCGCAAAACGTGGTCCAGACGAGTATTTGCAAGGTGTATATAACAAAGTTGTTAGTGAGTGTCTATGTACCCTTCAGAGGCTCTTATATTGCTTTAGATAAGAGATCTTAAACCTATCTTTGTTCATAGGCCACACACAACCCAGTTTGATCCTTAACGGGTCAGACTGTTAAAACTGCTGTATAACCTGTATGAACACAAGTCGGCACCTCGTCTCAAACTTGCGAATACCCTATGTCACGAAAAATTCAAGTTACGAAGGCGCTGAACGGCAATATCCTTGCCGTGGCACAGAACCAACATCCTTATTATTTTTCAGCAGCGAGTCTGAATATTAACAATGATATAGACTTTGAGTTTGGATGAAAATATAGCCAATATAATATGTGCATCCATCAGACAGCTTGCCAGTCTTAATAGGACTGCACGATCCTATTGGACAAATCATTACTGACTGTGAAGTTCATTGAAAAACACTTTGTTTAGTCCCCCAGTGGGTTGAACTGGATCTTTTGATTGGTTGTCTCTGAACCAAATGCTGTATATTTGACATGCATAGAAACAAAACTAAGATGTGAAACAATATATTGTGAAGACAGTAAATAAAGTACAAGAAAATAATAATGAATATTCCAGCTGGGCCAGTCTTCAATTTCTTAACCACTTACTCACTTCAGGCCACATAAGAAAGGTTGTTTGTGGTCTTTATTCATTATACAGTGGAACCCCGACTTAAAAAATTAATTCGTTCCCGAGGGTCTTTCGTAAGTCGAAGCACCCATCGCGCCTTTTGAGTAAGGCGATGCTGAACGATAGGCTATAGGCTAATTGCTAACTAGAACAACAATATGTCGTTCAAGTGGAACAGCGAAGCGCAATTACGAAAGCCAAGGGGTTGTCACATGATTCGGAAGGCATTGTGGGCATTGTAGGCTTAGCCAATCAGAGCCAGCAGATTTTATTACACGGGCAGAAATATTGCCGTTCAGTGCCTTCCTAACTTGAATTTTTCGTGACATGGGGTATTCGTAAGTCGGGGTTCCACTGTATACATAAAAAAAGATCAAAAGTATACAGATAAATCGTTTCTCAAAGTGAAAATACTCATCTATAGATGAAAATTAAAAGCTGAAGTTATTTACTGTCTACAGACAAGTTTCAAGTGCATAACAACATTTAAAAACATATCAAGTTGTAACAATCACGTGAGAGTCCAGCAGCAGGTGGAATAAAGAGTCTTGCTTAACAGCTCTGACAAAGGGATTTACAGCTCCTCAGGTCACACATGTTGAAAAGACCACATAGATTATACAGCAACATGCATTTGAAACATTGCAATGAACAGTTATGTTTCTACTTAATAAAGCCTGGAAAACACAAACACTTACAGTATGCAACATCAAATAAGGCTTTTAAAACATGTATCATGTATAATAGTAAATTTACTGCTGGCTTTTTCTAATCTAATTCATAAACAATTAATGTCACTGATGTTAATGAAGAGCATGTGTCTCCAGTGTCAGCCTGCATGATTTCCTTGTTAATGCTCGGGTGAAAAACAGCATATTCCTTGTCTTTTTTTTTTTTTTTTTTTTTACAACAAATGCATAAAGCAGTGTACACAACCATTAACCCAAGCTTTACCGGCAATCAGGTTTTCATTGAGGAGATCATGTTTTACACAATCAGTAAATGCAGAGGCTGGGATTACATGCATGTGACAGTTCTGTTTGTATAAAGATTAGATATGGCGGTAAGACTATCCTACTCTTTGAGCAGAGGGAAAATTACAAGAGCAATGCGCCCCCCCCCCCCCCCCTCATTTACCCTCTATCTAGCTGTAATTTTCATTTAATTTTAATAATTGACAGACATTCTGATACACGGTGTTCATTCTTCATTGGTTTTTGGTACTAATGTAGAACAATGTGTACAATTTAAGCTGGAATGTAAGTGAGTGGTGGCTGGAACCGTATTTGCTGATCTAGTGGTATCCACCTTCTATAAGTCTGTTACCTAAAATGTTGAACAAGGGTCATAATGCTTACGTAATCAATCATGTTTAGGAAATTATGAGTGTTCGACTTCATGGTCTTTTTGTGGCAGTTCGATTCAGGAGAAAGACACAGTACAACAAAAAAGGTGTCTGGTCTTTGGGGAGGGAAGACTTTAGGGAACTATAACCAAAGAGAATACCGCGCATCGTTATCTGGCCTTGGACTAAAGATAATTTCTCATACATGTCATTACGATGATTAAAGAGTCCAGAGTGCATTCTGTATGGCAAGACTAAAGTAAGGAATTTGGAAACACAACTTCCAGTGCAGGGGTAAGACGTTGTCCTTTCTGGACTGTCCCTAATGATGGACTTTTCCGTCACAGTGATTTGCTTGCTCTTTGAAACAGCTGTCTTAGCAGATAAATCCAATGCACATTTTATTGTTGTACCTCAGGAAAAAAGCTTTGGCTGATGTAAATCAGCATAGATCATGGCAGCTAATTAAAACATATACAAAAGGACACTTGTGTAAATCGAATCAAGTATTTTGCTGTCATTATTACTTTGAAATTATTTTAAAATCAGTAATGTTTTATTTGTGCTTTTGAGTATTAGGAAATAGAAATGAGAGATGCTGTAGCTGTCATAATGCACGTGGACTAAAATGCAATAAAAATCGATATGGCTACAGTTTCTATACATATATTAGGAATAACAACGTATGCCTCTTTTAGTTCAGTACAGATAAAAGCAGACCTTTGGGGGCTTAACAATGTATTATTGCGTCATGCAGTTTAAATCACGGATTGCCCCTTTAAAGACAAGTTAATTTGGGGAACTTGGACAATAATTAAAACGGCGCGAGGTGGGAGGGATGGTTTAGTAGTTGAAACAAAAGCTCTGCTTAAGAAATGCCCACTCCAGTCACCATTTCATTTTTCTTAACTCTGGCCCACTGTGTGAACCCTGAGCCGACAGAAACCAGTAAGATGACGGACTATGAAACTTCAACGGCTTTCCTCGGAGAGTGGGGATGTTTCCAGCAGCAGGTGTTTTTCCTCCTTTCTTTGACCGTCATCCCTAACGGTTTGACTGGCCTTTCCACGGTGTTCCTAGCCGACACGCCGTCCCACCACTGCCTCATACCCGCGCAACTCAACCTCACCCCCGCGTGGAGAAACAGCAGCATCCCGCTGGAGCAAGAGAGCAGCCAAGGTGGCGCGTTGGTGCGCAGCAGGTGTTCCAGATACAAACTTGTTGATATCCTGAGTTTCTCTGAAAAAGGCTTGCTGCCCGACGTTGATGTGAATCTGTCTACTGTGCCGAAAGAAAGCTGCTTGGACGGATGGGAGTATGACCAGAGCATCTACATTTCTACAATCATATCGGAGGTATATATACACACCTTTTTTCTAAATGCGGAAAAGGCTGCTTCTGCTTTTATGCTGAGGTAGAGCTAGGCGACTGTGTATAGCCGAAAAGGTAAATGTTGTGATATACAGGAAGTGTGTTAGCTAAACTCGTGTTATTATGGGAATTCATCACAAAGTCAAACAAGATGTGGCAACAATTTCTCAAATAACACAAAATCTCTAATTCGTGGAAAACTGGCCCTAGGTTGTGTGGTTTACAGGAACAATGCTGTTTTATGCTTTTAGATTGTTGTTTAACATCTGGAACACACTGGGCTGTTTGTTTTTTCTTGAAGAGAAAACAACAACAACAACAACAACAGTGTGTTGTTGTTGTCTGCACTGTATATAGAGTGTGATCTGCACTGTATATATCTTCTATGTGTTTTTTCAGTGGGACCTGGTTTGTGATGAAAGCTGGAAGAAACCACTGACTTCTTCTTTCTTCTTCTGTGGAGTTCTCACCGGTTCCTTCATTTCAGGACAGCTCTCTGACAGGTTATGGACAAGATAGCTTAATTCAGTTAAATTCTACTTATTATTATCAATTGTTAAATTCTAGTCCTATGCTTCAAAGTTGAGCTAGAGTACTATTGATCTACTGAATGAACACATGTGGAGTAATGTGACCTAGCACATTTAATCTAGTATTTACTGAGGAATAGTTTTTAAAAAAAAAACTGTTATGCCCAGCTGTATATTAATATAGCTAATCCTACCACAATATGTGTTAGATATGATATAGAAATAAATGCCCTTAAGCTCATATCTATTGCTACAGAACTAAGCTGTTGAACAAAAGTCACTGCATACAGTAGGCGAATCAGGATGCTCAAGTTAATTATACACTTTTCATTCCACAACTCTGTGTCACAGCATTAGTGAATCACAAAATGATAAAATTTTGAGCCGCATGTTAATCATCCAGATTAATTTGTTAAAAACACATAAATTTATATTTATTAGCAAAACAGTGTCAAACCACATGCTACAAATGTTTTACCATGTGTCCTGATACTAAACTGGTCAGCTTCCAGTCGAGACCAGCTATCTATAGCTCTGCTGTACTATGAAACAAAAAAAATAAAACAAGAAAGGACCCTATGCAAGGCAAGATATCTCTCTTTTCAAACTATTGCAAGTATTGCAAAAAAAAAAGAAAAAGAAAAACAGGCCTTAGAACAAATTTAGATGATTCATAACTCATTGCATTTTGTTTTTATTGAAAGCAGCTCTTGCATAATCCCTCACAAAGTCTAAACACATTTCCAGCACAACTCAGAAGCCAAGTTGGGTTAAAGGGGAAATCCATTGTTACTCATTAGAGTAAGATTTTGGGGGGGCAAACTTAAATAATTAATTGTTTGCTTATGTCTCAGAAAACCACACAATTTCAGACTATTTCATTTGTACTGGACGGAAGCTAATGGCTGGGGCGAGGATGAACTATCCAGTAAAGTTGCTGTAAAACAAAATTGTAATTAAAAAGAAGCAAAGAGATGCAGTGTCAGGGGATTGGTCAGTCTATATGGTATTGGTAGTCATTAAGTGCACATGTCATCTCATTGAAGTACACGTAGAAAAAATGAATATATGAGACCTTATTGTTGTTGTGAATTTGACTGACTCTCCCACTTTATAAAACATGCTGATTTGTTCAGTCCTGCTTTATTTCAATTTCAGGTATGGGAGAAAAATACTTCTGTTTGCTACTCAGGCAATTCAGACGGTATTCACATTGATCCAGGTCTTCTCTCCATCTTGGACGGCGTTCTGCGCCCTGTTCTTTGTCGTTGGGGTGGGCCACATTTCCAACTATGTGGCTGCGTTTGTGTTAGGTACTCTATTCAAAAGTTTTCAGATATGTTTTTTATAATACAAAACTTTTATGTAATGTAACTTGTAATTTGAATGTTTTTTATTTATTTCTAATTTTCCAAGGAGCGGAGATATTAAGCCCATATGTGCGGACTGTTTATACCACGGCGGGTGTGAATCTGTTCTTTGCTGGGGGCTACATGCTGTTGCCATTCTTTGGTTTCTTCATCAGGGACTGGAGGATGCTCCTCTTAGGCATTTCACTGCCTGGCTTCTTCTTTGTGCCTCTCTGGTGGTAGGTAGGTGTGTGTTTGTGTGTGACTGTACATGTTACGGTAACTGATAATGCACAGCTGTACATCTGGGGAGTGTTAGGATTTTTTTTTAGGGTAATCAAATTATTTTCCCTTGGATCCTTTTTAATGAAGCCAGTACAAAATATTGACAAAACATTTACATGATGTCCTGACTGCGCTTTCTTTGGTTTGAAAAGACTGAGCCTCTGTTTCTGCCCCCTCTTTTGTTTAATGAAAAAGGTTTATCCCAGAGTCTCCTCGGTGGCTACTCTCTCAGGGAAGGATAGAAGAAGCTGAGGCCATAATCAGAGACGCTGCTAAGAAGAACAAGGTGGAGCCTCCATCAGTCATCTTTAGTCCCTTGCAGGTGAGACCTTTTTTTGGGTGCAGTGCTAGAGAAGCAGCAGTTCTTTTAAAATATTTAGGGAAGACAAAATGCCTTATCTGTCAGTGTTTTCTCTGTAACTGAAAATCTGTTACTGTCACTACACAAATAATTTAGAAAGAAGGCTGTTTTACTGGAGACAGGATTGCTGTTTTTCATTTGTTTTCAGAAATCACTTAGACACTAT
>NW_005187427.1:1313870-1319282 GCF_000239375.1 Pundamilia nyererei
ATATATATATACATATATATGGAAAATCTGACCCTGAACCCACAAGCTTCTCTCTCGTTACATTACTTCCAGACTGATGGCTCTGCTTGTTAAGTGTTTGTTATTCCACATGCATCGATGCCCTGCAGGAACAACTTAAGCCTGAGAAGAGAAGGGCCCACAACATCTGTGACCTGCTTCGTTCTCGAAACATCCGCTGGATCTCTGTCACGCTGTGGCTGATCTGGTGAGTCCCTGCTGTCCCACCTGACCCTCACATTTGGTACCGTGACCCTACACACACAGCTACACACATTCAAGCACTCACATGTAGGCATAAACACACACAACTGCTCACATTCACATACAAAGTTTTAACCTGTTCATGCATCACTTTAACCACATGTCAGCCTGTTTCACTAACAACAAATAATGACCTGTCGGGTGCTGTGAAGCCTGCAACTAAGATCAAAATCAGGTTTTGCGTAACTGCACAGTATGCCTGTATTCGTCCTGTGCACGCTTCCTTGCTGAGTCCAAAAACAGATGCAGCTGCATTTCTGTTTGATCAGGAAACAATTCAATCTAGCTTTACACAGTTAAGTCTTTGCTAGTGGATAAGATCATATTTTTCTTAACCTCTGAAGTTAAAAATATTAATATGAAAATATTTTTAGGATGCATATCCTGAAAATATCAATTGGAATAAATATGTATTCACACATTGCATATTACAAATAACTGACTTATAAAACTCAAATTTTTCATTTCTCTTTCTATTAAAAACTTGTTTTGAGTGCTTTAGGGTTCCTGTAGGGGAAACCCAAGATAAGGTTGAGTTGTGGTTCTCGTTTGGCTTGCTGTTTTAATATTTAGCTAGTCACCTTGTATATAAACGGGCAGCTGTGGCTACAGTGTAGCTTGCCATCACCAGTGTGTGAATGTGTGTGTGAATGGGTGGATGTGGACTGAATGTGTAAAGCGCTTTGGGGTCCTTAGGGACTGGTGAAGCGCTATACAAATACAGGCCATTTACCATTTACCATAAACTAAAAAATGGACAAAGACTGCATGACATCACCCAATGGTTTCTATCTGCTTTGAAGTTGTGGTTTTATGTGTTGCAGTCTTATTATTTTAGCCAAAATTGTCAATTTTTGGACGTTGATGTGCTAAACAAGCTAGCAATGCTAGCTAGCTTGGTTAGCAAGGCATATCCATACACATTATAGATGCATTGCACACACAAAGATACCTGTTAGTTAGTGTTAACATACTAAAAAAAATTGAATTTCAGTTCAGTGACTTTAATTAGCTTAAATGAAATGTGGCACAGAGCTGGGAACCTAGTCAGCACCTACCTGTCACCACAGTGAGTTTAAAACATAGATGTAGCTTGAAAAAATGTTGCCAATACAAAAGTGACTGAAGCCTACATTCTTCAGAAATCAATGGATGAAGTTGCAGTAGCTGCAGCCATCTTAAAACTGTCTATGCCGCTCACTCAGTGTAACCATGTTCCTTATCTGCCATAACTTTGAGGCTTAAGGCAACTTTTGAAAAAAGACAAAAATAAAACTAAGTCCCCTATCAATATAAAAGGAGAAAAATAGCTCTAGGTTTATTTTGTTTCTTTCTAGGCATAAAAACTGTAAAGTACGGAAGCGTAGAGCAGCCACCCAGGCAAAAGAAAAACAGAGCTATATCATGTTATAACGTGAGAAGTTTATTGTTCTAACAATATACTTTTCATGTTTGTACAATATACTATCACGTTAGTACAAAATACTTTTCACGTTTGAACAACATAATATCACATTATTACAACATACATAATTATCATGTTTGCACAATATAATATTTATATTGTACGAACGTGAAAGGTTTTTGTTATAACGTGATAATTATGTATATTGTAATACTTTATAGGATATTGTACAAACATGAAAAGTATATCATTAGAAAAATAAACTTTTCACATTATAACGTGATATAGCTCTATTTATTTTATTTTATTTTATTTTTTGCCTGGCTGGCAGCTCTACGCTTCAGTAGTAAAGTACTTCAGGGCTTTTGATGCCATTATCAACTGACCCTAGAAAATTTCATCTTGGCTTTGTTTTTCAGCACTTGAAGGAACCACTTGGACACTCACTAACTGTGTTTATCTGCACTTTTAAAAGTTAAACAAAATTCTAAAATGGATGTTCTTAAAACATTATGAAGCTCTACAAAGCTATGACAAACTTATGTTACACCACCTAAAATACTAGATTTAGCCTTTCATCTATACCACTTCTCACTTTTAGTGGAGGTTTTGTAGATGTTGCCATCACAACATCTACTGTGTCAAACCACCAAAAAACTAAAGTCTGTTGTTGATACAATGTTTCGTTATCTTTCTGACTACTTTGTAGTGCCATACTATTGAGATGTACAGAATAAGGATACAAAAAGGACACTTTATATCCTCACAGGAACACCTTGACCATTGCCTACTTTGCTGTTTCCCTGAACACGGCAAACCTTCATGGGAATGTACACTTCAACTGTTTCCTGTCAGCTCTGGTGGAGATACCAGCCTACATTTTGTCATGGACTATGTTTCGCTGGTGTTCCAGACGGCTGACTTTGTCCTCATCGTTGTCCATGGGAGGGTTGTTTCTGCTACTCATTCAGCTTATTCCAACACGTATGGCACTTAAATGTTTTGTTCAAAACTGATTTATTATAGCTGTAATTTCTGGCAATCTTTAACAATTTTTTTAAATATCATTATATATCATGTTCACATGTTCTATTTTGAGTGTTGTTCTCATATTTATTGATTAAGTACAGTCATTTTCAATCTTTTGCAAAACTATACTGCTGTGTGAACAAATAACTTACATCAAACCTCGAACAATTTAATGTGTTTTTCCCTGTAGATCTGTTCTCTTTGGCAATAGCACTGGAGATGATAGGGAAGTTTGCAGTGACGACAGCGTATTCTTTGGTCTACGCCTTCACAGCTGAGATCTACCCAACTGTGCTGAGAAATACAGCTCTCGGTGCCTGTTCTATGGCCTCCAGAATAGGAAGCATTACTGCTCCGTTCTTCATTTACTTAAGTAAGGATCTTCTGTCCTCTCTTTAAAGTTGTGTTAATCACTGGTCATAAGGATGAAAAAGAAACACATTTAAAGTGAGGAGAACATATGCTAAGCATCCTGCCATTACATAGCTTATTCTTAGTTTCTCGTTAAATGAAGATGTGTTTATGCATTTCTTTTCATCTATTTTAGTGAATACTCTGTCACAGGGCTTGATCATTTAGACGTTCAGAGTCAGATAACTTGGCATTTTGAAGTTTGGAGTTAAACTAACTCCTCAAGGAAACCAGACCACACACGTCCAAGGAGAACATAGCAACTTAGAAATGTCCCAACTAGAACTAAACAACAAGAAATACCACCAGCTGAAGTATAATAGAAGACTTGATTAGCAATCAGAAAGGAAACAACAGCCTTCAGTTAAAATTTACAAGTTTCTTAGCATTTAAGGGATTTTTTTTTTGTAACCATTGTAGGCAAGGTTGCTTTTCACTTTCTTAACTTCCTTTGATATGTTGCCACAGGAAGCTATTCCGTTTCACTGCCTTACATCCTTATGGGAAGCCTTACAGCCTTAGCAGGGTTGCTGAGTCTCCTGCTGCCTGAGAGCTTTGGAATGCCTTTGCCTGAGACCATTGATCACATGCAGCACTTTCCCGGGTAAAGAAAGAGTTTCATTATAGAGTGAGATTAGGTAAAAAGATTATTTTGCTATTTTTTTCAGTGTAGTTTAAATTCACAATTGTTGTAGTTTGGTAGTTTTACTTTCCGGTGTTATAAAGAGGGGCCAATCTTTCGATTTTTAATAGTTTTAAACATAAAGTTTAAATTTCTTTTTTCTTGTATCACAATTTTATGTCATTATATATTTTTTTTTCAAAAAATGTGTTTGCTTAAATTTGAAAGATTACTCTTTTACCCAACTCTGTTAATTTTTGGTGTGTTATTTAGTTCACAAGCTCAAATACATTTGCCCTTTGATTATTTTTCACAACAGCTAAACTGAATGTGCAAAAGATTAGATTCTTGCTTGTTTAATAAGTAATGTCTATTTGCATATATTGAAAACACCCTCATCTGCCCTGCATCTTGCCTACATGCAGTTAGTATCAGGGATTATCGTCATTTAATACATATTTCTCAATATATTTGTCATAGCTACAATTGTGTTTAATCAGATAAAGGTAAAAAAAAAAACTATGATAAAAAGCTCACTGCATAAAAGACTGACTGTGCTTTGCTGTCATCTTGACCATGTCTATATGTCTAAATGCACTGAGTTACTTAGATATATGTGTTCATGAGCAGTTGAACCTATTGAAGTGGACAGTGAGTGTATGCAATATACTGAAATGATAACCAAAACAATTGCACCATAGTTTACAATATTTTATTGGTGTCGCTATCATTTAGTAACTCGCAAATTTACCCAGATTCGCCCAGTCTGGTCAGCCAATCCCATATAACAGATATTAAAACATTTAGTGGGAATCAGATAATTGTTTGACAAGTGTTTCCACTTCCTCTTTAGTCCAGGACAGAAAATCAACAGAAAATGCTTGATTATGACTTTATTTTTTCTTCCTTCTCTGTAGATGCTGTCAGAGAAAGCCCTATACTCTCACACACATGAGAGAAGAGGAAAATGCTCCTGAATGAAAGACTACATAAACAAGGAGAAAAGTGAAAATCTGACTTGATTCGAATCACTGGATGAGCAGAGATTGTGTACTCATTTCCACTAAGTGACCTCTTTAAGGACGTAGGTAAAATTATTGCTGTGTTGTCACTGGATGTATAAAATTATATCAGTTCAAGGGGACCAGAGAGGTAATTTCCTTACAAAACTGGAAAAAATTTATTTACATTATAGCAAAAAAAATATTATAAAAGGAAGCTTATACTCACCACCAATTTGACAACATTAGGATGTACAGTAGGAAACTTGAAAGAGTAACTTGCAGAAAGTTTGTAGAAATTCAGTAATTTGCTTAGAATATAGTGGGAATACATAATGCATTTAATGCATTTTTAATGGAAGGTTTATTCATTAATTGCTTACCATGAACCATGATCTGACCATGATCTGCCACTCTGAATGACATCATACATGAGTATGCCATAAAATACCCAGATACCACAAAGTAATTCTGATTGTGATGATAAGACACCAGGAAGAAGATCGGCTAGTAGTAGATTGATAGTAGAAAATAGTAGATCAGCTCAAGGCCACAACTTAAGGGGGACTTGTAAAAACAAACACACAAACAAGTAACCATTATAATCTAATGTAATAAAAATAATGTTTTCTTTGGATTCAGCTGTTAATCAGATGCAACCA
>NW_005187427.1:1320409-1321917 GCF_000239375.1 Pundamilia nyererei
ACGTTTAATGTTACTATAGATGTATGACGTGTTTCATTATTCATTCATTCATGATGATGAATATAAATATTTAAGAAAAAAACCTGATTGAGGTTGTTATAATTCATGCATGAAAGGGTTAAACCAACCATTTAAATGAAGTGAAATGAAGTTTATTGCACATGGTTGCAGTAACTTTGTTCATGCTGCAGTTTCCAATCACAGTTGTGCTTTCTGTGGCTGTAGCATAATAAATGAAGAAAGGGTAGGTAGAAGAGATAGATTTTCTGTCATTACTAAATCATTATTTCAGTACTCAATCTTTACACACAACAACAAATTCACTAATTCTTCATAAATTATGACTTCAGTTACAGAAAATTGTTCATAAAGTAATTATGAGTTTGTCAAACGAGCCCTATTGAAAATATTGCATATTAAACAAATGCAAACATGTAATAAAATAATGCTTTATGTTTCAAGATTAACCAAATTACATAGCAAAATTGCTGACAGCCTGTTCTGCTAACCAGCAAGGACATTCAAGCTGCTGCTCCAAAAATATTGGTTACATTAAGTTTACCTTCAGTCATACACACTGTTAAAACAACATCGTCTGGATTCAAATTGTGTAATTACTTCGTTTTCTTCAACTTTATTACCATGTTATTACTGACTCCAATGCAAAGAACAGCAAAAACATAGCAGTGAGACACAGGAAGTAAAAACAATATATTCGTGAGTCATCAGTGTTGGAAACAATCATAGTCGACTTTCAAAAATCTTCACGTGTTTTGAGTGTCCTTTTCTAGTAATGAAGGGACATTTCATTCTGTGCGGGACAAAAGACAAAGAAAACACAGTTTAGTTTTTGCAGAAAGGACGTCTGTAAAAGTGTCACCATCTTTGTGTTTACTGCCAAATTAGTTATTGCTATTTTGGTGCTTTTAAGACACTTAAACTAAGAGTCAATTTTTGTAGTTGCAGAGTTACTACGTTATCACAAGTCTGAGATCTACGTCTGAGGTCAAGTTTTTATGACAAGTTTCACATTCAATAAATATTACATATGTTCTTCCAACTGATCTCACCTTTCTCTTTTATGCATCTGTTCAATAGTTTGAGGCAAAGGCCGTCCGAAACTCTCTGGTAGGAACACAGTAGCGAAGGCAGACACAACAGCAAGAGTCCCCAGTGTAATATAAGGCAGATATTTAAAGTACTGACCTGCACAATGACAGGGAGCAATTAGGATTGGAGAAAGGCCTTTGCCTTGTGTTTATGCAACGCAATGTAGTGTGGGAATTTGTAGTCTATACAGACCACTAGATATACTTGATAAAATGCTTATTTATGAAGATTTGAGAAACATTCCTTCACTCACTCAGCTTTAACAAAAATGGTGCAATACAACTTCCCACTCTGGATACAGTAGTACACATTCCTGTTGCAGTATTCCTGAGTACTGTTGGGAACAGTTCTGCTGTATATACAAACATCAGGGCAGTACCGGTGGTAATACCAAATTT
>NW_005187427.1:1323682-1324570 GCF_000239375.1 Pundamilia nyererei
TGAATTCATGAGAAGATAAACTTAACACAAACGCAGCTTTATTTTTTTCAAGAACAACCTACCACCAAAGAGGAAGGTAGAGAAGGCCAGGGAGAGATATACCTAACAGGAGATATGTCCAGTCCCTTAAAAAGTAGGCAAAGAGAGGAAGCATCATAAAGCCAAAGGCAAAGGCAAGACATACACCCATGGATGAGAAAAGGACCCGCACATTGCCAGTGAAGATTTCAGTGCCTGCACACACAGAGAAAGCCAACAGAAGTTTTGAGGTAATGGAGGTTATTGGACACATTGTTGCAGTAACCAAAGAACCAAAAATATGCCTTTACCAAGCACAAAAGCAGAAACATAGTTAGAGATTTGTCCCAAACCACTGATGAACAGGAGGATGCAGAACACTGTCCAAGATGATGAGAAGATTTGAACAAAAGTGAAAAGAGTCTGAAGTGCCATGGTCAGAAACAGAACTGGCTTTCTTCCAAATCTACAGCAAAAAGTCAAAAGATGAAATAAGTGTAAAAAAACAAATAAGACATACTGCGTATCATAAAGTATTTATTATAAAGTATTTATTAAAAAGTATACTTGTGTGTTTATTGGTAATAGCAATATAATACTCTGCAATAAAGTAAAAATGTAATGAGGACTTTTATTACATGCTAAACAGAGCAATTGTAGAAATTAAAAACACTTTATAATATGGCCTGAAACTATTAACTATATAAGAGTCTTAATTCACCTGTAATTAAATGGAATTTAAACACATTTTATTTGAAATTATAATAATTAAAATATTTAAAAAATATATATTTTTAAGAATTACATTGACTTACAGTCTTAAATGTATGTACACTAGAATAAGGCGATAACAAGTTGTGGTTTTGCAGG
>NW_005187427.1:1326483-1328317 GCF_000239375.1 Pundamilia nyererei
ACTCAAATTTCATACTGACATTTCAGACTAAATACATTAAATACCTTTGAAGAAAATATTAGATTTAGACGATTTGATTGCAACACTGACACAACTTATCTGTATTGGTGTTGTAAAGATTACATGCAGCTCTTCTTGTTTCTTTTAATTAATATACTTCTTTACCTCCATTGGAATGATAGCTTGATGCCAGTCTTCTGTCAAGTTAATATCAGGAACCAGGCAGTGGTGTCTGGGAATGTCAGTCAGGAAGATGAGGGAAAAAGAACCAAATCCATTTGGCAACACGCTGGCACAAAGTAGGAAGAAAACACTTTGCTGGAAATGTCCCCAGTGACCAAGAAATGCTGTGACTTCATCATAATCCTGCATACTCTTGGAATTCTGTCTTTTAAATCACTTCTTCATCTATTGTGAAAGTAAAAAATACTCTTTAAAGAAAAAGTTGCATAAATAAACAAGTGCTACTCTGAAAGTGAGGACTCCAGAAACTCTGCAGAGCTTTTATGTAGTGTGCATTCTTAAAGGTATCAACTCCAAATTTGACTTTTTATAGTCACCACTGGGTTATAGATTACAAAGGCAATAACAAAATGCTCAGATGTTGAAAGATAATCTTTGACCATCACTTGCATAATAGGTTTCCAAGAAATATGGGAAAACTTCCAACTTGTGCAAGACAGCACTTATTATTAACCATCTATTGAGGATTTATTGGTTTGTTTACATGAAGATTATCATATCTAGCTGATGCCTTAAATAAATGCGCAGACAAGATGAATGTGATCATGTAGTTTATTGAAGCTTTTGTAACTTTAAGTATCAAATGAACATTTTCAAGTTAATGTAAAAGAATATTGTAAATTGTTTTAATAAAAAATCTAAATAAGACAAAAAAAAAGAAAATTATAGGTTTATCTTTGTTATGAGACTATTTATATATAATACAGCTTTCAGTCATTTAACAGACAACAAAGCCAAACAAAATGTAAATATAAAAGACTGTAAACAACAACAACATCTGTCTAGACCAGGACAAACAAATAGTCATAGTGAACTGTCCATTGGTACCACAGGTACAGGCGTCATATTTCTTGTAAGACATGGGCACTTCATCCTGTTTTAAAGAGGAAAGACAAACACGAGTTTTATTTTCAGCGATAAACTTCATTATCATTATTACTTATAAGATGTGAACACTTATTTTTTGTACTATTGGCTAAGGGCTTTCATTCAATCTGCAAAAAAACCCCCAAAACAAAACATTTGGCCACTTGGTGGCAGTAAAGTTCACTTGGAAATAAATAGCAATCTCACTTCTTAACCTTCCTGTCGTGTTCAGGTCAATGATAGTCAGTGATAGTCAATGATTTTTTAAATTTACATACCCAACATTTAAAGTTAAATTGAACATGATGATACATTTAGAGTCACCCTGAAACTTCTACTTCACTTCTACTCAGTCACTTTCACTAACTCCCTAAATGACAGATACTCGCCTGACAACATACTTTTCTGCATACTGTGTACCATGTTTAAAGAACTTGCTGTATAAGAATGTAAAATTACAATTGCCTTTATTACTTCATAGAAAGTAAAATAAACTGTGAATGAAAGTAGCTTACCTTTCTCGTCTTTGCATTTGTTCAATAGTTTCAGGAAGAGGTTTCTTAAAACTCTCTGGAAGGAAAAGAGCTGCAAAGGCAGCCACAACAGCCAGACTCCCCAATATAATATAAGGTAGATACTTATAATACATACCTGAAGACACAGAGGGGGAAGTTAGGATGAGAGAAAACTCCTTTATGAGTGTGCATTTATAAAATATAGAAAT
>NW_005187427.1:1329079-1331513 GCF_000239375.1 Pundamilia nyererei
TTTGTGATTTGTCAGCTCATCAAAGGCAACTTTGGCATAGTCTCCTGAAAGCTATCTGCCCTTAACATACACCTGTAGTTTCCTGATACACAATGAACCAGAAGAGACTGTGGATTCCAGCAGAAAGTCAGAAAGAAATGCATTCATGCATTCTCTGGGCCGATAGATACTGTAATAATCATCCCCCAGTCAGTACTAATGCTAATGTAAACAACAATAGCCATGGACAAGGCTAGAACTAAAGATACAGGAAGCTACCTTTTTCCAGGATACATTACATTACAAAAAAAAAAAAGTAATCCTAAACTTTTGTAATGCTTTGAGACATTTTAGAGTTAGCAGAAGGGGCTCTAATGCGAAAATTTTAGCAGGCTCTAAGGCAGCTGTTGCATTTGGATTGAGTCAATTTCTTGTTCTTTGAAGAAAATGTTGCCAAACAGCTGCTCTGCAGACACGTCACTGCATGCAGATAACTGATGATAGATCAGTTATGTCAGGCAAAGAAAGGTTCAGTGTTTTATATGTATGAAAGAATAACTATCTTTGCCAGAGGCTTTATAATTTGTAACTGGAAGAACTTTTATGTGCAAAATAGCTACAGTGCTTTCCAAAAATAATTTTTTGGGACTTTTGGTCCCCTTTTTCTTTAGATGTTACCTGGAAGATGGGAAGCAGGTGCAGTGATTTATTAGAACATGTGCAAACCCATATGGGAATATAGGTTTCTTTGTATAGTACAAAGGAAGTTAAAGTCAATATTTGGTTCCAGATAGCACATCTTTGTCTATTTCCTGCCTTTTGTTCAGTTCTCTGTCAAGACGATCCCAGACCGTTTCAATAATGTTGGGGTCAAGGCTGTAAGGAAGCCAATGCGTGTTTTTCTATATAGGTATGTTTTTACTATATTGGCATGCTAAAAGTTGAAGCTGTTGTCCTTCAGATAATAGGTACTTTTAAACCAAAAGTTTTAAAAATGATTTTTGTTCCAGTTCTTGAGGATTTTGGTATATCTCAGCCTTTTTGTTTACCCTCCTTAGGAATGTTTTTTTTGACAGCCATACATTGCACACCATCCCAGTTTATGCTGCATTTTCAGCAAACATCACTCTTTGCATCTTGTTGTTGTAAAAATATAATTTCATCCTTGTCAAACTGTTATCTTTGACATTTTTATAGATTCCACTGAAGAAATGAGAACAAATTACACGTTTCAATGGCAGGCTGCTAGTAACGAATGCCTAAAGCAATACTTTAGGTTCTTTGTTATGAGTTGTAGGTAGACACGACAGTGTTTCATGGTTTGAGCTAGGTGCCCTGTTATGCTTGAATGATTCATAAATCAATGCTTAACAGTGGCTTAACAACATTTTTTCCCTAAAATGGACAATTACAATGACTGAAATTTAGAAGACCAAGACAAAATACAAAAAAAACAACAAGAAAGTCTGGGTCCTTGAAAGCACATAATAAATAAATTAAAAAAAAATCACAGTAGTGTGTATCACTCATCAAAGGAAAAGAAATAATTATAGTATGGGCACTTTAAGCAATAAGTAACTTATATATGACTCATCAATTGTTCTAATGTGAATTCTTGCAGCTTGCTTTTAAGAAATTTTACCATCTGGAACAAGTTGAATCAGGTAGAGTGGCACGGCTCCGAAGACCAACGTAAGGATCACAGACAGGCGTCGTGGAAGGTATAGCAGAGCCATCCAGCTGGAAATGTATGCTGGAATCTCTACAACTGCTGAGATGAAGCAACTGATGTAGGGGTTTTCATGGAGTTGTGCTGTATTGAAAGACAGGCTATAGTAGCCAACAATCATAGTGAACCTGGGAAAATCAAAGGGAAATGAAAGCGTTTTTTTCATCTAAGTGAACTTTCCAAAGATTTTTCTGCATGCATGCATTTTTTTCAAATGCAAATCGTAATCATTTTGTCTATCGCAGATCTTATATTATGGAAACAGAAATACATGAAAAACCAAAAGAAAAATGAATTTTCTTTTAGTAAAAAATCATTTTTAGTTAAGAGACAGGTCATTTTAGCTGTTTATCTGCTAATTCTCCTTTTGATTTCCATGAGGAATCCGGCAAATTCCTTGTTTGTTAATTTTCTCGTTGTTTCATTATTTTCTCAATCTGAGGATGTCTCATTAAGTCGCTATGTACCACACTGTCTTCACTGTTTACTCACAACACAAAGCAGAGGATGAGTGTTGTGGCTCTGATGCTGCTCTGCCTCAGCAGGTCAAAGACATTGTAATGCTCCTTGGAGTGTGTCTGCATCTTTTCTGTCTGGAAGACACATAAAATTAGATGTCTGCATCTTTTCTGTCTGGAAGACACATAAAATTAGTTTGACTGTGTGAGCAGGGCTTTCTCAAAAAATATTAAAACACAAAAATGTTTAAGATTTCTTTTTTTCATG
>NW_005187427.1:1331613-1334817 GCF_000239375.1 Pundamilia nyererei
TATTTATTTGTAAAACTTGAACTTGTTTTCAAATGATAACAACTGTGTTCTGCATCTTGGGTTAATCCAGTAATGTTTAAGTGAAAGTTCACTTACACCACAGTCTTCAAAGATGATCCTCGGAGCTTGAACTTTGTTCCACTTAGCAGCAGTTCTTATAATGGCCTCGGCTTCCTCAACTCTGCCTCGAGAAAGCAACCACCGGGGAGACTCTGGCATAAGCCTGGCTTAATATTTAACACAAACAGAAGGATGCAGACTTAATCAGAGGGATTTTGGAGACAAAGCAAAAAAGACAGTGAAATAAGGTCAATAAACTTGTTAGTGGGAACAGTTTGTTCTTTTTGTTTCAGCTGCTCCCTTTAGGGGTTGTGACAGAGGATCATCTTCATCTGTCACACCTTATCCTTAAGATCCTCTTCTATCACACTGACCCATGCATTTCCTCGTTCACTACATCCATAAACCTTATCTGTGATTTTCTTCTTCTCCTGTCTGCCATCTCCATATTTAACATCCTTTTCCCAGTGTATCAGCTATCCCTCCTCTGTCCATCTTCAAACCATATCAACCTGAACCTTGCCTCTTTTTCTCTCCAAATATTGAGCTGTCCCTAGGAAATATTTATATCTAATCTTGTCTGCTTCTAGTAACTGAAAAATCTGCCATCTTCATTTTGGCCTCATGTCTTTCTGTAAACACTACTGTGTCAAAACCTTACATTACAGCAGGCCTCACTACCCTCTCTTTGCATCTTCACCATTCCAACTGCATCCCTCTCGTTCACATACATATTCTTCTACTGGCTATCATTCCTGCAGTCCATATTTCCACCTGGCTTGGCTCTCTTGCACCTACACCGTACTCTTTCTTTAGATAACAATATCATCCGTGTATGTCACAGTCTATGGAAACTCCCCCCTGACTAATGTCCACCACAGTTTCAAGCAAGTCAATACATTTGATTCAGTTCCTACAGGGAATGCTATATACAGATATATGTAGACAGATAGATATGCTAGAGCTAGTGCCACCTACCACCAAAAGGGGACGTAGGCCACACAAGGCAAAGATAAAGCCAATGACAGTGATTTCCAGTCCCTTAAAAAGTATGCTAAGAGTGGAAGTATCATGTATCCAATAGCAAAGCCTAGACATGTGCCCAAAGATGAGTAAAGGACACGCACTTTGCCAGTTAAGACCTCAGAACCTGCAAAAAAAGAGGGGGTAATGATGAATAAAAACTTATGTGTTCCAAAAAACAAAACAAAAAAAGGAAACAAACTGAAGATTGCACAAAAAACTCTGTTTGTATGTTATCATCACCATGCAGAGTGCCACCCCACAATAAACAAGCTTTCATGTATATTTTTTTAACATCTGAATTTGTTTATGGCAGTGAGGTGTGGTTTGTGGCTCAGCTGCAAAGGGACACGTGAGACAGAGTGCTTCTAGAAGCACTGTCCACTGAGAGGGTTCACGCATCTGCAGCAAATTTGCCAATCACTGCCTGTTATTTTATGTAAAAGTGTGCTGAGACCCCTGGAAAGACTGAAAGTGCTGGAGGCAGCGGGGGCTTGCCAGTAAAGACTTGTCAAAATGTGTTTCAGAGTGATTTTTGTGAGGATTAAATGCACCTTGCCATTGGGTATATATGGCACACAGACTAAACACACACAGTGTGCATTAAGAAACTGAATAAAAGCATAGAGGCTGCAGAAACTACTCAGAAATATGTGAGTGATGTGACACCTGACAGGTTAGCTGTGAGAGTTACAGCAGAATGATCTGCAATAAAGCAGCTGTCTTCTGAATGACTCCTTCACTCCATTTGAGCTGTCACCTGACTTCAGTTTCTGACTAATTTTGCACTTATATCAAAACATCTGCTGCTCTTTTTGCTGTACAAAGCACACGTGTAAAACCTGCACTTAGACATTCCTCTGGTGTTTTCTATTCGTGGCTCCCTAGTTTATGCTCCTTGTGTTAGATTGCATCAAAATGCATCTTTCAAACTGCATCATTTATTAATTGGCATGATGTTAGTAGATCAGCAGTGGAACCTAACGCTCCCATTGGCACTTTTTAGGATTGTGGTGTCATTACAATTTGTCCCACTGTCACGGCTGCGGCAGCAGTCATGTGGTGTGTGAGAGTAAGGACCCAAGATGCAGGTACAGGCTGACATGCGAGTGAGCTTTATTTACAGGAGTGGCAAAAAACAGGAAATGCAGAATGGGGAGCTACCAAAACTAACCTGAAACCATAACTACACGGGATGATGAGCAGGGATGACACAGAGAATGTAGAGCAGAGAGCCACAGAGATACACCGAGTAACACAGACGGTCCGACAGTGAGCAAAGACAACCCCACACTATAAATACACACACAAAAGGAAAAAGGGACAGCAAACAGGAGGGAGGCACAGCTGATCCTAATTAACATGACGAGACAAGAGACACAGACCTTAAAAGTAAAACAGGAAACGCAGAACACAGGGAAGCCACATAACAAAACCTGAAACGAGAACTCAAGAAATACTAAAGGGCTGAGGAGCTAAAGTGAGCAAGAAATCAAAAACTAAAAGCACAAAACTCAAAAACACTGGGTCACTGACACAGGACCATGACACCCTCTTATAAATCTGGCCCTTAGTTTTGCATCATAGCTAAATAAATGTTCCATCCTACCCAACACAAGAGCAGCCACAAAGTTGGACATCTGTCCCAAACCGTTGATGAAGAGGATGATGAGGAACATAATCCATGAACCAGAAAAGACTTGAGCAAAGGTGAAAACTGTCTGTAGTGCCAAAGCTGCAAAAAGAACGGGTTTTCTGCCATATCTAGACAGAGAAGATAAATATATTAGTAAACATATACATGCATAAAAAGTGTTGTACTTCCTATACAGTTGTGTGAATTGCATCTAAAAATCTGGATGGAAGGAGCACAAATTGAAAATAAATAAGTACATATCTCAAAATAATAACTGTGTTCTACCACTCTATTTCTTATTATACTGGTAAAAATACAACTCCATCATCAATTAAAATCACAGAAAAGTTCGTCTGGATGTAGCATTTTCAGCGGCATAATACATGTCTTTTATATTACTGACTATTATAAGTGTATACTGTAACATGATCTTTTTAAATGATTTTCATTTTTATTTCTTTTTACAATAAAGACAATCTTAATAT
>NW_005187427.1:1336740-1338491 GCF_000239375.1 Pundamilia nyererei
AGCGAGAAGAAGACAATTTGCTGGAAACGTCCCCACTGCCCCAGAAAACCAATGGTTTCAGCATAATCTCTCATAGTCAAATAATTATAACCCTTTTTCTAAGCTGCTGACTCTTCTGTCTTCCTGAAACAGCATTGTGTCCAGCCACACCTGTTGGCTGTGCTTACATGTACTCCACCCAAACACACACAGATCCTGGCTCCTATTACCTCTTTTGTACTGTTCAAAATAACCTTCTAAACTTTTATTTATATATTTTTAAACTGTGACTTTCACAAGCTGCTGTGTTTCCAGGAGTGACTAATGTTATCATAATGACACATCTGTGTATTTTTTTTCCAGTTAACTTTTCACTGTATACGTGAACATACACATTTAATAACATACTTGTATAGAATATAACTGAGATTTGGACAAGGAGTATACATAAGTAACCGTATCATTGTGGCTAGGGTATAGTTTTGCCTTAGCTGCAGTAGGAGGAGTGGGTGCAGTGCAGAAATCAGCGCCTAGTGGAGTTATTGCCACACAGGGTGTGGATTGCCTAACAAACCGGTCTTTATTCTATAGGATAATAAGGAGAACCTTTCATACCTATAGGACAAACACACACATATAGGCGTGGCCGTGTCAGCTGCACAGCTCTGGGCAAGAAACCCGAGCTGTTGCTGCGAGAGTGCACCCTGGAGCCAGGCACATCAAGCAGGGTTGAGTTTCCAGTATGCAGAGCAATATAAGGGAGGCTAAATTTAGGAAGCAAAACAAGATGGCTGTTACTAAAAGTTAATCTAGATCTAGATGTGCAATCAGCCATTCCTATCATTATGGGCTCTAATATTGGAACACCAGTGACTAATAGCATTGTTGCTCGAATGTAGGCTGGGTAGTGAAAACACTTTGAAAGGTACAGTTATATCCTATGTGCCATATGTTTATATGCATGTTTATCTAAAATATATCATAAATGCTGCAATGGTTTTCTCGAGCATTTGATAGAGCTATAGTTCATGACTGTTTTAACCTGTTGTCTGTCTTGACACTTCTCTCACTCAAAGCTGCAATTGGATTGGCGAGATAAGGCTAATCAGTCAGCCTCAAGCGCTGTGGTTGACACACTACAGCTCAGCAGTGCTCAAGAAGCCCTGGAATGTCTTAAAATTGTGACTGAGCCACTGACTTAAATATCAGGCAGGCATCCCTGAGAGATCCTAAATATGTCCAAATCTTTTCTTTTACTAATCTAAAATTCACTGAGGTGTAAAATATAAATGTTCTCTCTGCTATTTGTAAATCATAATGTTGTAGCTCCATTACAGTTAATATAAACTAATGCTGCATTATTATTCCACAGCAGGTTGGAAAGAATGAAAATGCTGTCATGCCAATGAGACTGAGAAAAAGACCAAAAATAAAAGAAAACAAAACAGAATTTGCTCTAACGTAGTGAAGTCAATTTGAAAACTGCCCCCTCTAGCTTTTCACAGTGTGCATTACACTGTATGTTCATAATTAAGTGACGCAAATACTCTGAAATATAGTAGGGACATAATGCCCTAGCTTAAACTAAGAAAATAAGATTAATAATAATCATTAACATTATTAAACAAATTTAACGTTATGAAATGATTTAACAATGTCAGTTATAACTTTATAATATGCTAAGTGTGAGAAGCAAGAGTCTGGTGAAGCACTGGTGTCATGTCACAGTCATGAAGGTGCAGCTACAATATCAATCATAATACTGAACCTGT
>NW_005187427.1:1339414-1340541 GCF_000239375.1 Pundamilia nyererei
ACCCTACAATAATAACACCGGAATGACTTTGTGGTGCAGGCAATGGATATCTGCAACTACTATCATCTTACTATCATCTTAACTCTATTACTCTCAGCTTCAGCCAGTCCTTCATTGTTTATGTGAACATTGTTTTCTGTTCTTATTTTTGCTTCTAGGCTGCATTTTAAAAAGAAATGATAGTCCAGTTACATCGCTGGAGAGAATTATGGAAAACCCTGAGAGACGAGATGAACTGAAGCAGAACTGCAAGAACCCAGAGATTGATGAAAGCTGTACAAAACAAAGAGGACTGAGCAATTTTGAGTGTTCTGACTTAGAATGTAATGAGGAAAATGATAGAAACTAAATAACAAGCAACATGTCAGTCTCTGAATAATGTGGATAAGTTGGTTGCAAAGTGGCCCATAAACAAAAACACAAATTTAAGCAACCAGAGCATTTTCACCTGTTTGACACATGTAAAACAAGTTAGCTTTTGTTTAATCAAGCTGAAATAGAAAGGACTCTGATTGCTAAATGTGGTAATCAGTACGTTATATGCAGTGAGGTATAAGGAATGCCAACATTAGATCTTATGAAAAAGATTGAGAATAAATGGTGGAAATCATTGACAGTTGTGGGATTGCATTAACAACTTGCTTTTTTTCTTTGATAAAGAGTTCTGAAGGACATCCATTTTTTTCAGCTGCTTATCCAATGAAGTGTTGCAGGAGGTGTAACCTAGATCTGACTTTGGGAAAGAGGCAGCATACACGTATCCGTCACAGCAGAGTAACAGATAGACAGAGACACACACAGCCTGTGGGTTGGACTCGGCCTGGGTTCGAGTCCAACCCACGGCCCTATGCCGTATGGCTTCCCCACTCAGAAGTTTCCCCTGAGAGTTTCACATTAAAAGCTACAGATGAGACAGTGACGGAAACAGAAAAAGAGCTGTGGTTTTTAACTGTCAGTCTCACGCTTGGCTTAATTTGTTATTGCCTTTGTTGTCGGTGAGAAACTTGAACAATTGTGTGAGTGATGTTTTTTTTGTCTTTTGCTGGCAAGCCCCAAACCCTCACACTGCCCTTTAGAGTAGAAGAGGAAAACTATAATGCCCACACTCCACAATTTTTATCAAACAT
>NW_005187427.1:1341505-1343091 GCF_000239375.1 Pundamilia nyererei
TGGTGGCTGCCCACTGCTTCACTGGGTGAATGGGTTAAATGCAGAGGAACTATTTCCCTATGGGAACTAACACGCACACTTATTCACAATAATTGGTTATACTTTTGAAACTGGGTTTTGTGGAAACCTAAAATATAAATGTGCCTATTTCTAAACAACTCTTCTGTTATGTGCTGTAGGCTATAAATCAAATTGAGGTCACATTCAGTACAACGAGGTTTACACATTTTTCATAGTGGATCTTTTAGGTATATTTCTTTGTATTTCCCCATAAATAATTTACGCAGTTAGGTTGGCAACATACTGAACTTAGAGGATAGAAACAAAGTATTGATTCTATCATGCTACTATCAATCAAATACCAATACCAGCATTGGTATCAATACTATTGATATTTAGATTGATCCGCCCATCTGTAATGACCATAAACCAGCCTTCTGCTTGTAAAACATTCACAGTGCAGTCTTACACTACCATATAGAAAACATCCCCTTTTGAATGCGGTGAGTGAAAGCTTATAATTTTAATCCATGCAGGCTGATATTGATTAAAACTAACTAAAAATCTGTAAAAACGTATTTAATTAAATTATAAATAATAATCCATTTATACTATTTCATAGAGACTGTATAACTTTTTTTTCTCTGTATCTATGAAGCGCCTTGAGGCGACTTATGTTGTGATTTGGCGCTATATAAATAAAATTGAATTGAATTGAATAACTTTTAATTTGTGAAATCAACCTTTTATGCAGTGTGGAAAATGTTTAAATAATACAAAGAACAATTGGGGCTGTGTTAAGAATAAACTAATATTATTGATCATTTTGAGAATAAAGTTGAATTTCAAGATCAAAGTTGAAATTCTATTTTGAGAAAAACAAATTTGGTGATTACAGGTGTTTCAGGACAAAATGCCATGACTGCTATATACATTCTACAAAATGCCTTGTGCAGATGAATTAGTGAAACAAACCTTCGTCTTATAGTGTATTGTGATACAACGTACATCCTCTTCATTGCACGAGGTTGCAGTCATCGATATTCCTGCATCTGTCCATTGGGAGGCATTTCATTTTGTATACATTCGTTCAACTCTTCAACATTTATGTGTTTTTTCCTTTTTCTGTCATCTTTTTACATCCTTTATACTTATCACCACACTGTGTTTATGTGATAAATGTGTGCAGAAAACAGATTATGAAGTGTGATTTTACTAACTCATCTACACAAGGCATTTTATAGAGGGTAGGGTATAGGTTTGTCTTAATCTCCACATTAAATTTTTTTTTCTCAAAATAGGATTTCGACTTTTATATAGAAATTTTGACTTTCAAAATCAATAGAATAAGTAGAAGTAGAATCCGTAGAATAAACTAGGGCAGGCATACCTTCCAAAAAAGTGTGACATGATTCCAAATGTTCACCTATGTGTTACAGAAACAATGATTTTCATCTACATCAGCATCCCAATTCTGGCAACAACAGCCCTGGCAAAAGGTATTTAATTTTATAGTATATTGTACTGTTTTCAATACAGAAAATGTTGATTGAATTTGTAAATTTCAGTTTTGTTTATAGAATCTG
>NW_005187427.1:1344054-1345323 GCF_000239375.1 Pundamilia nyererei
GGTGCAAATTACTGACCTCTGTCATCATTTTAGGTGGGGGAACTTGCACAATCGGTGGCTGACTAAATACTTTTTTGCCCCACTGTATAATAAGTAGGCATTTTGTCATCTGTATCTATCCACTTAGCACTTTTAATTCTTATTCTTATTTTTATATTTTTATGACAGTATGTTTGCACTGAAGCACCGCAGCAATTTCCTAATGTTGTAAACCTGCTCAACATCTGGCAATAAAACCCTTTCTGATTCTGATACTGATTCTGATTCTGATTCTGCTCAGGGGGTCAAGGCCCCAGGAGCATGACAAAACCCTTATGGCACTGAAATATCTGACACTGAAACATCTCTTTGCATTATTATATTAAAGTCTTTACCTTACAATATAAAGCACCTTGAGGCAACTGCTGTTGTGATTTGATGCTGTATACATATAACTAAATTAAACCTGGAAATCCAAAATTGTAACCCTTGAATGTTATTCATCTATTATTATTATTATTATTATTATTCAAATTGCTGTTTAAAAAAATATTGCCCCAAATGTGGGACAAATTAAATGTATATTTCTCTTAATACTTGGTGATATTTCCCTAGAAACCTTTTTTGTGACTTAAAAAATACAGTGCAAATTAACTTATACTATATTTTATTTGTCTTCTACACTGCTTACATGATATGATTACATGTCTTCCAGCTCCAGTGTCAAAGCCAACACTGTCTCAGATGTGTTTGTCACCAGAACAGATGAAGATCAGCTGCTTCTCTGAGGGAGATGGAGTACAATTAATTTTGAGTTTGGATGGTCAGATACTTATACAAAGCAATGACCACAACCAGTCCCTAACCATTTGGACAGCCGAGTTTCCAAATGTTACCATCATCTTAGATGGAAAGCTGACTGGAAACCTTATGTGCCAAGTTTGGAATAATGTCAGCAGAGATGAAACCGTTATTCCCCTGGCAGCCTGCAGTGGTAGAGTATTTAAACGTAAGATTTTCTGAGACAACACTACATATTTTCTTTCAAAGGGAAATTGGATTTGAATTTATATGGAGTAAAATAAATAATTTACCATATGGTTTTGGTTGTCGCCTGTGAATTCTTGTGGGAAAAAGTTAGTACACATCTCCTGTGACTTCAGATGTTACTGTATGTTGAAGAAATGGATGGCAAATGGAACTATTTGGAAGCATTTTAGTATTTTGGAATTTGTCATGATATTCAATATTGTTTGACATTTGCTTTTGCATTCTAGGTTCTGTTACAAC
>NW_005187427.1:1347676-1350658 GCF_000239375.1 Pundamilia nyererei
AGTGTTAATTTAACACTGGAGATTTTGCTGTGTACTTTAACCACATCTCTTTCTCTTACATTCTATCAGTAGATCTGTGTTGTATTGTTTCATCGTAGATCAAAATAAACACCTGAAGCAGAGATAGTGTGAATGGAACAAGTTGTGGTTTAAGCACACATCGCACACAAACACGTCTTTGGTTTTCATGTCTAATGTGAAACTTCCTGTTAGCATCTTCTACCAAACTTTGGTACACTAGCTGGTACAGCATGCCACATAGCTTTGTTATGTTTTCAGGATTTTGCAATTTTTTGATTCACAAGTAATGACATTACTGTAAAGGTCTGTAAAGAAACAATTTTAGGGTCAAATCTGACTGATTTACAAATGAACAAAACTTATAATTATTGTGTTTTATATCCGATTGCCTCAAAGCCTTACGACATCCTCCACACTGTGCACTTGAACATATAAAAGTGATGAGCACCTCTTTCGTTGAATTTTGAGTGTTTCACTCAACTTTGTTACATCTTTGGTGTTTCCGGTTCAACATGACCGCCATAAGAAATGAATGGGCCCACTTTTACAACCTGCTGAACAACCCACTGAATGACCCATAGGAACCCTGGCCACTGAATAGAGGGAGTCACATAATTAGGAAGGGAGAGATTCAAGGATTCAGGTAAAATGGATGGCTACTTGGTCCATGAGCCACGTCAAACAGCTAAAGTGTAGCTTTAAAAAAAACAAACACCTTTTTCATTGGATTTTGTATTCATATACATTCTATGGCACATATGGCAGGATAAAAGCAATAAAAAACACAAGACACTCAAAAAACAAACAAACAAAAAAACCAAAAACAGTACAGGTTACTGTGTACATTCCCAAATTTAGTTACTGTACATAGAGTGAGGTAATGAAAACTATCTCCACTTCGTCAACTTCCCCATTTTTAATAGTTCCAAAAAACATCTTCCAAATGTCAAAAAATTCTGAAGGTCTTTTCCTAATCACCTGTGCCCAGACTGAACTGTTGCTGAAGAACTCATTCTTCTCCCTTAAGAGAGGCATCAAAGTGGTAACACACAAATCACAAAACCAAGGAAAAAAAAGAACTGGACTAATAAGGAATCCTGACCTGAATAATGACCAAAAAAGGACAACTGAAATATTGAGCTCAATAGGACTGTTTTTGGGGTTATTTTTGTTATGTTCTGACGCTGGATGCAGTGGATTGCGAGTGTGGCAGCTCAGATCCGGTCCTGGCCAACACCGCCACCACTCTCACTGGCGTGCGGAAACAAAGAAGTGGAGAGCACAAAACACGGACTTTTGGCAGAAGACACGACACAGGAGTTGAGGGAACGCACTGGGATTTATTGTGTTAACATTCCCCACATTGCCATGGCCTGCCACGGAGACCATGACAGGGTGGAAGTGCCTGGTGCCCAGCAGGAGCCCACACCCATTCCGGCTCCCTGGGGGAGGGCCGCGGAGCAACCACCGTGTCCTTGACTTGCATAACTGGCACCGGAGAAGGAGGTCGAGATGAGAAAATTTGCTGTCCATACAGACAATATTGATTTGTAAATGATTAACTAACAACCTTTCAACACAAAGCTCTTTATTTGTAGCAAAGTTCTACAAGAAAGATAACTTTAAATGTGCTTGTGCTTAAAGTGCTTCACTGAGCTGAAATTTAAACTTAAAACATCTCAAGATATATTCAATTGAAAAAAAAAATCAAAAGTCCCTCAAAGTGTCAAAGGCTTCACACTGAACATTTCAATATCTGAACAGCTTGATATCTTATGGCCTGTCTTCCATTACAGTCACATGCCCCTCAGATGGCCAACTCCTGTAATTTGGCCTTCTTGATCTTTCGCCTTGGGTGAACCAGCTTGCCACACTCTCTCTAGCTTCAAAATCTTTCAGACTTGGCCCCTCCACACTTATTCTTATCAGGTCATCCACTGTCTCTGAATGAAGGGATGTTCTTGTGTCTGATTTAATTCTTCTGTGCAGAGAACCCTCTTTCACATACCAAAGCTGAGACAGGTAGGGCCAGCATAATGTTTACAAGATGCAGGGTCAGAGAGAAAAATAAATTCAAGAGATTTATTTAAACAGTGTGTTACACAGCAAAACTCACACAATCTTAGGAAAGAACACCAACAAAAACTGACCTTGTACTCTGAGCAGTACGGCTCTCTGCTCAACATGCGCTCCCAAAAGATCCTGGCAATTAACAGCTTCAAACTTATAAACTCTTCTTTTGCAAGCTCTGTGTTTACACCATTTCTGAAAATGATGTGGATTACACAGCTAATCAGTGTTCACATGAACAAAATATCTACAACCAGCACACATGATATTGTAGTAATCCACCAGCTACCTTTTCTTGACTGTGGAGAAGTGATCCAAGAGAAATGCAAGGTCATCAGCACCATGGTCCACTAAATCTCTTGGTTCTCTGGGCAGCTATCATGATTGAAAATGTTGAAGCAAGTGACAGCTTTGGTTGTGGCTGACTCAGAAGCACTCTCTGTTGTCAGAACAAATACATTTTAGTAAATGAAAATAACAACATAACAATCCTGTTAACAATAATAACAACATTTCTTATCTACATGTATTTAATACACTTGCCTAGGAGACTACTGAATCTTGCTTTGAGATTTTTCACAGTGGATTAGATTGTTGCATCCATTACTTTTTTAAGTTTAGTGGAAGTAACACCATCTTTTGCCACCTTTGAGTGTTATTGTCTGTGCAATGCATAAACCATGAATAGGGATTGTGAGTTTGATATTAGAAATATTTGTACAAATAGACAAAAATAATAATAAAGTAATAAATAGTGTTCTCTGTTTATATAAAAGACACAGCCACATGTAGGCCTACCTGGAATTTGTAGATTGCCATTTCACCCTCTTCATGCTGCTGCCTCCTCTATAAAAAAAATCAACAACGTAAGAACAAATTAATCAAAAGCTT
>NW_005187427.1:1351340-1353379 GCF_000239375.1 Pundamilia nyererei
CCTCTGAAGTAGGAGGCTAAACTTACTAATGCCACTGAACACATTTACAATAAAATAGCAAAAGGCCACAGAAGTGGCATCTTCCATTGATTTCTTAACCTGTATGATACAACAATAAAATTTAGTCACCTAGAACATTGATGATCAAGATTCTTAAAAAATATAAAGTCAATAAAAATTGCGTAAGTGGCTGTAATGAAAAGAATATTCTGAAATAATGCACTGAACGTTGTAGCTCGGCCTGCAATGTCTGCATTGGCAGAGGAACCTGCCAAATAGTCCATGTGGTGGTACACAGCAAGATGATGTCATCATTTTAAAAGGAAACAATTCTTTGTTCTTTTGTTCTGGATTGACTCGCTGCAATCCTTTTAGACTCAAGACTTCTCATGTGATCAGTGTCCCATATAAGTGAATTTCTCCCAAGCCCATTATAATCATGGAGAAACACACTTTGCAACTGTTTTCCGTAAGAATATTTCATAGCGCTTTAAATTTCAATCTTCCAGGCCTGGTTTAAAGAGCTGATTGTTAAATCATGGACTCACAAAATATCAACATTTATCACCGGTGGATCACACCTCTCAGATTTTCTTATCTCAGTGCACTGTAACAAAAACGAAAACAGACGTAACCAACAAAATACTACTAAAATAACACATACTAGGGCCATGCTTGGACATGTCCCGTCTCTTAGAGAACGGGACATGTCTCTCTCTTAGAGAAAGAACACAACCCAAAGCTCACTGATAAAATCAAGCTAGCGTCAAGCAAAAACTCAAAAATCAACCAGAAATTCACAGAAAATTTTTTGCTTCTCCTGGGACAATATTGTGTGGGAACAAGAACCTCAGGTGCTGTAACACCTTTCGTTCCTCCTTGAATTAAATCTCAATCACAGAAAATGCGGTACTCCGACCTAAAACTTACTCTATTAATTCATCATTTTCACTCTGTGCCACTGTTCCTCCCCAGGGCTATGTGAAGCACAATAAACAATTCAATCAAGGCCTTGAGCCATAAACAGACACCACGCACAGACACTGTTTTCATAACCAAACTGTTTTAGACCTTATTCCTTAAATCTACATAAATGTCCTCTGGGTGTCATAAAACACATTCTAAGTAATCAATGGCTCCTCATAAAAATTATGTATTGGGATGTTTGTGTGCAGTATTTTGCATATCAGCATAAGCATTTGTTAGCAAAGCATTCTTCATTGCATCAGCATGTGTGTGTGTGTGTGTGTGTGTGTGTGTATCACTCTTCATTGCACAAGCGTGTGCATGTATATGTGTGTGCATCACTTCTCAGTGACTCAGCATTTCAATTTAGGTGTGTGTGTGTGTGTCATTTCTCACTCAATCAACGAGTGCACATGTGTTCATGTGTGTATTTCACTTCATTCTGAATCGGTGTGTGTGTAGACGTGTGTGTGTGTGTTCATCACTTCCCTGTTCTGGTGTCTTGGGTAAAACAAGACACCAGAAGCGTGCCCTGGGGTCCTGCCCTCCTCCTTTTCAGTCTGTTTGCGACCATTGCTGCTGCTGCTGCTCAAAGTTCTGTCCATCCTGGTTCTGACCCCAATTGGGACAGTCCTTTCTCCAGTGTCCATGCTCACCGCAGGTGAAACCTGCATCTTCTTCTGTGTTTTTGTTCATTCTGAGGTGCCTTCTGACCTCAGTTGCTCCTCCTGTCTCGGTCACGCCCTTTTTGCTGCCCGATCATCCGTGTTGGTCCATCACTGTCCTGCACCATGTTAAGGTAGAGTTGTTAAGGTCAGCATTCCTTTGCTCAGCCTTACTTTTCATTCGGGCTTGGCGGGCGTCTCGTCACAGCTCTGTCAGCTGAAGCTGTCTGAGAATTTTCCCCCGTGTAGTGAAATGGGCCTTGGTTTTAACACTCTCCGTCTCTGCTGCATGAGATTGCTTTCCTGCAGCATTGTTGACATTTTCAGGTTGTTGTGGTGTGTCTAGCTGCTGCGGCATTTGGTCAGGGTCACGTCGAAGATGGTAGAGGGGAGAGCAGGAGTCCAGGT
>NW_005187427.1:1354461-1358119 GCF_000239375.1 Pundamilia nyererei
TCCCCAAGTCACCACCTCGGCACCCAGGGGGGTTGCCACACCATGAACAAACTTAATTTCCACAGGTACACTAGGCGTCAACCTTTGATCTTAAACCATTTTCTTCGCACTAATGTCCTCCTAGTCACACATCAACCGTCACTGTGACTGTGTTCACGCTTCACACACAGAAACACACCCAAAGCGCGCCTCCCACACACAGCGCGTTTCACCAACAGTGAGACCCACAGAGAGCGCTTTTCATCGGCGGAAAGTTACACAGAAACCTCTAAGCTCAACTGTTAGAACTCTTCCGAAGCACAACCATACACCAGGTACCCTTTTCACTGCGCTTATGACCGCCACAACGGGGCAAAGTCGCATCGTAAAAGTGATGCACGTCCCCGATGCTCAAAACCGACACCATAAGCCAGCGTCTGCTTTACTTTTATTTCATACCAAGTAAAAATTTTTACTTATTAATTTCATGACCGCAGCCCTCGATGCACAAACCGACACCATAAATCACCGTCAAACCTCTATTCAATGTGCTGAACTCAGCAACCCCTCAGTGCTGCACTTACGGCCGCATCACCAGAACACGGCCGTATCATAAACCAAAACCTACGGACGTGTTTCGCTTTACGCGTTGCCAGCGCTTGACCGCACCGTAAGCCAGCATCTGCTTTTCCTTAATTCTATACTTATTTTATGACCGCATCAACGAAGACTCAACCGACGCCATAAACCAACTTCAAAACCTCTATTCAATGTACTGGACTTATGACCGCATCTCCAAAAGAGATTCTAATGTATTATTGCTACAGAAGCCAGTCTTAGACAAAGTTAAATGTGGAAGGTAAAGTGGGCTGCAACTAGCTCAACGTAGTATGTTATTAGTTTCTCGGTAGAAGCAGTTTACTTAACACACTGGAATTCAGCCTCAACTTATGTTGTTAGTATCTTGCGCCAAAAACCAGACACCGACAAATTTAATGTGAAAATACGTGTAACTCAGCGAACAGATTAATTTGGAAAGCCCAATATGCACATTTGGTATTTATAATACAACAGGCTGTGCTTACCTTTTTATATTTGGACCGGTCCTCTGTTCGCCTCGCCTCACGATCTCACCGCAGGCCAAATCTGCCCCTCCTCAGCACACCAAAGATCCGGGTCACCAGGCACCAAGTTGTTGAAATCTCCCAATTCTTTTAATCTTTGGGCTGAAGGAAGGACAATACTCGGTGTATAAATGCTCAATCAACAATCATTTATTTCCATACAATTCAACACAAAGAGCATTAAAACGTCCGGACGGGAGAGATGCTGACAGAGGGTTAGCCGCATTTCTCAACATGGTGGCAGATTTCACAGCTTCTTATACCCTCTAGTGGCCCCCACCTAGTCGTAAAAGCCTAAACATTCACATTCTTTCTCTGTTACGGCGCCTAAGTTATGACCTCGGCTCCCTGTCTTTCTGCTCTCTGTAAAGGTGGGGGTATGGAATGTGGTCTGTCTCTTCTATTATCGGCACAAGGTCCTCTGCACACAACATTCTCTTCATGATTCAGCAGTATGAAATGTCAAGAAACAGTGTAACACATTCAACAGTGTCAAATAATACAGGTCAATCCAATAGATATAATGATTTTCACACTCTTTTAAGTCAGAACATAATTCAACTACTTTAACTACAGATATAAGATAGCATATGATAACAGAATAATCTCACACTACCCTGGTTTCAGAACAGTCTCCACGGCCCTTGAAACATGTGGGAGCCACCTCATCCCCTTCACCCCACTGGGCATCAGCACATTTACTCCCAAGTCAACCCCAATGACCCTGAGCTCTCTCGTATCGTTTTAGCCCAAAATCAGTGTCTTTCAAATCAAATGGAGAAGGTCATACAACTGCCTGATCATTGAAATGTCCCTCTGAATTGACAACATATTATAACCCCTCAGCAAATATGTCATTGGCTCATAATCCCCATGATAACCAATTCTAGCGGATACTAACGGACATTCAAGAAGTCATCAGTTCACCTTGTGATACCGCTACACTCTTTAATCCTTGGACAAACTTCTCAGCCTCTGCTGTGGTTTCAAACTCACGTATTTGTCCATCAGACAGCACTCTGAGTTTAGCTGGATAAATTATTCTGTAGCGTATGTTCATCGAATTCAGCTGTTGTTTTACCCTGTCGAAAAACCTCCTTCTGTGGTGTAGCTCTGCCGATAGATCACAGAAAAACAAAATCTCCCGCCTGTCATGCGTAACTTTGCCTATGGGCCTGGCTGCTCGCATCATTCGGACTTTATCCCAGTGTTGGGTCGATTAGAATGTGTCCAGTCGGGCAACCTATGTGCTCTTTCAATGTAGAGTGGTGTCGGAAATGTTTCAGGTCCCAGAACCTCAGGGAGCCACTTCTCCAGGAAAGCCACCGCATCATGTCCTTGCATTTTCGCCGGCACTTTGGATCAGCGAGAGCGGTTTTCGAGCTTGTCAAGTTTATTTGTGTGTTTAACTAGCGCATCAGACTTGTTTTTCTCTGAGTTAATTGTGTCTACTGCGTTGCTAATTTGCACTTCGGCTTCATCCATGCGTGCCGAGAAGTCCTGCACATCCCTCTTAACATCTTGAATTGCTTTCAAGACCACATCAATTGGAAAAGTCATTTCTGATCTAGTCGAATGGCAGAGTAACATTGGGACTAGCATCATCTGCTGAGTTAGCTTGGCTGCTAGCATACAAGACGCCGTCTTCCTCATTTGGAGAAAAGTTAGTTTAACTTTGTTATGTGCCTTCTTCGCCGGCATATTCTCGCAGGTTACAATAATAAATCTCCACAGGTGTTAAATTTCTACTCTTTCTGGAGTTAGAGTAGAGATTTTCAGGAGCTCACAAAAAGTGAATATACGGAACACATATGGAACATATGGATGTTCAGTTCAGCGCCATAACCATGCCTTCAAAGTGTAGCTTTTAATCATTGTCACATGCTGCAGTGCAACGCGTTTTTTGTATAGCAATCATTGCGACATTCCATGTCCCTATAAAAATATTTGCGATTTGGACCACATGGACCCTGACAGATCTACAAAGCACTGAAGACCTACATTCGCTTCTGTGACTGAAGCTTACAGGAGGGCTTGCAATTTTCATGTTGGGCCCAGCCTGGCCCAAAGACCTAAGGCCAGGCCACAGGCACCCTCAGCGGAGTAGAGGGAATTTTCTCATTTTACTCATTGTTGCTAAACACTACATAAAACCTATTATTTGTCCTGACAATTGCCCTAGTACTAGTGAATGGACTGATTTCTTAATACTCTTAACACAAAACAAAAGAGACCAGAAACACCCACATCTAAATGCTAAATTCAAAAGCCAGCCAGTAACCTTGTTAAATGTGGTAAATAACTTTTACATTTTTACATGAGGAGGAAATTGTGTTTATTTATTTATTTATTTTCTAAAAATAACCTTTATAAATTCCTATTCCCAATTCTATGTGTCTCCTCCCTTTGTCTCCCCAGTCTGTCTTGTTCCACCAAGCATGTCTTTCTCCCGGATTGTTAATGGATTATCCATTAACTATCAAACCAATTTATATCAACTACATGCATAACATGTACAGTAGTTGATATAATTTCCTTTTAGCATAGTACCTAAA
>NW_005187427.1:1358621-1360182 GCF_000239375.1 Pundamilia nyererei
GCGCTTTGGGGTCCTTAGGGACGAGTAAAGCGCTATATAAATACAGGCCATATATTACTACCTATCATAAAGCCTGATCTTGTAATAATAAAACAAAGGCAGTTTTGTGAATTTACAGCCTGTTTCCCCTTTTATAATGGTGTTTTTTTCCTTTAGATACTAGACTTGTACATAGCACTGCTTCAAATCTAAAAGTCAGTATCGCTAGTCAGTATCGCTAATGCCTACCTTGACAGTCTAAATGAGTACATCTGAAAATGATGTCCAGCACATAAGGAACATACATGCTAAAAAGTATTCTATATAAGGGACTGTAACCACATCTCTTTCTCTTTCATCCTGTGTAGCGGTTCTGTTGTTTTTGTATCTATGTAGATAAAAATAAACACCGTCGTTTGTTACCGTTGTAGAACAGTAAGAATGGAACAAGTTGTGGCTTAAATAGATCCTATCATGCATTGTTTTTTCTACTGTCTACTTCCTGTTTGTTTGTTTTAGCAAACTTTGTTAATGTTGCTGAGTTCACATGCAGGACATGAACCCCCTCTTATACACCTAGAGCATAAGACAACTCTTACTGCACAACACACAGTTGATGCTTTGTTGTTATATTTAATATACTAATATGCAATCAAGCACAGACTCAGCATGGTTTTGATCATCTTTTCTCTCCATACATTTTTCTTCTTCTAAGTTAATATTGGTTTCTGTCCCAATAATTTGTGTTAGTAAAACTATGTCCAGTTGGTTAGTGATCACCAATTTTTCTGTCTGTATCTGGAAGTCCCCAATCCCACAGGATCTTAGATGGGTATTCTCAACCACCCTAAGGGCGCATCCCATTTTGACCTTTGGTCTTCTAGGCCATACTCGCCATGGTATTTTTCCTGTATACCATGCCCGCCAGTTAGTTATGATGTTCCATGTATGCCATGCCTGCTACAATCTTGTATCCTGCTATTATGTGCTGGATTGTTTCAAGGGCACCTTTGCATAGCCTGCACCTGGGGTCTTGTCTGTGTGGTAGACCCCAGACTGTATGGATCTTGTGCTTAGAAATGTTCCTGTACTACATTAGCCATGATCTTCTCTTTCAGGTCAGCTGATACTTTGATCAAGTAACACTTTGTCAGTTTCTCTTGTGAAGACAGGTAAAACTTTAAGTCTTGAGGTCCTATTTAGTTTTCAATTTTATTGAGGCATGGAAGATCCTGACTTTAAATGTGGTCACAAAATATTTAACCAAGAATTACAAATACTTATTACAAATAAGTAGTTATAACAGCTTACTTAACACACTTTCAACACAATCTCAATTAAACAAACAACTAGCTCATTTCATAATCTATATGTTTCTAAATGTATATCTAATTATGTTGCCATAATATCATTTACTTGATAGTGTGGACCAAGTATTACATCAACTACAAACAAGTCTTAAATTTTTATTTTTTTTTTATTGTTAAATCATATTTTACAAACTAAACAAAGTTTTGTTAAAAATGCTTGTTCATCCAGTCATTCCCTTGTCTGTTTTGTAAATACATGCTAGCAACATTAT
>NW_005187427.1:1361206-1363124 GCF_000239375.1 Pundamilia nyererei
TCAGTAATATATTTTTTTTAATGTGGTCCTAACGCTCGTAGTTTGTCCGATATACATGTCACTATTGATAAGAGTTTGATTCTGCCATGACAGAAAATGATATTGACCAGCATGATCATTGCAGCTCTGACAACTGCTCCTCTGGCACAAGGTATGCTTCAACAATTACAAACTACTATGTCATTCATCAAAATTACTATAAACATTAAAAAAGATACCAATATTTAATACAGTGCTGTATTATGTAACGCCAGATAACTATGTCTTTAATACTGATACTCACGCAGCATTGCCTCGGGCATTTAAAATATAACGAACGAATGAATGCAAAAATTAACACATACATAAATAAATAACTTTCATTTGCAGTTGCTGTTATTCATTTTTTTAAAGTTATCCAAAGTATCTGGTTTTCAATTTAGTGAATAGTTGCTGGTATTCATAAAGTATATCACAAGTAACTAAAAACAACAGTTTTCCCTTTTTGTATTTTTAGGTTTTTACTTTTCTTTAATATTTTTCTTTTTTCTCTCTATAGGGTTTTCAGAGTGTAATCTAACTCAGCCTAGATCCCATAAGTGTTTTGGAATATTGGGACAACCACTCAGTTTTTACTTACCTACTAGTCTAAACACAATGATCGGATTGAAGAAGAATACGGATATTATTTTAAGCTTAAAAAATTACTCCTTACTAAATATAAATGAAGAATACAAGAGTCGTTCTACATTCTTCACAAATGGAACATTTATGCTCAGCAGTGCAACAAAAAATGATTCTGGAGAGTACACGATGGAAAAACACTCATCTAATGGTTTGTCATTGCACAAAATAATTGTAGAATTGGACATACTAGGTAAGACAACAATTCCCATTTTCTTCATATAATATATGTGTAACAGCAATAGTGCATATGATATGGATTTACTGTAAAGGAGAAAATAAACAAATTTCATTACAAATGTCTTTATGCATGCTCACCGTTTTCAGTGGGAGAAACATTTGAAAACGTTCCGTCCAGATGAACAGAATCAACCCTTTGGGGTACATTACAAATCCCCATTCGTTTTAAATGTTTTGTGCCTAGATTAAAAATGTTTGTTTTCAAGCAGTTTGTCTAAAAGTCAAAATTTGCCACCTGCATTTTCTTTAGTGAGTTTTCAAAGTCCCTGGAAGCAGAGTTTCTATAGTATTTTTATATCAATTATTTTGATGTAATACTACTCTTTATTTTTTTTATACACGTAATAACTAGTTGCATAGATGACATATACAACTGCTGTGTTGCATCTTTTACTGTAGACAGCTCTTAAACATACTTTGTAAACTACAGTTATGCAGTACATTTATCAACTAATGTCTCTAAAGAAGTAATTTGTTTAATAGTTTCTAGTTCTTCTAGGCAACAGTTTCCAGTTGGCATCACATTTTTAAGTGACTATATATATTTTTTTCAGCCCCTGTGTCAGAACCAGCTATATCACAGACATGTTTGTCACCAGAACAGAAGACAGTGAGCTGCTTCTCTGAAGGAGATGAAGTAGAGTTCACGTTGTCGTTGCATGATAACTCATTGATACAGACCAGACTCAAGAAAACAGACAAACACAACGTTTTAAACATTACCATCAGCTTACATGGTCAGCTGATGGGAATCTTGACATGCATTGTTCAAAACAATGTCAGCAGAGAACAAAGAGTCATCCGCCTTAGAAGCTGTACAGGTAGAGTCATGACATTTTATTTTATCTGAATATCTTTTAAAATATATATATTTTTGGTTTGTGTATTTTGTTGTAGCTATTTGGTATAAGTGTGTGCTTTGATTCATTTTACAGAAAAAAAGAAAGAAAATGATCTAGCTTGCATTTTTAGTTTATAGATGTTTACAGTATTATGCACCAAATTCTTTTTTTTT
>NW_005187427.1:1364212-1365376 GCF_000239375.1 Pundamilia nyererei
CACACTGCACAAGCAAGATATGGCAGGAAACAAGTGACACTTGAATTCTGTGGTTACTGCAGAACGTGTTTCTGAACATGAAAGGATGGCACTGCAATGTGTTTTTTTAATTCAAAATTGAAATTTAAACACAAAATGATTATCGGTTGTTCCTGTCAGAGAAGTGTATTTAAAACGAGATACAAAAGGCCAAGTCAGACAGAGAGCACCATGACTGCAACCCCCATATATGTCCTGTCTGCTCAAATCCAGATAAATGCAATCAAATCGATTCGCCAGCGTTTCAGATGAACAATGACTCAAAACATATAGTCAATGCAACCCAGGCCCTTATTAAAGCAACGAAGTAGAATATTCTTGTATAGCCAAGTCAGTCACCGGACCTTAACCCAGTTGAGCATACATGTCACTTGTTGATGATGAAACTTCAGAAAGAAAGGCCCACAAACAAACAGCAACTGAAAGCAGCTGCTGAAAGACCAGGCAGAGCGTTAAAAACGAGGGAACCGAGCATCTGGTGACGTCCACGAGTTCAAGACTTCAGGCAGTCATTGCCAGCAAAGGGTTTTCAGCAAGTATTAGAAATTAACTTTTTTTTCCCCGTTACTTAATTTTTGCAGTTGCTTTTGAGGCCCTTTAGTTCCTCACATGTTTATGCAATATTTTTATTGCATCTGTAATGAGAGCTTGAACTTTGTAAAAAAAAAAAAAAAAAAAAAAGAAGGAAGAAGAAAAAGTTAAAAGGTAAAATCTCTGTTTCTTTCTCTCTGATTGTAAAATAAAAGTATGAACATGTATTTATAAGTTACACTTGTGTTTGAATCCTGCAGCTTATCACACATTTGATTTCCATGTGTGACACCTGCAAGCGTCCAGAGTGAGGACAGACTGAGGGACCCACTGCTGCACATCATCTGTGAGGCTTTGCACCCCTGATGATCCACCAGGACAAACTCAGCAGTGTGTGAGGAAGAGGAGGAGGAAGAGCCAGCAGCAGCTGACAGATGGAGAGAATAGACAGACTGTTCCCTGTTTGTGAAGGACTCCTAGGAAAGTTTAACATAATTAATTGTCTGTGCTGAATCAGTCTTATTAGGTAATGTTCAAATAATTTTATCATTCCAGTGTTTTCAGTGTGGGAGAAAGTACTCAGGGCCTTCAAGT
>NW_005187427.1:1365710-1367432 GCF_000239375.1 Pundamilia nyererei
GCTCTGATATCCATTCTGTGTGACTTAAAGCAATTATGACATGGTCTGATTTTCTCACCCAATAAAGGAATATTTCATATATCAGTCTACTCTTCATTCTATCAGACACAGTTATCACAGCTCGTACATTTGCTTTTTACACATATATGTAAGCATTGAGCCAAATTTAGTAATGCCAACATATTGAAGGAACATTTGTCTCATATATAATACATCTATTCCTATTCCTTGAGTTTAAATCTAGACTTCAGTCATATTATGATTGTTTTGTTAGAATCCATTGTGGTGGTGCACATAGCACAAACTGTTTGTCCAAAAGATTTTGATTCTGACAGTATCTTAACATTATTGTTAAGTCTTTCATATATAATTGTAAAATCTTTTGACTACCTAAAAAATCAATTTCTGTTTCTATGTCTTTCAGATGATGCTGAAGATGACATCATCTACTCAGATGTTAAAGTGAAACAGCGTACAAGAAAAGCAACACCACGTTCAAATCAAGATGCAAGTTAGCTTGGCCCTAATACATTCTGACCTAGCACCGGTCTTAAACCTGTTCATGCCAAGTTAGCAGTTTCAGTTAGAAGCTCTCACCAACATCTTACATATAACACTGGAGATTTAAAAAGCTGTGGTCATTAGTGTTTGTGCTTTTCTTGTGCTGTGCTTTGTATATATAGCAGATAACAGCAAAGGTGAGCTGTGCCTCTCTAAGACAACAGCTGAGTCAAGCATCAACCATCATCTCATAGCTTGAGCATTTTAGCTAATATTCACTGTGTCTGTCATGACCGTAAAACAATGAAACCATGTGATACTAACTTAGTTGCACACGGTGAGAAAGTGCATACTATACATGTGTCTTGCATAACACTGGCTTGTTTTTTTTACTATTAAGAATCATAGCAGATGACAAAATGCCTACTTATTATATCTAACAATACAAAAAACATGAAAGATTTACTCTAGAAATAGTTGTGCTTCTATTACAGTTTGTTATTTAAGTCATGTATTTTCAGTGCATACAGCTTTTTGCCTGCAGCTTAGAGTCTCAGTATTATATGTATCAACCTGCAACTTGTGAGAATAATTACAAGTGTAAGAATGATTGTTTTCCTTTACTTATATTAGTTTCTGATTAGTGGCTCTGTCATATTCTGGAACAATCTGTAAACTTTAGTAGTAAATGTAAAAACAGTTTGAGAAGTTTGAGCTGCAAGAAATGCAGGGATCAGCACTCACCTCATGAATCCAGTGTTATGTACAAATAACTGGAAGCAATAAAATAAAATGGAAATTAATAATTTACTAGCTGACATGACATCAAAGCACTGAAAACACATGAAAACTCCTGAGTTACAGCTTCTTTTAACAGACTGTCTGTTAATATTAACCCTGTGATGAAGCATTACAGGCTCACCACCAGGTGGCGCCAGTATCAGTGATTTTAGCCACCAGCTGCCTAGTATACTGCAAGTGCTAGCTGCATACATATAAAGCAGACTTACATGGAGAGACTACACAGGCTGAAGGACATGTATGCTGTAAGTACATGTTTATGTCATTTTTTAGTCTAAGTATAGTGTAGCTTTGTAAAAACTGGACTCTTATTGTTAATGCAACAACTGCTAGCTCAGTTTATGCTTCAGCTATCAAACCCATATACAAAGTGACAGAAATGAGCTAACTGGTAGGTTCAGCACCTATCTGGCAGCCAGC
>NW_005187427.1:1368639-1369948 GCF_000239375.1 Pundamilia nyererei
CAGCTTGGAGTAAGACAACATGCATGAAGAGGATGATGTGGACAAAATACTCATTTCCCTAATAATTCTGCACTCCCTGTATAGCAGCTCAAAAATGCTTGATATTAAGAACATGAGAAATAAAATGTCTGAATATCATCAAAAGTAATACTCTAATTTGCCTAATTACTATATTGACATGTTTGCATAAGTAAAGACAAGTATGATGAGACACTAAATGCTTGAGTAAGACTAACATGACTTTAAATACATGCTTACTCATTTCTGTCCAAACCACAAGACAAAAACAGCAGCCCAAAGCCCGTCATGCCTGCCGCCACAGAAAAGAACTCCAGGTGCTGGTAAGTAATGCTAAACTTAATTCTCATCGGTGAAATTACTGTACTATAAAAACAATTTTAAAAAGATTTCAAAGATCCATTGATTATGAGTGTAAAAAATACTAGATAATACAAGAAGAAATGTTACGAAACCCTTTTGATTGGTCACCATAGCTTTGGTGTCCACAGTTCAAACAATATGTCATAAATCTGTTGACCAGAACTACAAAATTTAAGCTTAAAGTAGCGATTTGAAAACAGACTAAAATTTTAAAAGTAGTAATATTTTGTTTGATAGGATAGCCCTAATATGGTGTTCAAAAAAAGAAATGTGGCCTCTACCAGCGAGCACAGAAAAAACCAAAGTAAAGAATAAAAATGTTTTTCTAAGCTAGATATTTATAATTATCAGCCATATAACAATTAATATAACAATTATATTTGTTGACTTACTAAAATAATGGGAAGTTTTATACTGTGGATGTCTGACATACAGGTACAACCCACACATATGCACACAGAACTTTAACTAAATGTTGTACTGTTGTACCGCTGGGTATTTACAGTTAGCACTTGATTCTAAACATGTCATGTTGTTCTTATCCTTCTGTTTTGTAACTACATATTTGCTAAATTACTTTATGTTGTGGAAATGTTTCAGGAAGATCTTTGATGAACATGTCAACTATATCTTATAATCTAATTTGGATATTTGCATTTTTAATCATCCAGTTCTCATCATCATGTTCATGTGCATTCTTGTCTTGGTACATGCAAATAAAAAGTGCACAAACAAAAGCAAGAAGCAGCATTGTTGATTAATGTCAGAGAGTGACTCCTGTTAATTCATAATGGGCTAACATGAACACCCATTGAATGTGACATAAAGCTTGGTAACTGCTCTCACGGGATTAGCTGTAGCACAGGTCATCTCCTGATTGGAACATTGGTGAATGCTCCAGTCTGCAGAGTATCCTTGGACAAGATAC
>NW_005187427.1:1389823-1390954 GCF_000239375.1 Pundamilia nyererei
TGAAAAATGTCATGCCTACAAGCCATAAATTTTTATCAACCATTAGGAATTCCATGGGGAGTTTTAATAAAATAATGGTCAGAACAGTGGCATCAAGAGGCAAGCTATTCACCAAGAATAACATGGTTATCATATACAAATACCAAACCTTAAAAAGAAGAAAACATACACCCTAACAATATCCCTTTAAATATCTGTGCCTCTGTGAATCTGCACATTGGGTCCATTTCCTGCCCGCCTGCACACAGACCAGGACAGAACGACATGACCACAACATGGACCCAGCAGACTCACGGTTTGCCTCGGAGGAGGAATAGGTTGCGCAGCTATGGGACTACTGCAGGAGCATAATCCATGCCGCAGACAATTGCAAGCAGCACATACAGGTGGTGCTCTTTGACAGCTTCCTGTCCTGCACTCCCTGTTTAGTGAGTTTTGTGAACATTAAAAAAGTGGCTCAGTCACCGGCCCAGTTTTCTGCACAGTCTGCAGTTCAGTTACCTGCTGTGTTGCCTTCGGTTCAGTGTTATTGTTATTGTTGCTGAGTCACCAGCTCCTCTGACTCAGTCATCCATTTTGTTATCTGTTCAGTTATCTGCTCAGCCTGCAGTTTGGTCACCTACCCTGTCAGCAGCTCAGCTCGTGGCGCAGCCTGCAGCTCAACCGTTAGCCCACTCACTGGCTCAGCCTGTAGCCCACTCACCAGCTCAGCCATTAGCTCTGCCCGCAGCTCACTTATCTGTTCAAGTCAAGGGTCTCCATACCTGCTGACCCTGTGTCTGCCTCTGCTGGAGGGTCCGAGGGGCCCGTCCAGCCTTCGTTTGTTCCCGCTGGGTGTTCTGGAGAACCGCATCAGCCTTCGTCTGTTCCTACTGGGGGTTCTGGAGAACCGTGCCAGCCTTTGTCTAAATCTGCTGGATGGTCCGAGGGGCCCGTTCAGCCTTCTGCCTCCGCTGGAGGAGTCTTCCACACGGCCGCCCTCAGGACCTGCTCAGGCCTCGATTGTAGGATTCTTTTTTTTATTATATTTATGGCCCTTGGGAACCATCCTTAGAAGGCATGGAATATCCTTCCACTGTTATGCCGACAACTGCCAGATTTATCTGCCTCTGAAGCAGAAAGATGCCTTCT
>NW_005187427.1:1391687-1392976 GCF_000239375.1 Pundamilia nyererei
GTGACATGTTTCAAAATGTTGACGTCTGTGTTACAGAAACAATGATTATCATCTACATTAGCATTGCAGTTCTGGCAACAACAGCCCTGGCAAAAGGTACTCAGTTTAATAGTATGTTGTACTCAGCTTTCAATACAAAAATACTGATTGAATGACCTATAATTAAAAAATTAGTCATTATAGTTAAAGATTTACATTTGAGGATTACATATAGTACTTACAGTGCAGTTAGCAATTATACTGGATTAGCCTAAAATTAAAATATATAATTTGTCAGTTTTATTTTATTTATATATTTGGTTTTCTTTCAATCTATATTTTACATGATACGTTTGTTTGTTTTTTCTTTTAGGTTCAGGTGAATGCATTTTCTCTGAATCTTCTGCAACTTGTTTTGGCACTACAGGACAGCCGGTAATTTTTCATCTGTCATATAAACGTGGTACTTCGATTGTAACAACGAAGGATGACAAACACAGGATTTTGAAAATAAGCAATCAAGGGAAAGTTACATTAGATAAGGAATATGTAAATCAATCAGACAGCATAGACACTGTAATACTCAAAGTAGGTGAAGCCACGAAGAAACATTCTGGACATTACCAGTTGGAAAAACATGATCATGATGGAAAGTTACTGAAAAAAATGAATGTATATCTAAAAATACAAGGTAAGTTGTTTTTTGTTCGTTTGTTTGTTTGTTTTGTTTTAAACTCAAATTTTGTTGTTTTTGTTAAGATATACAAACTTTTACGTTTTATTAAAAGATTAATAAATGCAGACGTTGAAAACCTAATAAATGTTAAAAAGTCAATAAATGTTAGACATGTAATAGACAATATTTCAGACTTAACAATACATCTATCATAAGTTACATGAATTTTTGTTAATATCAGGAACAGCAGCAACGTGCTTGTGTATGCTAGTGGACTGTAAATTGGAAAGTTAACACTGAATAACAATTTAGAACCAGAACACCAGTGATGGAGTAGCTCACAGTCCATCACAATTCATGTTATTATCTGTAAAATGACAAATCTGATCTTGACATAGAGCACAATTTGGTGTCAACTTAGGTGATTTTTTATTTTATTTTATTTTTTTTGCAAATTTCACTTAAAGGCTGATTAGGTAATCACTATGTGGCGATCGTGGTTCAGGGGGTTGGGAAGCTCATCTTGTAATCGGAAGGTTCCCGGTTCGATCCCCAGCTCTGTCTGTCTGTCCTGGTCCTTGTGTCCTTGGGCAAGACACTTCACCTACCGCCTACTGGTGTTGGCCAGAGGGGC
>NW_005187427.1:1394914-1406548 GCF_000239375.1 Pundamilia nyererei
AAAGTGAGTGGTTTGGCAGCGCGGTGGTTGGCTGTTGCACCTCAGTTGAGAACCTTACACTTCATTGTGCATCAGACGGTGTTGTGCGCAAAACTAAGTACAGAGCTCAAAACGACAATGGACAGCGTCATGACTACAATTAATTTTATTCGCTCCACATCAAGCCTCCAGCACCGCTTATTCCGCATGCTGCTCTCAGAAAAGTCTGCTGAGCACCATGACCTGCTATTGCACAGTGTCAGGTGGCTGTCCAAAGGCAGGACACTGGAGCATTTCTGTGATCTCAAAGAGGAGATCACAATTTTCCTCTGCAACAGCAGGCAAAAAACCTCCAGAAACAGCAGATGTGACCATTGTCCTTTAAAATGTGTCTGGGTGAGCAAATTATTTATTTCGTTTTGAAAAGGAATTATGAAAACGTTTATTATTTTAAATGTGCTAAAAAGTTTAGTTATAGCTACCTTTTTTTAAAATGGACCATTTGGTGTGCATTTGTGAGAAGTCACCAGATTTACAGGGAAAAAAGAATATATCATGATCTGCTGCTTGCTGGCTGCAAAAACATACCTGGCCCAGATAAATTCCTCAGTTTGAAAATCTGGCCAACTAACTTTTTAATTGAATAGCCGTGCAGTACTGTATGTCATTACATATTTTACTTTAAAGGAATTTAAGTATATATGTGATAAAATTGTCATTGTGCTGGGTCTGTAACCCAGCGTTTATGTTTTTGGGCTTTTTGACTTTGTGTTCTTATGATGGTAGTAATTGTTTCTTAGTCTTTTTCTGTTATTGTTTAATTCCCTCGTTTAATCACTATAATTTCTGGTTCTTAGTCACTTGTTCTTTTAGTAAGTTCCCTTTCACGCCCAGTTGCCTGGTCTTGCCTTTGTATCTCCTGTGTTACTGATTTTTGCTTCTCTGTGTTTTCTATCATGTATAGTTCTGTCTCCATGTTTATTCATCTGTTTCCAAGTCGTGTCCCTCGGTCATTCTCTTCCCAATATTAAGTCAGTGTACGTGTCAGTGTGTGCTTCCTGTTGGATTCTGACAGTCTCTGTTTGTGCGTAAATCGCATTCAGTTTTCCTTTTCAGTCTCGCTTTTCTGTATTAGTTCCAGCTGTGTTCCCTAGTCTTTCCCATGGCATCATCATCAGGTGTGTATTTAGGCCCTTCCTGTCTTCCTCTGCTCATTGTTGCATTGTCCTGGTTGCTGTGTGTTTCCCTGAGGTACTTCGTTATTCCTGGTTAGCTCCCAGTTCCAAGTTCTTAGTTTCCTGTTTCGGTTTCATTTTCTTGTATTTAGTGTTCCTGAGTTTTTGGTGTTACAGCAAAAAAGCCGCCCCCTTTAGTTCATCCTTAAGTATTTGATTCCTGCAATTGGTGTCCCAACCTCTGCCTGCCACGCAGACGGTTATGACAAAAACAGTTTCAGCCTCAGTGTCTTCAAATTGCGGTATTGGATGTCACTTATGAATTCTTGTGGGTGCAAGTTATTATACATACCCCATGATCTTACTGTATGTTCAACATCAGGTGGATGGAACAATGGAACAAAATATAAATAAATATCTGAGAAGCATTTTGGTATCTTTCATTTTGTCAAGATATTCAATATTGTCTAACATTTGCTTTTCAATTTCAGATTCTGTTACAACCTTGACAGTGATAGCAACTGTCATCACGCTCTTTATCGTTGTGGCTTTGAGTTTGGCTGTAAAACAGTTTTGTAAAAAAACAAGACCAACAACTGTTGATGAGGGTAAGTGAAATACATAAACATTACTTGGGAAAAAAGATTTTTAAAACAATATACCTTCCTCTAAAACGCAATGCACTTTTTTGTTTAATTTTCCCCCTCAGATGATGTCCACAGTGACATTATCTACACAGGTGTTAAAGTGACAAATGATAACAAATTAAACATAATTAACTCAAGAGAATCAGCTGGGATGGGTTACAGCACTAATGTTGTCTATGAAGTGGATCACCCATGAAGAAGATGGATTGATGAATTTTTTTGCTTGTATTCCAAAAATGTTTGTTATTGATTATTTGTTATTATGTTTTTCACTGTCGAGTTATCCTAATTACTCAATGATTCAGCAATCAAAAGGACTAACATGAATGACAAGCAAAACTATTTTGTTATTGCTGTGAGTAACATGTTAACAGAGGACAAACTGTTCTGTATCACTATTTTTGTTGAATAGATTTTTTTGTAACTGGGTTCCGGAGGCAGTTTATAATTTTCGCGAGGATAGGGAGATTAATCAATTACGCTGCATTTTTGACGTCTGCAGTCGGGTGCTCTCATGTTCGCTCTGTTTACGTAGCTCTGTTAGCTCTGTAATTTAGACCAGCGGTTCCCAACCCCCGGGGCCATGGACCGGTACTGGTCTGTGAGTTGTTTGGTACCGGGCTGCGAGTGTTGAGGTTCGGGTGTGAAATTTATGGTTTTCAGGGTTTTTATTCGTTTTTATTGTTAATATTTATTGTTTTTATCGTTACCTCAGTTTCCCTGTGTCTTTTCCTGTGTGTTATGAATAAATTTTATTTTATTTTTTTTGGTACCGGTACTGGTTTTATTTTGTTGTATTTATCCGCGACAGCTTAAAGGCCGGTCCGTAAAAATATTGTCTGACATAAACCGGTCCGTGGCGCAAAAAAGATTGGGGACCGGATTTAGACAATAGGCTGTTGACAGACTAACGTTAAAGTTCGGTTCAAAAGGATAAAATAATGCTTGTGTAGTTGTGTCGAATTGTATGCACTTGTGGGAGTTATACGGTACATATAGGTTGCTCTGTCTTTTGCAGACAGCAAGATATAGGCTATAGGCTAGTTAACCTTAGCAGAGCTTCCCGTTGTCCATTCACTCATTAGCTTAGCTGAAACTCCCCACATGGATTTGGCCAACCAAATGGAAAAGAGTGCTCCTGCTGCAACCTCTTGGTCCTCCCCCAGCCAAAACAACTTGATCAAGTTCTGTGTGGAAGCATTTTACACTCAGCGCTGCAGATGAAACCAAACTGATATGTAATGTGTGCAAAAGTCAGATCAGCAGAGGCAGAGATATCAAACATCTGTCAACATCTGTTATGCATAATCATATGCACTTTTCCTGGTACTGTCTGCCAACAACCCCCACCAGCACCAATTCATCATCACAGCCATGTTCTGCCCCTGCGAGTCAGTTTCACTGTCTGTTCAGCGTCCTCCAACAAGGACAGTCGGTGGTTGGGGTTCATGATGTTCACAATGGTATTTTATTAGTTGTTGCTTTAACCATGGCTGGTGTTATTTTCTTTTCAATGACGTTCCTTGTTACATGTTCATTGCTGGATTTATGCAAAAACATCAGCTAATATAGCATATCCATAATTAATATAATGGATATAATTAAAGAATACTTACACTATAACATTAATTAGGAGTGTAATGCAAAAAACTGGATTTTTACGCCTATTTTGAATTTTACTCTAATAGAAATACTTTCCCCCATCAACAAATACACATACAAATGCCGGCTGCTTTGCACATCTCTGAGATATATATATATATATATATATATGTGTGTGTGTGTGTGTGTGTGTGTGTGTGTGTGTGTGTGTGTGTATATATATTCAAAAAATGCTTCAAAAATACATTCAAAAAATGCTTCTGTCCATCACATAAGGAAGTAATATTCAAAAGTAAGCTCTACTTTTTTTAATTAGTCTAATTTCGTGTACTGTAACCACATCTCTTTCTCTTTCATTAGGTTACTGTCTCACTGTTTTATTGTATCTTTGTAGATAAAAATAAACACCCTAGTCGTTACTTGTCTGAAGCAGAGACTGTTAGAATGGAAAAAGTTGTGGTCTAAACACACTAGCGCATGTTTGATTCTTATGTCTTATTTGAAACTTCCTGTTAGCATCTTAACAAAGTTTGGTATACCATACAAGACATGGAAAAAAAAAGTGCTTCAATCGTATGTCCACCACAATTCTGAGAAGCACAGTTCAATAACAGGAAATGAGCAGTGCATTAACATATGCTTTAAAAATATAATTCACAGTTAATGAGATGACTGTCAGTATAAAGGTCTGTAAAGACCCGATAAGTATATGGTTTCATTTAATTTAGGAATTCCTCACCATGGACATACTGCAGGTGCTACTCGCACACGTTATATAACCAAGGGCCTGAGGGATGAGCCTCACCACCAACATCTGTTTAACTACTGTCAGTGGGATCATAACTGGCAAGAAAATGTCAGGAATGGGAAATAAAGTGGTTGTTGGAAGGTCTAAATGTCTTAACCACCTGATCACATGCAATAAGGTGATTCTACATTAGGGATGTCAAACTACAATCCTCAAGGGCTGGTTTACTGAAACTTTTAAATGTGTCCGTGCTGCAACACACCTGAATAAAATTAGTAGGCCATTAGCTAGACTCAATAGAACTTGACTGCATGTTGAGGTGGCAATTCAGCCAGTTGCTCCATGTTACAGCAGCTTATGAGTGAATGAACATGGTGCAATAAAAGTACTTTTAGAAGTAAATTTTAAAAAATACTTACTTTATTTAAATTTACTTGAGTAGGGTTAGGAGCTGCATCTTTTACTTTAATTGGGTGTCACCCATGATGAAATCAAAACTCAATAATAATGATACAAAAATCAAAACGATAGCATTTTATTCTGTAAAAGATAATTTAATTTTGTTTCAATTCTCATACAAAGCAAAGATCACAACCAATCATCGAGCAACTGGACAGTGGAGAAATCCAGTGTTTCAAATGTTCCCATAAACATAAGCTAACTTCAAATTGTATGTACTAATTTTGGCACCTGGCTGCAGAGGTAATGTTTTTACAAGATTTTGTTTACTAGATTAATAATGTTTTCTGACATATAACTGCATATTTTATTTCAGGGAATATACATATATAGTAAACTAAATTAGTTTTCAGTTATACATACAGCACTGTTTTCGGTCCTATATGTAAGTGTTCAAAAATATAGTGTAACACGACATATGTATTGAAACTTTTTGGGGGAATAATTCAATCAAACTGAAGGTACCGTAACTACATTTGTTTTTCTTCCATTTTATCAGTGTATCTCTGTGTTGTATTTTATCTTTGTAGATAAAAATAATCAACCTAGTGTGACAGTGAGACAGTGAGAATGGAACAACTTGTGGTGTAAATACACTCTATAGTTCATTTGGTTTTCATATCTAATGTGAGACTTCCTGTTAGCTTCATCGAACAAGCTTTGATAATTCACACTATGTTGCTGAGTGTCCTATGCAGGGCATGAAAAAAAAAATCAATACCATGAAAAGAGGTCTGACTGCATGGCAGAGGGCAGATACTTCATTGCAATATTTTGAGATTCTGTTATTTATACTGCTACTTTGGTCTGAATAGTAAATACATGATTGTACCATTAATGTAGGTTTTAAAAATACAGTCCACACTTGATGACATTACAGATTGCCTTTAATTAATGAAAGTCTTTTTCAAGCTTTTTTTTATTTATAATAAATGTATTTATTATTATTATTATTATTATTATTAATAATAATAATAATAATAATAATAATAATATTATTATTATGACTGTCCCATTTGGCACTGTAGAAATCAGACTTATTGTCTGAATTACTGTTGTTTTAAAAGCCTGTAAAATAAAACTTTGAATGGCACTATAACTTTATGTTTATATTTAGTAATCCCTCACCATGTGCATACTACAGGTTCTGTATGTAAAAAAAAAAAAGACAAAATCTTTATATGACCGCTGTACACCACTGGTGATCTTAACCCTTGCTTGCTGTGTCAGGTACTATCTCACTCTAGAGAGCTGAATTATCCAGCGCTGGGTGGCAGGGCTCCTGGGTCGTTGACCCAATGTTTTCAGTTTGTTCACGTTCTCTGTTTATGTTCCTTCTCTCACTTACTTACAGATGGCCGCCCCTCCCTGAGCCTGGTTCTGCCGGAGGTTTCTTCCTGTTAAAAGGGAATTTTTCTTTCCCACTGTCCCAAAGTGCTTGCTCACAGGGGGTCGTATGATTTTTGGGTTTTTCTCTGTATCTATGAAGCGCCTTGAGGCAACTTTTGTTGTGATTTGGCGCTATATAAATAAAATTGAATTGAATTGAATTGTTCCACATGTTCATGTTTCCAGTTTTATTGTGTTTGTCATCTGTCTCCGTGCCTTATGTTCCGTTCTATTTCCTGTGTGTCTTTAGTTAGATTCAGTTCAGCTGTGTTCTTACCTGTGTCTAATCATCATTGTTATCCATTGTATTTAAGCCCTCAGTTTCCCTCAGTTCCTTGTCTTGTCATCGCCTAATCCGCGTTTGTGTTTTTCAGTTCAGTTAGCCAGCAATTTAGTGTTTCAGTCAGCATTAGTCTATCTTTTAAATTCTGGTCACCCTGCCTGTCCACATCCTTCACCAGCCTGCGAGTCCTGCATTTGGGTCCTGTCTTCCTCTTCTCCACATTCACACAGTGATCGCCTGGGACACTTTCCATAAATGAAGGATGAATAGTTTAATATGAATAATCTTTCATATTCTGTGGAGCATACTACTAAATAATTAAAATACTAAACACCTTGCTATTTCCCTCCTGAATAGTTTGCTTCACACTGCCAAACTGCAACTGCACTTTATGTACATTCTGTGGTATTCATATTTGTAATCCTGTATTTTTTCTATATAAGGATTTCGATTGTTTGTTTTTATTGTGGTTTGTGTATATTGTTCATTGTCTCACTTATATATTGCGTGTTTTACATCGTTGTGCTTGAGAGACACTATCGTTTACTTGGCCAATAAATGCAATTCTGATTCAACTAAATACTTTAACAAAAACAGTAACAACACTAACAATAACAATACTTATTTATGTAGCACTTTTAAAAGACGGGCTATTGAAGTTAAAAAGTCCTTTCAAGATAAGATAGAAAAAACCCCAAAAGAAACATTTTGGAGGAGACAAAGGTGAAACAATGTTAGTTATTGGAGAAGGTGGTGAAACACTTTTGAAAGAGAAATAACTATAATGGAGACAAAGAAAAAGGCTACACACACATGCCTTTAAGAGTGATTGAAAGGATAAACGTGAGCTCACCAATCTGATCTCCTCAGGGAAATTATTCAAGAGAATGGGTTCCCCGACAGAAAAAGTCATTTCCACTTCAGTTTAATCATCTCAGATCATTTTCTTTGTTATAATTTAAGTTGTTAGTGCAACTGAAAAGTCAATAGTAGAATTAAATTAAGGACATTACAGCTCACATAATTTATACTTAGAACTTTAAACTCAAACATCTACACAGTTTGAAAAATTATTCTAACTTACATCAGCAGTCTTTATCCAACTAATATATGACATAATTAGTTGGCAACTTGTATTGTCGTTAAAACGAGAACAAATAAAATAACGCCCCAAGTTTCTGAGTAGTTCAATGATTCTACATACTTCCTACATTCTAAGAAAACCACAAGACAAATAGAGTAGATTGCCCAAACTATCCTGCTGCCACTAAGAGGAAGGTGCATGTGAGTAATGCTACGCTTATGATTTTAAAAAATGCACCACAGCTACTATACTTTTAATTTTAAAATGATCCAAAACAGAAGAGATAATAAGAAATAATGCAAAAGACAGCACAGGTTTACTAAATTATCTTTTTAATCTGAAGTTAAATCTTGCTATTTATGGCTATGTGCGTCATTTAGTATCGGCCACTCTGCAAACATTTTATGTTGAATGCCCAGTAGAATACAACCATGTACAAGAGTATGTATCTTTGATATACATATCAACCATATCTTACTATGCCATCTGGATATTTGTGTTTTCCAGCTTCTAATTCTAATCTGCCTGTAGTTTGGAATATTTTAGCTCTTCTTCTTGGTTTGATGGAAAAGAATACAAAAGAAGGAAAAAGCTGTGCGTTTAATGAAAGCATTTGCCAAAGGTACTGGTGGTAGCATAGTATATATACCTATTGTTTCTGAATACTACATGCAGCCTAGTATTTGACCCGATAATGACTACAGTACTAGTGTAACTGCCTCCTCAATTCTCTCCACACAAGACAAAAAGACCAGAAACAAGCCAATCGATAAACTCCAAAAGAAGAGCCTGTATTGTAAATGTGGTGAGTGACTTTTACAATTTTTTTTTACAATTTTGAAAAGTATAACCTTTTTAAATTTGTATATTTGTATCTCTAAAACTGTCTTCCAATTATATAGATAATCATCATATATCTATATTATCTGAGTGTAGCATTTATGAAATTTATTTTTATTTTTTCTTCTTCATTTTAAAATAAAACTGAATTTTGTTGTTTACTTTGCAAGGTCAATACAGAGCTGTACATCTGCACCTAAAGGATAAAGTTCCCTCTTTTGAAGATGCCAGTGTTCAGATTTTGACTGAGAAGACATTTGGTTTAAAAGAGGAATAAAAGAGGCCATTTATGTCCACTGTTAACAGTTAGTAATACTTTAATTCTATCACCACAGAAAATGATTTTGGTATACATGATCATCACAGCTCTGGCGTGGACTGCTCTGGCGCAAGGTACATTTTAGCAATTGCTGTATAGAGTTGAACAAAATTGCTATGTTTATAATTTTGATATTAAGATTGAAAGTCATTCACAGCAAGTATTTTACAATAATATTTATTAACTTTACTACAGTGTTGCATTATATAATATGGTGTAAATCGTCTTAGATACAGAGAGGCAGGGTTTTGAAGCAACTATTTTCTAGAATTCTTAATTAGTTACTGTGTTCATAAGGGTACATCACATATAAGATTTTTACTTTAAAAAAAAAAAAACCACTTCTTTTTTCCCTTTTAGGAGCTTTGGAATGCAATTTAACTCAACCTGGACCACAAAAGTGTTTTGGAGTACTTGACGAACCGCTCATTTTTTACCTACCTACTAATACACACACAACGATAAGTTTGAAAAAGAATGCAAGTAACATTTTAACATTGTCAAGTTATTCATTAAATGTAATAAATAAAAAATACAAGAATCATATTACAGTCTTCAAAAATGGGACATTTAAGATCAACAAGTCAACAAAAAATGACTCTGGAGAGTATATGGTGGAAATACACAGCTCTACTAATGGTTCATTACTGCACACCAAAAACATCTATCTGGATATACAAGGTAGGATTGAATAATATTTTTTCTTTCAAATAACATTTAACAGCAATGTACACTTTAGAAATGTGGTGTAAAGATAAATAGAAATGATCAAAGTCTAATTTTTACCTGACTTGTTACCTGAAATTACAAGTAATCACAGGGTAGTTATGCCTTAGTCGGAGGTTGTATTATAAAGTTTGCTTTAAAAATAAATAACTTAAATTGAATTATTTATAAAAATGTTGTGTTTTTAGTTGCATACTCCCATTTTCACTTTCAAACTGAAAAAAAAAAATTACACAAGCATAATGATGATAGTTTGCAGGACTAGCACTGGATCTTTTGAATTTCAAACAGCACTGCATCTACATGCATGACTATATTTGCAAATATATCTATGTCTTTCAGCTCCTGTGTTAGAGCCAGCTACATCTCAGTTGTGTTTGTCACCAGAAGAGAAGATAATCAGCTGCTCTTCTGAGGGAGATGAAGTAGAGTTTATGTTGTTTTTGGACGATAACCTATTGTTACAGACCACAACTAAGAGTACAGAAAAACACAGCATTTCAAAGGTTACCGTCACCTTACATGCTCAACTGATGGGAAAACTGGCATGTATTGTTCAAAACAATGTCAGCAGACGCCAAAAGATCATCCTCATTACAAGCTGCACGGGTAATTAATTACATTGAATTATTTAATTCTATTTTATATCACAATTTTTAAAAAAAATCTATTAATTTGATTATTGTAATTATGTCATAGCTATCTTGTGTATGAGTGTGTTTTCATTCCCTTTACTGAAAAAAATGTTCTGGAAATATGCAGTCTGATGTATCAATATTAAATACATATCTAAAGACTATGACTTCAGGTCATGTAACCCTTAAATAACATACAATATATACAAAACTTTTAAATATATACAATATATTTATATATTTATATATTTTCTAGGTACTGTTGTGACTGTGGCTGTGGTAGCAAGCATTGGCACTCTACTTCTTGTTTTGGCTGTTTTTCTTGGTGTAAAGCATTTCATTAAGAAAACTGACCCCATGACTGTCAATAAAGGTAAAAGAAACACCGCACTTAATTTTCACTTAATTTTTTTTCATTCAGTTTACAAAAAAAGAAAAAAATCAGTTTACTTGATAATCATAAAAATACTTTTGCAAATCATAAATATGTGCGGTGGGAATATTTACCTTATTTCACCATCTTTTTTCGTTTTTTTTATTTTTCAGATCATAGTGAAGACAATATCATCTACTCAGATGTTAGAGTCAAACAGCATGCAAGAAAAACAGCATCCGATTAACACGCAAATGAATGTTGTCATCAAATATTTTTTCTGACCTTGCCTCAGCATTATGCTCTCTCTGTTTAAATGCAAGACTGCCTTTATTGTGCTTTGTTTTCCGTGATAATCTTTGTCCCATTTCTTTTAACCTACTGACCTGAATCATAAACTTTAATTCTGTTAGAATTTTGACCAGAATCTAAACCTGTCTAATCTTGGAGACTCAATAAAGTTTACTGGTCAGTAATACTTTCATACATGTGCTCAAATTGCTGATTTGCTTGTGATTTGGGGTATGGGTGCTCACAGCAAATGTGAGTTGTGGTTCTTGTTTTAGGTCAGTAATCTTCACTGCGTGGATTGTCGCGACTTTTAGATCCACAAACTATACAGTGATCCCTTTTTTCTCCCCTTTTTTTGTGCAATTTTCCATGTATTTTTTTTCTTTTTTGAACAGCGCATTGTGTTCTGCGTCCTTATTGGCTGTAGGCCATTGTCAATCAATTTTGTGCCCTGACTCCTGTCCAGTACAGAATGCGTTCAGGTTGTCAAATTTACATAAATCTTCGATCCCTAGCAATGTGACTCTGAAGTGCTGTACTGTATGTTTGTAAGTTTTCTCCCCAACAAACACAACAATGTTGACAAAACGCTTTGCACCGTCAAAGGCAAACCAAAACCAAAGTGCCTTTGGCTTAATTCTATAATACTAGACTTATTCTTCTAAGAAGGTTTAAACTTTGAGAGTGTTTAAACAAGAAAGAAAAGTGTGAAAATGTTCATGCCTGTCTGAGAAAAGTGTATAAAGTGTATGTAGTGAGGGGTTTTACAGCCTAAAACATCTATAACAATTGTAAAAGTTGGCTACTTCGCGGATTTCACCTATTGTGGGTTATTTTTCGAATGTAACGATAAACGAGGGACCATTGTCACTACCTGATCTGTACTGGAAACCCGATCCGTACCACACATGTGCGAAAGGCGTCTACTTCCGCTTGAAGCATTTTATGATAGTTATGGGTCAGAGTATCTGTTAAGATGTTAACAATAATAAATATCTCTTAAAATGTTTGCAATAATGAAACATTTCAATATAATGTAGACATAAATGAAAAATAAAAAGCTAGTTATGGATCAGGACTCCCC
>NW_005187427.1:1407652-1410675 GCF_000239375.1 Pundamilia nyererei
GTTACTTTTAGGAGTAATAAAGATTCAACGATTCTTTTATTGTCAATTTTCTACATGTACAGGACATACAGGAGAATCAAAATGCTCTAGGTGATGTATAAAAATCAAACCTGTGTAGAAGATATGTGCAAGATATGAATAAAATAAATGAATAGAGCAGCTTGTGACATGTACAAGAACATTAGTGCAAATGACCAAAAGCAACAGGTATGACCATGGTGCAAATTGCCTGGTGGATAAAGCTACTCAGCAGTCTATTGGACTGAGCCTAGATATTGTCCTTCCCCCAGGGAAGCTGAAGAGGGAGGGTGAAAGGTGGGAGTGGTCACCAGCGATGCTTAAAGTGAAGTCTCAGGCCTTTTCCTTGTATCTTGTGGGAATTAAAATGTCCATGAGGGAGAGCAGAGTGGCAGAAATGATAAGTACATAGTACATTGAATTTAAAAACTTTAACTAATAAGCTAAACCAATAGGTACAATAGCACTGAGAGAACTCCCCACAACAGGCAGGGGTTATTTTAAAATGTTGATGTTTTATGCTGATGTCAGCCTTGTTAAGATGTTAGTCAAGTACATTATATTCATCATCATTGTGTCATTGTAAAGCCATATAATGTTCTGAAAAAATATTTTTTAAATGCTTGAAGATGATCTAATGGAAACTTTTCCTAATTTGTGTGACTCTGCCCTTTGACCTTAAAGCATTATGAACTAAAATCGAGTATTTTATTATGTTTACTCATAGGATTGCAGCAGAACTGGCTGAAATTTGTGGTCAAAGATGGTCAAAGAAGATATCTGAACATTTTTCATATTATTTATTACGAGGCCGGATGTCAGAAATCTTCTAAATGTGTATATTTAATACAGTGCTGTATAACATTGCAACAGATAACTATGTCATTAATACTACTACTCAAGCTAAATTGACAGAATCTTTAAAAATTATTCATGTCAGGTATACGTCAGTAATTTTAAAAATAAACAAGTTCAAATATATACAAAATATATGAATTTTGATTTTGTGCAAAAATACATGACGTTCCCCCTAATTTCCTGCTGCGTAAGGGGAGGGGAGGTCTGGAAACAGGGGCTCTTCACACACAAGGAAATCGTCACACAATTCCAAAAACACAACACACCAGCAACTCAGCTTGCCCAGGGCACCAAGGGAAAGACAATCCTGCACACAGGAACAAGCGGTTAATCCAGCGAGAAAAAACAAACTTACTACCGAGGTTACTCAATAGTCCAGCGATGACATGTTTCCAGCCACTGCCTTAAGTAGTGGACACTGTGAAGAGATGAGCCACAGGTGCGTGATGATTCACAGGTGCAAGGGCCAGGGGCGGGAGCCCGCAATGAGCTCCACCCAGGCGACACACGGCGAGCGTGAAGGAGAAGGAGAGGGAAAGGAAAACAAGAAACATATGTAGCCAACCTGGGTCAGCTGGGCAGACACGGGGACCATGACAACTTAGATACTGACTTGGCCATTGAAATGATCTCATCTCTGTACCACGCAAAAATCTTTGCCCATGTAGACGTCAGTTTACATCCTTCTGATTCTACTACAAGAAAATTGTTTTTCATTACATCTATTGTTTTGTGATGAGTGATTGTTCTGGAATAATCTAACCTCTATGTAACCTGTAGAAGCAACTGTAAAAATACTTGGTATGAGAGATACATTTGACTTGCAAGTAATACAGTGATCAGCACATGGAGGGTGTGACAAGAAGCAGTACAATGCTGACTACTTAATCTACAAGATATTGTAAAAATATATGTACAGGCTATTATTGTAGCATTCTTGTTTAAAACATGAGTGCAGAGGTGTATACTTGTGCCTCAGTCGATGTCTGTATATTCAGAACCATGCAGGAGGGAGCTCTAATTTTAAATATATAAATGTGTAGAGAAATCTGTAAATATGAGTTTTACTACACCCATGCTCTCTACCATGCTGTAGAGAGCAAGTAGTATATAACACAGAACATACCACCAGGTCGCAGCAGTACCGGTGATTTAACCCACCAGCTGCTTAGATGGTGGTGGTGGTGGTGGTGGGGGGTGTCGATGCCAACTAGGCACAGAGAGACATAGCGCATTTATTTTGTCAAAAGTTACAAAACATCAGAAGAGTGCTCATTTTTTCTTGCAGCTTATAACAGAGCAGAGGAGTCAAAGGCCTGTGATCATCTGGTATGGTAAATGATCTGGTTCTTACAGTTTATTGTGCTTTTCTGCTCTAACACTGTCCACTCAAAGTGCTTTTATACATATTTATATTGGAGAATGTTTCTCTGACAAACCTGCTACATAGGGAATGACACTGTTGGTCCATTTTTACATTTTGTTTCTCCCTAGCTGATGTCTGACCTTCTTTCCTGTACAGTTTCACTGATTTGATGAAGGCCCCACTGGGATTTTCACATATTTTGAGAGTTTTCTGCACGTGTGTGTGTGTGTTTTTTCCTTTCTGTCTAATGGCAGAGTGCCATGAGAGGAACTGTGGTACTGAATGAGGAAGTCAGAAGTATGTGATGGTGGTGCAGGAGATGTAAGAAAACAGCAAAACAATGATAAGGTGTGCAGTAGGAGTGACAGATGAGTCCAAGGTCTATATGGACTTTGGTGTTCAGGTGCATGAGGGTCGATGAGTTTAAATACCTGGAGTCAACCAAAGCACTGGACAGTACACGAGTGGTGAAGAGACTGTAGGCAGGCTGGAGTGGGTGGAGACGAGTATCAAGCATGATTTGTGTCAGGGTAAAAATACAAGTTGGTAGTGAGATAGTTCATTGGTGGCACTGACAAAAAGATTGAGCTAATGGTAGCAAAGCTAAAGAATTTTCATTGGGAGTGAACAGGATGAACAAGATTAGAATATATAAAACAAATTACACAAGGTGTGAGTTTAAGATGCATTGGAGGAGGGATGCTGGATACACTGGACAACCGATTTTGAATATGGAGCTGCCAGGTAGGGATACTGTAAGGACAGGGATGAATAATAATTC
>NW_005187427.1:1411985-1413807 GCF_000239375.1 Pundamilia nyererei
TCACTGAGTCTTACACAGCAGCGAACAATACGTGACCAACTTTTAAATGTGGTGAGTGACATCTTGGAATTTGAATCTATGTAAGCTGATAATTAATTTAGCATTTTGGATCAATAATCCATATATGCTATTTCACTTTGATTGCCCATATCATTTTTAATTTATTATGAATATTATGATTATTACTCCTGTGTTATTTTTTATCAAATGCACTTTTTAACTTAGCCTCACAATTACTTGAGTAAGATTGGCTAAACATAACCTTTTAACCTCATTATACATTTTCTTCTAGCATTAAAAGTAATATGTTATTATAATCAAATTGTTACTGCTGTGTTATAGAAACAATGATTTCCTTCTACATGAGTATTGCAGTTCTGGCAACAACGGCTTTGGCAAAAGGTATTCACTGTAAAGTAAGATATTTTACCTGGGTTTCAATAAAGACACACTGAATGAGAGAGTAACACAGAAGGCAATCATTCGCACTAATAAAAACAAAATAACATTCAAAAAATTGACTTAAAACAAAAGATAGAAATCATCTTGGACCAACTTTAATGTTAAATTTACATGAAATTTTTTTTTAATATAAAAAATTAGGGATGTATCTCACCCCGTGGTACTTCAGATAGGCTCCTGTCCCCCCTCCACCCCCGCTACCCTGAATTATACATGCCATGGAAAATGGATGTGATGGACAATAAATTAATATAATGAATAATGTTTTCCAGTTGGTGTAAATCTTTTAAAAATGTGTTTCTTTTTTGTTGTTTTAGATTCAATTGTGTGCCATTTTTCAGAATCTCCTGGAAGTCATCATTGTTTCGGAGCTGCAGGACAGCTGCTAATTTTTCATCTGCCATTTAAACCTAACTCTTCACTTTTAATCATGAAGGATGACAAACACTCGATTTTATCAAAAAAATATCAGGGGAAAATAAAATTAAATGAGGAATATGCGGATCAGTCACAAAGCATAAGCAATGAAATGCTTAAGTTAGGTAAAGCTATGAAGAAACACTCAGGATATTACGTGTTGGAGGAATTCGATCATCATGGAATATTACTGAAAAATGTGAAAGTGTATTTGAAAGTACAAGGTAAGTTTATTATCATTATTATTATTATTTATTTGTTTATTTATTTTTTTAAATCAAGATTTTGTTCAATCTCAGGTTTTTTAAGTTATGTTATTAACAAAACACTGAATGCACAAATTGTAAAAAAACAAAACAAAAAAAGGTGAAAAAGTATTGGTGGCGAATGACTTAAGATAAACAAATGTCAGAAATGAAACTTAATGATGTCTAAGCTTTAATTTGTATCAACAACTACAGCAGCGTACTTGCAGTTCCTACTGAAGAATAATTTGAAAAATAACTAATTTTTAGGTTAAAACTACTGATTACCACTTTAACCTTTCAAATGATTTGCAATATTCATTTTGTTGTTTTAGAAGATATTGAAACATCCATGTACAATGTACTGTGAATTAATATTTAAACAGAAAAGTGGAAAATTGAATCAAAATTCAAAAATAAATACACTGACCAAACAGGATTCATGATTACATTATAATTTTCATCTTAGACTTTCAACTAGTATGACAAAACAAATTAATAGTTTTACATTTTAACAGGATTTAATAATAATGTAATTAGCTATGAGACAACTTAAATTATTAAATAATTCTCATTGTTTTTCTGATTTAAAAAAAAGAATAGTTCCTCTGGAACTTGTTTTCTTTCTTTCTTTCTTTCTTTCTTTCTTTCTTTCTTTCTTTCTTTCTTTCTTTCTTTCTTTCTTTCTTTCTTTCTTT
>NW_005187427.1:1415317-1416031 GCF_000239375.1 Pundamilia nyererei
ATCTCATCCTCTTTGATTCTGTCAATGTATCTCATTGCTGTATTCAATCTTTGTAGATGAAAATAAACACCCTAGGTTGTTACTATGGCTTAAGCAGAGAATGGAATAAGATGTGGTTTGAACACACTCTTGTACGCTTGGTTTTCATGTCTTATGTGAAACTTCCTGTTTGTTTCTTTTAAAAAAAAGAACAACTTAGTACTTGGTAATACTGACTATGTTGATGAGTGTACCAAGTGGATGAAAGAAAAAAAAAACTATAATGGTATGTTCACTGCTTTTCTGAGAAGCACTTTACAGAAAAGACCTCTTACTGCACGGCAGACAGCTGATGCTTTGTTGTTATATTTTTAGGATTTTGTTATCAGTATCAGTAGAATAATAAATATATGAAATTTTTATATGATGTTTTAAAACATAATTTACACTTCATGATGTTACTCTCAGTGTAAAAGTCTGCAAAGCAACAAGTAAAAAGGTACAATAAGTTTATTTTCTCATTTCATTCAATAATCCCCAAATGCAGGAGTAGTTTATGAAACTGGAAAATGTACTGCAATCGTACTGTGAGGTCCATTTTCTCCGCAATATTGGAGAATACCGGAGAAGGTATAAATCATGTTCCTGATCCAGAATCCTTCCCTTATTTTTTTATTCTGATTATTTTATTATTATTATAGCACTAACAATAAACAATAAGTAATAACTATAAAA
>NW_005187427.1:1417562-1419089 GCF_000239375.1 Pundamilia nyererei
TTTCTGTGCCTCTATACTTGTACTCAATACAGCAGCTTGGAAATGCATATTTAAAAAACGTATAGGTCTAAATTAGTCAGCTACTACAGTATATGTACATATTTGTACAAGTAAAGAAAAGTATGATACAGCACTAAGTGCCTTAATATGACATCAGTGACTTTAAATAGATGCTTACTCATTTCTGTCCAAACCAAAAGACCATAGCTTGTCCCGCCCTGCTGCCACAGAGAAGGACTTCTGCTGCAGGTATTTATTTATTGTGTGGTCTGATGTCATAGAACCATACATAACCAGTGATGGGAATAACAGAGTTACAAGTAACAGCGTTACTAACGGCGTTACGTTTTTCAGTAACAACTAATCTAACAAATTACTAATTACTATATTGTTACAACGCCTTTACCATTACTAACAAGAGAATGCGGTTACTATTTTTCAGCAAACAGACAGTCTTTAATTATAGTTTACTCATTTTAAAACTATCTTCTCATATATTCTGTAAAACTAACAGCTCTCAACTGTTCACCTGTCATCTGCTTATCATTATTTGCAGGCCTGTTTCTATAACATTAGGCTGCCTTTACATTTTTTTCCCTCTCTCATCACTTTTTCTTTTGTGTTTCAGTCAATACACTTGAGAGGCTCCAGTTTTACCAGTCTATTGTTTACTGCAAAAGATCTGCCATTGATGGTTTGATTAAGAGAAGTAGTTCTAAAAATGTGTATGAGCCATTGATCTTCTTTTTTGTGTGTTTTGGCTTATTATTTTCCATCCAGCAACTGACATACAGTATTTTCCTAGTTTGAATCCCTTGAGCATGAATAACTGAGCTTTGTCAGTTAAACACTGAATAATTTATGTCAGTTCTTCTGAGAGAGTATCTTTTTAAGAGCATTCCTGGGCACAGTGTGCTACTCCTTAAGCAAATTCTGAATGTTAAAATTAAATGTGTGATCCTCAAATTTGAAAAAATGGAAAGAATTAAGTCTAAACCCTCATTGAGGTCATGTTAGGAAATGTCTGAAAGAAAACTACTGGTGTCACATTTTCCTGAAAAAATACCCTTTGTTATTTCAGTTGCACGGGTTTTAGTTGTTTGCTGCTTTTCCTCTAATTGGTCTCCTTGTCCACATTCTTTCAGTGGTCTCTTTTTTTGTTACACATATATTTGTTTTTCTTAAACCTCATTGGTAACCTGCTGTGGTATCCCATAACAGACACTAAAAAACAAAAAACAACTGAAAAAACAAATAACGCGCACCTGTTCAGGTGCCGCTGGTTTGCTGTCTTGTACCTCCTCTTCTGCTTTCTGCTACTGCATTCTCTCATCTTTCCTCTCCATTTCTTACTGGAAGGCGATTACAGGGATTGGGGTACCAGTCATTATGATTATATTCATTGCAACATTTAACATTTTTCAGGTACGCAGACCTGACAGTTTGCCACTTAGACCAACAAACATGACTGGATGACCTCATCACCAGAATGACTTTGTAGTACAAGGGAACACAAATATATCTGCA
>NW_005187427.1:1420300-1421861 GCF_000239375.1 Pundamilia nyererei
TGAAAAATGTCATGCCTACAAGCCATAAATTTTTATCAACCATTAGGAATTCCATGGGGAGTTTTAATAAAATAATGGTCAGAACAGTGGCATCAAGAGGCAAGCTATTCGCCAAGAATAACATGGTTATCATATACAAATACCAAACCTTAAAAAGAAGAAAACATACACCCTAACAATATCCCTTTAAATATCCCCTTAACATGCACCAGTTTCTGAATACACTGTGCAAATATGAAAAAAGGAAAATGATTGTTAATTTCATCCATCCATCCATCTATTCACTTATCCTTTTCAAAGTTGCAGGGGGTGCTGGAGCCTATCCCAGCTGTCATAGAGCAAGAGGCGGGGTACACTGTGGACAGGTCACCAGTCTGTCACAGGGCTAACACACAGAGACAGACAACCATTCGTGCTCACATGTCACTCCCGCATTCACACCTGTGGGCAGTTTAGACTAATCAATTAACCCAACCCCACAAGCTGCATGTCTTTGGACAGTGGGAGGAAGTCGGAGTACCCAGAGGGAGGACATGGAAAGACGAGGAGAACATGCAAACTCCACACAGAAAGACCCCAGCTTGGTGGTGGAATTGAACGCATATAAATTCTTGCTGTGCGGCAACAGTGCTAACCACAGGGCCATCGTGCTTCTTTGAGGGATAGCTCAGTAGATGCTACCTACTGAGCTATCCCTCAAAGAAGCACGTTGCCACATGATCGGATCAAATCCACTGAACAGCTACCCTGAGGTACCCCTGAGCAAGATATCGTCCTTACACACTGCTCCCCGGGCACCTGATTTGTGGCTGCCCACTGCTTCACTGAGTGACTTTGTTAAATTCAGAGAGAGTAATTTCCCCATGGGGAGCAATAAAGTAAACATTACCTTATCGGGATTGTCAATTTTTGTAAATTAAATTTACAAATGGAAAATTATGTGGTTTCTAACAATTCACAGCTGATCATTGGGTTTTAAGATGGACAGTGATTTTAAATTAGACACTCAAATTAGGGCTACTGTCAAGTCCAGTTTTTATCATTTAAGACGCTTTGCAAAGGTAAGACCTATTTTATCCAGGCCGCATTTTGAAAGCCTAATCCATGCTTTTATTTCATCTCGTTTGGATTACTGTAATGCACTGTAATACACTGTATTTTGGAGTTAGTGTCTTCTCTCTTGTCTGCAGCTGGTTCAAATGGCCTCTGCACGGAACTCATAGAATGCATTTTTATTCCTTTATGACACAGTTTGACCCTGATATTACTTTTTAATTTAATCTAATGCACTGATTTTATTGTTTTAATTTAATTTCAATTATTAGAGTTTATTTTTTAAATTTAATTTAATGTATTGTTGTTGTTTTTTCTCACGTCAACTGTACAGCACTTTGTTTTCAGCTGGGAGTTGTCTGAAAGTGCTATATAAATAAATTGCTTGCTTGCTAGCTAGCTAGACCAATTTGTACAGCTGTGGGTGCAGTAGCTGCTTTCTTTAGCAGCAAGGAGGATGACCATAAGACAACCTTCAGTCTATTAAAAATTCACAGTGCAGTCTCAC
>NW_005187427.1:1423387-1425010 GCF_000239375.1 Pundamilia nyererei
AAAAAAGTTTGATTAAGTCAAGCAAAATGTGCTGTTTCGTTACTGTCGACAAATTCAGTGAACTTACCTTTTTTAATATTAATGAAGATGTTCAGGTCACAAATATGTACTTCAGTTAAAAAACAAACAGTTTAATTTATTTGATGACTTGGCAAACAAGAATATCTTGAGGTATAATCTGTTTAAGGCTTAGCGATTTGGATTGCATTATTATTATCAGTTATGGATTTGATTCCCTATAGATTCTCATTGCGTTCTCATTGGTGCCACTTTGTGAGTGACCACCATCACTAAGCAGCTTATCAAATATATTACATTTGTACAAATTAATTGCATGTTGTTGGTCAAATGTTTGTCCATGTTGTCTTTTTGCGATCAGTGTTGGGGTCATTACTCAAAAAAGTAATAATTACACATATTACACAAAACACCTTACTGTTTGACTTTTTACATTATTATATGAATTTTGACTTTTTTTTTTCAAAATGATCCAAAAAAAATGTCTTAATGTGGCGCTAATACTTCTTCATATAAAGCCAAAATCACAACGCAAAAATGAAAACCAGCACAAAAAGACTTCAGAGCACAGTGATTCTACTTTAAAAACATGAAGAGGTATGAACAGAGTGCAGCCTAAATGTTCATCAGTTTGTTATTTGTTGAAGTTCAGGGTCTGGCTGGGCTGGGGTCAGCATTTCACTCAGATTTCACTCTAGATATACCCGCTGTAGACTGCACCGCTATTTTCCTCCTCCACACAAAAACTGAAATCAGCTGACTGAAGCACAAGTGCAACTGGAACCAATAATTCAGATCAATAGACATTCCAAGGAATTTGAGTACTGGGAACCGGTTCTCTACAAGAATGAGTTCTCGATTCCCATGCCGAATCCTGACAAAGGCTGAATTGGATCAAATACAGTAACATATCATATCTGATGGGATTTAAAAGTATATAGCTCTCAAACAGATATAAATTACCTAGACAAACAAAAACGAATGATTACTCTGAAATTTGTTACCTATATTTCTTTTCTTTTTTCTTTGTCCTTTTTTTTTGTCTCTTCTAGCTCCAGTGTCAAAGCCAGGCCTGTCTCAGAAATGCTTGTCATCAGAACATGTGAAGATCAGCTGCTTCTCTGAAGGAGATGGAGTACAATTCATTTTGAATTTGGATGGTCAGATACTTACACAAAGCAAAGACAACAACCAATCTCCATACATCGGGACATCCCAGTTTTCATATCTTACTGTTGACTTACATGTGAAGCAGATTGGAAACCTTAGTTGCCAAGTTTGGAATAATATTAGCAGAAATGAAACAGTTATTCACCTGGCAGCCTGCAAAGGTAGAGTATTTTAAAATCTATTGCTTACCATTTCAATAATATTTTCTGATATATCATTACATATTTTACTTTAAAGGAATTTAAATATATATGTGATAAAATTGTCATGGTGCTGGGTCTGTAACCCAGCATTTATGTTTTTTTGGACTTTTTGACCTTTTGTTCTTATGATGGTAGAAATTGTTTCTTAGTCTTTTTTTTCAGTTTCCTCGTTTAATCACTTGTATTTCTGGTTCTTAGTCACTTGTTCTTTTAGTAAGTTCCCTTTCACGCC
>NW_005187427.1:1426264-1427413 GCF_000239375.1 Pundamilia nyererei
GGTTCCAGCACTGACGTTGACTCTGAAGTGGATCAGCCATGAAGAAGATGAATAGATGAATTTTTTTGCTTGTGTACATTTTTTTTGTTATTGATTATTTGTTATTATTATTTGTTATTAGTTATTATTTTTTTCATTATTGAGTTATCATAATTACTCAAAGATTCAACAATCAAAAGGACTAACATGAATGATAACCAAAAAAACTATTTTGTTATTGCTGTGAGGAACATGTTAGAAGAGGACAAACTGAAAGACCCTGATCATTTTTAAACTCAAGATGGAGACAAAGGTAACCACATTGCACGATACAGTATGTTCTGTGTTTAAAGTAGCTCCTTTTAGGAAAATGGCAAGTTTGTGTTTGTCATACACATTGACAACACACACATTTATTTACAGCTATATATATATATAAATAATGACTACATTAAAAAAATCTCTTTCTCTTTCAGTATATTAGTGTGTCTCTCTGTTTTATTGTATCTTTGTAGATAAAAATAAACATCCTAGTCGTTACTTGTCTGAAGCAGAGACTGTTAGAATGGAAAAAGTTGTGGTCTAAACACACTAGTGCATGTTTGGTTCTTATGTCTTATTTTAAACTTCCTGTTAGAGTCTTAACAGAGTTTGGTATACCATACAAGACATGGAAAAAGTGCTTTAAGCATATGTCCACCACAATTTTGAGAACACAGTTCAATAACAGGAAATGAGCTCTTACTGCACACCACATATCTCATGTTCTCAAAACTCAAAATGTTCACAAAACTCGAACACGGCCACAGGGGCAGGAATGACATGAGACACAACTGACTGGGGGAACAAAACAAAAGACATGAAGACTGTGCTAAACACCAAGGCACACGAAAAAAACTTAAGAACTAGACTTCAAAGTAAGAGAATTACTGCCAGTAATCAAATTTTTACTGCTGTGTTATAGAAACTAGGGCTGGGCGATATGGCCTAAAATCCATATCGCGGTATAATTGAAGCACCTGCGGTAACGATATATATTATTAATTATTTAATTTTCTCAAAAATCGAGAGTGTGCCTTATGTATGAATTCTGGTTGTGCTTACTGACCTCGAACCGATTTTGGCGTGCAGAAATCTGTTAAAAAATGTTTTAGTACAACTTTGGTAAGC
>NW_005187427.1:1429185-1430428 GCF_000239375.1 Pundamilia nyererei
TAGGTAAAGCTATAAAGAAACACTCAGGATATTAGCTCTTAGAGGAATTCGATCCTTATGGAAGATTGCTGAAAAATGTTAAAGTATATTTAAAAGTACACAGTAACTTATTATTTATTTATTTATTTATTTATTTATTTATTTGCTTGTTTATTTTTTAAAATCAATATTTTGTTCTAGCTCAGGTTTTTTTTTAGGTTATGCTATTAACAAAACACAGAATGCACACATTGTAAAAAAGGTCAAAAAGTATGACTTAAGATAAACAAATTTCAGGAATGAAACCTAATGATGTCTAAGCTTTAATTTGTATCAGCAACTACAGCAGCGTACTTGCAGTTACTACTGAAGAATAATTTGTAAAATAATTAATTATTAGGTTAAAAATAATTATTTTGTTGTTTTAGAAGATATTGAAAACATGCATGTACAATGTACTGTGAATTAATATTTAAACAGAAAAGTGGAAAATTGAATAAAAACTCAAGAATAAGACAAACAAATTAATGGTTTTACATTTAACAGGATTTAATAACAATGTAAATAGCTAAGAGACAACTTAAATTATTAAATAATTCTCATTGTTTCTCTGATTTAAAAAAAGAATAGTTCCTCAGGAACTTGTTATATTTATTTATTTATTTATTTATTTATTCAGCATCTTTTATATAAATCTTTCAGCTCCAGTGTCAAAGCCAGCACTGTCTCAAACATGCTGGCCACCAGAACAGATGAATGTCAGCTGCTTCTCTGAGGGAGATGAAGTACAATTAATTTTGACTCTGGACGATCACTTTCTGATACAAAGCAAAGACCAGTCAATGAGCAACTGGACAGCTGAGAAATCCATTGTTTCAAAGGTTACCATCAGGTTTAGGCTTGCTAAATAAACCTTTATATAATCATCTAATATGTAACACATTTATTCTTCATAAATGATGGATTAACATAAACACAAAGGGATACAGAACATCCATGCATTTTCTTCCGGTTAATATGGCCCAGGTCATGGGGGCAGTAGCCTAAGCAGGGAAGCCCAGACCTCCTTCAACCAAGCCACCTCCTCCAGCTAATCTGGGGGAACACCGAGAGGTTCCCAGGCCAGCTCAGAGATATAATCTCTCCAGCATGTCCTGGATCTGCCCCAGGGCCTCCTCCTGATGGGGCATACCTGGAAAACCTCACCCAGTAGGCCAGCCACATTGCAGCCACAGCTCAGTGCAGCAGCCTCCGCAATAGAGTT
>NW_005187427.1:1432699-1433569 GCF_000239375.1 Pundamilia nyererei
CCTGCCTAAAACATCTGTAACCTTTAGCAGTAATTGTAACAGATTTTTGAAGTAAAAAAAAAAGGGCCACATAGAATCGGGCTGAAAAATAACAACCCACATTCATCAATAATCTAATATGGAATCTGATCATATCATATCACTGTCACCAGGTGGGGACAGTGCAATGCACCTGATGGGGTACAAAGTGCTGGAGGACAGGGCTGTGTTGACTGTAGACATTTAAAAAGTCCATATGGTAGATGAAAAAAACTGTAGGAACTAAACTGAAACCGGAATATTAGAAAGGCAAAAGAAAGGGGTTGTCATGGTAGGGTAGGAATGTAAGAAAAGAATCTATACACATAAAACATGCGCACACAGACACACACACACACACAGTGAAATTTTATAACTTCTCCAAAATACTGTATATACTATGGAGAAAGGTTTGCATCATAGAATAGAATGGAATGCCTTTATTGTCAGTATACAGTTGTACAGTGAGATACAGAGCAAGGCAAAAAGCTTATTAAATGTTTAAACTCTAGCGATACAATAATTTCGCAACTGTAAAATCAGCATTTTTGTCATATTTAAAAGGTAAATCGAATATAATCTGTTTTGTAAGCTATTTTCCTTTAAAATACAGTGTGTGGGTTTTTTTAACATCATAATTATAACAATCCATGATTATGTTGATATGCATATTAGATAGTTTAAGTGAAATACAAGCCCACCAGAAAGGCAGAGGAAAAGCCCTGTAACTTACTTTAAAACAAAATATGTTCCCCAAAATGGTGGGCAGAGCTACAGACTCATGACACCCATGACAAACCATCACTACTTAAGCAGTTAGTAAAAGGACAGGTAACGTTTTGTTGCACTGTT
>NW_005187427.1:1435445-1451816 GCF_000239375.1 Pundamilia nyererei
TAATTCATTAGTTAATATAAATGAAAACTTCAAGAATCGTACATTCTTTGGAAATGGAATATTCAATCTAACAAAAGCAACAAAAAATGACTCTGGAGAGTACACGATGGAACAATACGATTCTACTGACGGTGTATTATTGCACACAGTTCACATCTATCTGGATATACTAGGTAAAACCAAACAATCACTGTCTTCAAATAACGTATGTGCAATACTAAAGTAAATGTCAGAATGTGTTATGAAGCTAAAAACAGAGGGAAAAATAACTTTTTTAAACTGAGGACTTTATGTCTGAAAGGTCACAAAATTCAAAACCTGCAGGTTTTTTTAGTCAGTTTTGCAGGTACATACGAGTTTCAGGATTATAATTATAGTATTTAATACATGTTATTTTATTTTATTATAATTGGCAGTTATATATTATAAAAGACTTCCAATTATAATCAAATCAAATTATTGTTCATATTCATACATATTTCAAACATAAGTATGTATATAAAGGCTTTAGAAACAGATAACAGGTTGTAGAGCTGTCAATGACATATTATAATTGTTGTTGCATCTATATGTGACTGCGTGTTTGTGTTGTCACCAGACCGCCTGACAGTCAGCTGCTCCTCTGAACAATATGACCTGGAGTTCATTTTCTCTTTGGACACTAACGTGCTGATACAGACACGAGCAAATAGTCCAGAAAAACAGAGCATTTCAAATGCTACCATGAGCTTACATGGGCAACTGATGGGAAAGCTGATGTGTATGATTGTCCAAAACAATGTCAGCAGAGAACAAACCACCATTCATCTTACAGGCTGTTCAGGTATTACAGTTGTTGTTTTTTTAAGTTCTTTTGTTTAGTGTTTACTACTACTACTACTACTAAAAATAATAAATATCATTGCTAAAGAGGTTTTAGAGTTTGAAGCATAAATAGAAGTAAACCCTAACCCCACAATGAATTTTAAATTAAACAGCTCTGATGCAGTTAACGTGCAGACTTTCAGCTTTAATTCAGTAGGTTGAACAAATCTGCCAAACTGTAGATTTTGCCTCTGTAGTGATTTCTTGGATGTTTTTTTTTTCTTCTCTTTTTCTCAGCTGGCAGCTTTTGAGCTGCATGGAGAGCTTATTTTGTTGTCTGTTTACAGTGAAATCTTCCAAATGCAAGCACCACACCTCAGATCAACTTCAGTCCTTTTATCTTCTTAATTGATAATGACATAACAAAGGAATTTCCCACACTTGCCCAAGAAATAGCCTCTGAGTCAGTTGTCCAATTACTTTTGGTCCCTTTAAAAAAAAGGTGGTACATGTTAAGGAGCTGAAACTCTTAAACCCTCCATCCAATTTGTATGTGGATAACCTCAAATACTGAGTGAGTGTCTACAAATTCTGTCTATGTCCATCATATAACTCTAATTGAAAGTGTTTTAGTAAACAGGTAAAAAAACAAAACTTGTGTGAATGTCTAAATATATATATGGACCTAACTGTATGTGTGACTTCAGGTAATTGTAGCCCTTTAAACTATATCTTCATCTACAAGAATGTATTATCTCAATATATTCTTCTTAATGATTTTATTTTCTAGGTACTAAGTCTTCCCTCTGCGTTGTGACTGTGGCTGTGGTAGGAAGTGTTGCCATTCTGCTTATTTTGGCTATGTTCTTTGGTACTCGGCATTTCAAAAACACAACTGGTATCATGACTGTTAATGAAGGTAAGATTTGCTGTACATGTTAAATTAACTCTACTGCCTTTGTCAGTTCAGTCTCATTGAGTACCACACTATAATTACGCAAAGATTTCCTAAATTAATATAAAACAATGCAGGTGTCTCGACATTCCTGAAAACAATTTTGGAAAACATGAAATTCATCTAGTTAAGTAAGTTATTCACCTTACAGTTAGAGCCATGGCTTGTTGCCCAAAGACACAGTTTTTGTTGTTTTGTCTCTGTATACCACAACAATGTATTTTAAATAAAGTAATCAATATGTGATTGAAATACAGTCTGTGGTGGTGAGGAAGACTGCCAAGATGGTATTTGGTTTAATTAATGAACAGAGGGAAGAAGGCAAGGAGATTTGGTGTTGGAATGAGTAAGCACCAGAAAGTACAAGGCTGGGAAAGAAAAAGTCAAAAGGTCAGGAGCACTTGGCATCTAGTGTACAGCGAAGAGAGAGGTGACAAAGGAAAAAGGGTTAAACTGACGTGTATGTGAGGCTGGATACTGAAGCAGGAGGAAGTGCCTTGTATTGACTTGTTATTTTAAAAAAATGAGCTGGAAAGGATGTGCAGTAAGTTACAGTGAGTATTTTAAGGACCATCTTCAGAGAGGAACGCCTCAAATGGAGTGAAGATAGTGAAGAAGGAAGTGCAAAGGATCTGTACGGAAGCGTTGAACTCCAGATTACATACCTGTGAAGATATGATACAAGATACAGGGAAGATACTTGCAAAACAGACTGAACCATTCCCTGAAGCTGTGGGAAGGGTTTTTTTTAACATTAGGTTAAGGAGGGATGAGGGAGTCATATGTTAATGAGACAGTTTTGATAGAGAAGTATAGAGAAGGCCAGAAGGAGTTGCACTGTGCCTGGGTGGAGAAGAGAAAACAGGGCACTATATGAGGAAGACGAGTGTCCAAGAACTATTTGAGGGTGGTGCAGGACATGTATGAAGACGGTGAGACAGTAGTGTAGTGTGAGGAAGGAGGTCAAGGTGGGGGTGGGGTTACATGAGGGATCTCAAAGAGCCTCTGAGGTGGAGGTATGCATGGCAAGAAGAAGAATGGCATTGCTGAGCCAGCCAGTGAAATCCTTTTTTTAAAGAATGTACCAGTTTACTGACTTCTAAAGTTCTCCTAAAGTTTTGATGGCCTGCATCAATTTGTGTCTTTGGGATGCAATCTAACATCAGGGTTCAATAGATCCAACTCATAAACAGCTAATGCAACACTTTTGTTAAATTCCCTAAGTCTGGAATTCAATCATATTTTGGTTGTTTCTTTCAAAATCCATTGCAGTGGTGCACATAGCACAAACTACCTGAATCTGACAGTATCCTAATATTATTGTTAAGTCTTTCATATATAATTGTAAAATCTTTTGACTACCTAAAAATCATTTTCTGTTTCTATGTCTTTCAGATGATGCTGAAGATGACATCATCTACTCAGATGTTAAAGTGAAACAGCGTACAAGAAAAGCAACACCACGTTCAAATCAAGATGCAAGTTAGCTTGCCCCTAATACATTCTGACCTAGCACCGGTCTTAAACCTGTTCATGCCAAGTTAGCAGTTTCAGTTAGAAGCTCTCACCAACATCTTACATATAACACTGGAGATTTAAAAAGCTGTGGTCATTAGTGTTTGTGCGTTTCTTGTGCTCTTCTTTGTATATATAGCAAATAACAGCAAAGGTGAGCTGTGCCTCTCTAAGACAACAGTTGAGTCAAGCATCAACCATCATCTTATAGCTTAAACATTTTAGCTAATATTCACTGTGTCTGTCATGACTGTAAAACAATGAAACCCAACTTAGTTGCACAGCACACGCTGAGAAAGTGTATACTATACTTATTGTTCACTTATATTGCCATATTTGGAATACTGTGTGGAAATTTGGGGAAACACATATAAAACTGCACTTCAACCAATATGTAAAATTCAAAAAAAAGCAATCAGGATGATTAATAAAGCAGGATTTAGAGACCATACTAACATCATGTTTTTGAAATTAAAAATACTGAAGTTTATGGATCTTCGTATCTGTAAATGAAAATATATGTAGTGTGTATATATTGTTTTTTGTTTTATATGTCTGAAACAAATAAAGATACAATACAAACAATACAATACATGTATCTTGCGTAACACTGGCCTGATATTACTATTAGGAATCATAGCAGATATCAAAATGCCCACTTATTCTATGTAACAATACAAAAAACATGAAAGGCTCACTCTAGAAATACTTCTCCTGTTACAGTTTGTTATTTTAGTCATGTATTCTCAGTGCATACAGCTTTTTGCCTGCAGCTTAGAGTCTCAGTATTATATGTCATGTTTTGTGGTCATGTGACATTTTGAAAGTATAATAAAACGTGTTTCCCTCGTGTTCCACACAATTCCTTCTCAATCAGCATACTTTATTAATCCCAGTATTAATCCCAACATTCTCAAAATGTTGCATTTATTTTCTGTGTTTTGCAGTACAAACTATAAACCAAAGCCAGACATAAAGTGGAAAGAGACAAGAGTGTAATAAACTCACCCTGTAACTTGTGAACAAGAATTATTGTTTTCTTTCATAATCAAATCAAATCACTTTTATTGTCACATCACATTATTGGCACACTGGTACAGCACATGCGAGAGAAATGCTTGTGTCAAAGCTTCACAAGCAACATGTCATGGTCCTTGAAGGTAACGGTGGTCCCCGTTGGTAATCGGAGCACTAGGTGCGGTGACTCCCAAGCTAGGCGAGTGGCTCCTGCAGATCCCGGGAATAACATCGGAGATCTCTGTCCAGAAGAGCGCAGTCCTGGGAACAGCTAAGATACTGTGCAGGACCCTCAATCTCCCAGGCCTCTGGTAGAGGACCTTAGCTTGAAGGATAAACCGCCCGCAGGGGTGTGCTGGGTGTTTGTATATATATATATATAACATATAGAGAAGTCAGCAGTATGAATATTGTGCAAAAGAAATGGCATTTATGTGCAATATGGAGTGCATAAGTGTCGAAGTTTCGGTAAGTGACAGTGAAGTGTCTATGTTAGTGGTCAGTGTTGAGCAGTCTGATGCCCTGATAGAAAAAGCTGTCCCTCAGTCTGCTGGTTCAGGACCGGACACTATCATACATCCTGCTGGACTGAAGTAGTTTGATCAGTGTGTGACTGGGGTGACTGGTGTCTTTGAGGATCCTCCCCGCTTTCCTCAGGCACCGCTTCCTGTAGATGTGCTGGAGGGAGGGAAGCTCACCTCCAATTACTGTATCTTTGCTCCACTCTCTGGAGAGCTTTGAAGTTGTAGGCAGTGCTGTTGCCATACCAGGTGGTGATGGATCCAGTGCAATAAAATGCAGAACACCTGCAAGATCTTGTTTAATTGTGATTGTAAAGGCTATTACTGCATTAATTGTTTTGTAAATTTGAGTGGATAGTTGTATATTTGTATCTCAATCCATGTTTTCCTATTTACAACCATATGTGAGAGATCAGATTTGTAAATGTGTAAACAAATATCGAAATTTAAACAGAGATTTGTGAAAGCTTTGTAAATGTGTAAAATGTTCTCAAATATAAACGTAAATGTGTTGACAACTCTGATGCATGCATAGAAATGAATGATTTACAACTGACATGTGTTCTTCTCAAAGCACTGAAAAGACCGAAAACTCCTGAGTTACAGCTTCTTTTAACAGACTGTCTGTTAATATTAACCCTGGGATGAAGCATTACAGGCTCACCACCAGGTGGCGCCAGTACCAGTGATTTTAGCCACCAGCTGCCTAGTATACTGCAAGTGCTAGTTGCATACATATAAAGCAGACTTACATGGAGAGACTACACATGTATGCTGTAAGTACATGTTTATGTCATTTTTTAGTCTAAGTATAGTGTAGCTTTGTAAAAACTGAAATGTTATTGTTAATACAACAACTATGCTAGCTCGGTTTATGCTTCAGTTATCAAACCCATACACCAAGTGACAGAAATGGTGGGTTCAACACCAGAGTGATGCACCTGAAACTAATAGTAACCTTACAGCAGTGTGTTGGAGATAATTTGAGTTAGTTTTGAGCCAAGCTGGCTTATTTGGCTTATCATAAAACTACATCACCATCTATCTGTCTGTCTAAGAAAGATTAAAAAAAAATAGAGTTGGCTTTTTAACTTGATTTATTTTAACTCAGTCTTGGAGAGTGAGATGGCTGAGGAATGGGGATTTGCACTGGTACTAGTTTTTACGAACATGAGTGATTTACAGTGGATGAGCCCTACCATGAAGAGAAAGGAAAGTTTTGAAGCTAGGTTAATAAGAGAGAAAGTGACGAGTGAGCAGCAGTATAGCTTAATGCCAAGAAAGAGTGCTACTGATACAGTGTTTGTTTTCAGGGTGTTGATGGACAAGTACAGAGACGATCAGAAGGAGCCTCACTGTGTTTTTGTAAGTAATGTCTCCAAAGTATAAACAACTCTTAATACACGAACATTATTCTATTACTTTTATACCAGATCATTTAACTAACCTTAATATATTATAATCACATTTCTGTCCCTGCAGTTTATATGATATTGTACCCCTCTCTCTCACACTTTGTGTGGGTGTACTAGTACACTTTCTTTGTATCTTTAAATATAAACTTCAATCAGTCAGTGCATCTGCAACAAATTTAAAATGGAAAGAGCTGTGGTTTTAACCTAACATAGTTTTAGCATCCCACATTAGGGTGTCAACCGATACCTGCTGTAGACCATGTTGATGAGTTCACAGGACGTGAGAATAAAATCCTTTTAAAGGCATATAGTGCTTCATTGGTATGTTTACAGAGATTCAGAGAAGCATGTGGTATCACAGTCAGTCTAGTGAGAGTAGAACATGGGATTATCTGTGTTGGGTGTCTTGATGAATTAACTTATCTAAGCTTTTGTGATGCTATAGTAATATAATGGGACATTTCCATGATTTAAAGGAACCTTCAATGCTGTCTTTTTGCATATATTGCAAAACACACCTTAAAAGATTCTCTTCTATTATCAACAGTTTAACCCTGAGATGATTTTCTGGGCTACACTTAGTAACTGTAAGTAAAGATACTCTTTCCATCCACATAGCAGCTCAAACATGACTAGTGATACTCTAATTTGTCTAACTACTGTATTTACATGTTTGTATAAGTAAAGACAAGTATAATGAGACACTAATTGCTTGAGTAAGACTAACATGACTTTAAATACATGCTTACTCATTTCTGTCCAAACCACAAGACAAACACAGCAGCCCAAAGCCCGTCATAACTGCCGCCACAGAGAAGAACTGCAGTTGCTGGTAAGTAATGCTAAACTTAATTCTCATCGGTGAAATTATTGTACTATAAAAACAATCTAAAAAATGTAAACATTGATTGATTGATTATGATTGTAAAAAATACTAGATAATACAAAAAATGTTATGAAACCGTTTTGATTGGTCACCATAGCTTTGGTGTCCACAGTTCAGACAAATATGTCATAAATAGTGCTGATGTGTTGACGACAACAGTAAAATTTAAGCTTAAAGTAGCAATTTGAAAACTGTTTTCACATGTAATTATTGCTGCAAAATATTCATTGATAGTTATAATTTGTTTGATCAGCCATATAACAATTAATATAACAATTAAAATGAGAGTTACTACACTTGTTAAAATAATGGGAAGTCTTATACTGTGAGTGCTTCCAACAAAAAAATGGTATTTTTAGAAAATATCTGACATACAGGTACAACCCACACATATGCACACAGAACTTTAACTAAACGTCGTACATCGTCTTGATGCATGCTCAATCATCCAAGTAAGTAAATCCCCAAAAGTTGATTCTGTTCATCTGGACGTAGCGTTTTCAGTGGGAGAAACGTTTGTCACTCATCCAAGTGACTTCTTTAGTCTCAGCTGACTGTAGGTTGCCCCAATCTTATAAACAGTACATTAGCATAATGACTGAAACCGGCACCACTGAAGGAAATTTCCACTGGGAGGTCATTGCCACTCTCAGCTTTGACCAAGTGTGTTTGCTTTTGGAACTGTATCTTAATTCCACCTATTTCACATACAAGGGTCAGTACTACAGGCAGAAACATGGGTGGGTCATGGGTTCCCCAGTTTCACCCATCGTGGCCAATTTGTACATGGAAGAAGTGGAAAAGAGGGCTTTGGTATCCTACCCTGGAATGTCCCAGGACATACCACAATTCATGGATAACATTAACTCGGTGGACCGACACATCAAATTCACCAGGGAGGATATGAAAAGTGGCAGGTTAGCCTTCTTAGACTGTGAGATTTCCATCAGTAATGGGGGACATCTAAAAGCTGATGTGTACCGTAAACCTACGCATACGGATCAGTATTTAAGGTTTGACTCTCATCATCCACTGGAGCATAAAGTGGGTGTCATCAGGACGCTACAACATAGAGCCAACACCATCCCCACAGACACAGCGGCCAGGGAGGCAGAAGAACATCACATCAAGAAGGCCCTTAGTAAATGTGGTCATCCCACCTGGACATTTGTCAAAGCTGGTAAGACACCTAAAGAAAGCTCTAGCCAATCCAGGAGAGAAAGACAACTGCTGCCTAAGCAAAAACCCATAGTGATCCCGTATGTGTCAGGAGCATCAGAACAGCTGAGACGCATTTTTTCTAAACACCGTGCCTTGGTGGCTTTTAAACCCCACACACAAAAAATTGGTCCACCCCAAGGATCGGGTCCCCCGACCCAAACAGAGTAATGTAGTGTACCAAATGATTTTATATTTACCGTGAGTCTCGTGCTCTGGTTGTGATGAAGGCAAATAATGTCTTCCTCCATTTTCTTCATGAAAGGGAAAAAAGACCAGAAATATACCATCCAGGTGCCAGTGGTGAATTCACATGCCAGAGAGTAAGAAGACATCTTATTTTAAATATGGTGAGTGACTGTTGTCATGGCGACATTAGTTAAAAAGGAAAAAATGTCTAGTATGTCAGTAGTTGTTGCATTATTTTCCAAAGTAAGAACAGTTTCTATTGATTCATTGTGTAGATAATCCACACGTTTGATAGTACACTACACATGCAAAATAATCTGATTCTGTCCAAACAGAAGATGATTTTGATCTACATCATCATCGCAACTCCAGCAATGACCGCTGTGGCACAAGGTACGCTTCAGCCAGTAAACAGTACCTAGAAGAACAAAATGAATCCATATTGTTAATCCACATTAAACATTTTAATGTTTTATCTTATTATTTGTTATTACTTAGATGATTTATTGTTTAGTCTGGTGAGAGAACATTTCTGTTTGATATAGTGCTGTACATCAGATAACGGTGCCATTAATAGTATTACTCAAGTTTCATACACATGAATTTTGTCAGTAACAATTAATTGGTTACATATATACAAAGTTTATGGTTTTCATTTATTTAGTGCAAATAAATGATAGTTATTCATTTCCCTCTTTGTATACATTTGTTTATTCATTTTCTTACCAGGGTCTTCAGAATGCAATCTAACTGAACCTGGACCCCAGACGTGTTTTGGAGTTTTAGGAGAACCACTCGTTTTTTACATACCTACTAAACCACATATGAAGACAAGCTTGAAAAAGAGTACAGATAACATTTTAACCTTAATAAATGATAAATTATTTGTTCTCAATGAAAAATACAAGAATCGTACTACAGTCTCCATAAATGGAACATTGAAGCTCGAAAAAGCAACAAAACATGACTCTGGAGAGTACAACATGGAAACACACAGTTCTACTGACGGTGTGTTATTGCACACAGTTAACATCCATCTACATATACTCGGTAAGACCAACAACTTATTGACTTATTGAATAACATCTGTGTAATAACAATGTACATGTCAAAATGTGCTAAAAAAAAATGCTAAAACTGGAAATTTAAAAAGCAGGTAGTTACATGAACAGTTTGTATTTATCGTTGTTCTTATTGCTGGTTATATATTATAAGGGAGTTATCAAATTATCATTCATTTTGTGCACACATTTCATATAAGTAAGCTATGAGTAAGCACTTACATAAAGCCTGTATTGATATGTATTTACACTCCTTAGAGTAGCAGTGAATGTCATATTGCAGTTGATACTGTGTCTATATGTGACTATATGTTTGTTTTTTTCAGCTCCTGTGTCAGAACCAGCTGTTACGCAGATGTGTTTGTCACCAAAACAGATGACAGTCAGCTGTTTCTCTGAAGGAGATGAAGTAGAGCTCATTTTGTCTTTGGATGATAAGTTGCTGATACAGACTACAGCCAACGGTACAGAAAACAACAGCGTTTCAAATGTTACCATCAACTTACCTGGTCAGCTGATGGGAAACCTGACATGTGTTGCTCAAAACAATGTCAGCAGAAAACAAAATATCACCCACCTTACAAGCTGCACAGGTAGTGTGAAATATATGTAACAGAAATGAACATGTTAAATGTATTGTAAAGCTAAAATATATCTTTGGATAATCAAAAACATTACTAACTTATAAGTTGTTGTTTTTAAAAAAAACAATAGAGATCTGTTAGAGGATTGTGTTAAAAAAAAAACCAAGGTGAAAAAACCCCCCAAAAAACAAAAAAAATGCAAAAAGCAAGTTTTTTTTAACAATAATAATTTAGCAGGTACAAAGAGAAACAGAGTGTCTGTAGATATCGACCACTGCAGAGCTGACAGTGGATGTTAAATTGCAGTTTGTACTGCATCCATATGTGACTATATGTTGACTATATGTTTGTCTTTCAGCTCCTGTGTCAGAACCAGCTGTTTTGCAGATGTGTTTGTCACCACAACAGATGACAGTCAGCTGCTCCTCTGAAGGAGATGAAGTAGAGTTCACCTTGTTTTTGGATGATAACTTGTTGATAAAAACCCAACCCAGCATTGCAGAAAACCGCAACATTTCAAATGTTACCATCAGCTTACATGGTCAGCTGCTGGGAAAGCTGATGTGTATCGTCCAAAACAATATAAGCAGAGAACAAACCATCATCCACCTTATAAGCTGCACAGGTAATATAAAAAAAATATTACGTTCTGTTATATTTAAATAGTGATTTATTTTATTATTTTATTTAGTATAGGTATTTATAGGAGTTTTTCTCATTTTAAATGATTTATTTTATTTATTTTAAATGCTGAAGCATAAATTGGAAGTACGTATGACTTGAAGACTCTTGGCTCTTGACGGAGCCGGTCGCACTTTCTCCTTCTCCCTCTCCCTTATCTTTCCTGCTTGGCTTCTCATGTCTGAGGTGTTTTTTCTGTTCTCAAACTGATCTCCCTGTTGGAGCGCAGTCTGGGGTTCTTTTTTCTCCTTGTCTTTCCTCATGTTGTGCATTTTGCATTGTTATACCCCTCTGACCTGTCTTCTCCATGTGATGTAGTGTAATGTATGTATGGTCGGAAGGGTAAGATGGCTCTGGCAAAGGTCGGCAGCCTTAACCCAATTTCCTTTGGGGTCAACCTTCGGGATCAATAAAGTTTTATTGAATTGAATTGAACATTGTAGCCCAGTAAACTATATTTACATTATTTCAGTAATTTCTTCTTAATGGTTTTAATTTCTAGGTAATATTTCTGACCACTGCATTGTGACTGTGGCTGTGGTAGTAAGCGCTGTTGCCATTCTACTCATTCTGGCTGTGTTTCTTGGTATCCGGAAATTCAAAAACACAACTGGCATTATGACTGTTAATGAAGGTAAGATTTTTATATTAAATGTGTTGTCTTTATCAATTTTGTCTCAATGATCACCACACAGAAGTATATGCTAAATTGTTATAAAACAGTTAGTGGCAATAATTTGTTGGACAAAAGGATATTTTTGTAGCTTTGTTGCAACTTCTGTACAGGACCACAATTGATTTCAACCCAAACAGTCAATATGTGATTGAAATGCAACTTTCACCTTTAATTCAAAGAATTTTACAAAAGTTTTTCATTAAATATTTAGTAATATTTACCCCTCATTTGTAAAAGGCTGATGGGTTATTGTCTTCACCCCGTTAAGCAGATGGGCAGGCGGGACACCCAAGTTTGTGAATGTGATAATTTGAGAATAAAGAAACGTAGCAAATGTATCAAAATTTAAATAAAGTCATACAAAAAATCTTGGGTGAGTTCGAATCTCAGTGAAATAGACCTCAAAATCAGAGATCAAGTTTTCTGAAAATCTTGTGAATGTGCTTGTGAGAACAAAGAGACGTGGGATTTTGAAAGTGATATGATAGGCTTTTTTCTACGTGGACACTGAGGGTAACACTGGCCACCACCAGTATTTTTTTTTATTTCAGTCTCCAGTTTTCAAAGGAATAAAATTTTACTGGAGAAACTAACATGATTTAATTCAATCTTGCAGTTTGACTGCCTACAACCCATAGACCTTACAATGCTACTTTTTCTTTCCTTGTGTTGCCACAAGCCACGTGTTGCTAGTTTGCAGCTTATCAATTTAATTATGTATTTAATAGTTGAATCCCGGCAGAGATGGGGTTCCTTCATGATCATTCTACTTCTATCAGCAGTCACATCATCAGCAAGCATGATTGACCCATTTGCCCATAACATTACTTTCACCTAGTAATACAGTCTGGTATCCTTGGGCTCATGAGCGATTTCACTCCTTTTCCATACTTTTCTCCTCCCTTCTGATACAAGTTAATATCGGTTTCATCTGTCCAGAAAATTTATTTCAGAAATGTGCAGGCTCTTTTTAGATCAAGCCTCGCCTTACTCTGCTGGAGTGTAACTATTGGTTTGCAGCTTGTAATGAACTTGTTATGTTGTGCATTTCCACCCCGAAAGGTACTTTACTTTTTGGGCACTCTTCCTTATACTCACATTTAAAATGTACAGCAAAAAGCTTCAATTACAAATTTAGAGCTTTTGTATGATTTTAGATATGATGTCGGCTTCATTTTTCAGGAAATAAAAAGGAAACAGAACTTGGCCTTAATGCAGCCTGTTAATCAATTGTCTAAATATCCAGTTTTGAGCCTCTGAAATTGAGGGTCTATTTTTTTAAGCCTTGAATTAAAGCTAATTAAAACTGAAGTCTTTCCTTCAATCACACGTTTTTGTTTGATTTGAAATCCACTGTGGTGATGTACAGAGCAAAAAATACAAATATTGTGTCATTGTGAATCTTTGTGAAAACTTTCTTGTTACAAGTTTTCAATGTACAACATCAGCGTCTTTTGATTACACAAGACACAGTTTTCTGTTTCTACTTCTTTCAGATGAAGCTGAAGAGGACGTTGTCTACTCAGATATTAGACTGAAGCAGCTTGCAAGAGAAACAAGAGAAACACCACCTATTTCAAATCAAGATGAAAGTTAAACGTTCTCCTAAACAGTCTGACATTCTGAAACCTAAACCCTAACATGTTGACTTTCAGTCAACTGTCTAATAAAACTATGGCACTTTAGCAATTCCATCTTTGCAGTGAACGTGAAGGTAAACATATTTAACAAGTACTCACTGGATTATTAATTTTGAAGGAAACATAAAGGGGGGAAAAGTTATTTAGAAGGCATTTGATATACATGAAATACTTATTTATACTTATTTATAAATGCTTTATATTTGAACTACATTTTATTTGACATAATTTGAATAAACTACATCAGCCTTGTAAAGGTTCTAACCAACATTTAACATTTAACCTTGGAGATTAAATAAAAGGCTTTGATCAGTGATGGTGCTTTCCTTGTGTTGTGTTAAGCAGACGTGGGCTGTGCATTTTGTTTGAGATAAAAACATCAGGGCTACTTTTTCCTGTGTTGTCATGACATTAAAACCACAAACTATATCCTGTTTTCACTGAGCTGCTAAACCTCTAAACTGTGTGACATTACCTAAGCTTCACAGTTGTCAGTGAGAAAGGGAAAAAAACTGTATTATGCATAAAACACTGGCTTGTTTGTTCACAGCTGTTGATCATAGTAGAGAATTAAGAGATCAATTTTTTTGAAGAGAGAGGACAGATGGTTTGAAAGAGGAGTGAAAGAAGCCATCTATGTCCACTGTGAGCGACCATCTTTGAACAGAGGCGGTGGTTTACGACACCAACTGTCTGCCATCTATAATCCAGTTTTGAGATCCCTTCCCAGACGCCTTAACGCCCACTCACATCCTGGGCCATCTGACCTCAGGAATTCGCATGATAAGGTGGGGCCAGGTTTCACAATGAACTCACCCGAAACTCTGGCTGATTGGGACCCACACCCAATTTCACACCTAGGCTCAGGCGATTAGAGGATCATCAGGGGGTCCTTTTGTCCCTCTGTGGAGGGGATACTCCCACTAGGTTTATATCTGGGACTCTCCACCATTTGACCTTAGAACTGAAGAAGCTTCTCGGATGAGAGTCCAGACGCTTTTCTTTGCAAGCTCCTTTGACTACGATGACCTGGATGACTGAGAACCTTCACAGACATATTTTTTTGAAGACGTTTTACCTCTCATCAGGTGGAAAGTCCCAGTTATCTAACCCCTAGTAGGGGCTGTCCCTTAGGAGGTGATCATTGACCCACTATTAATCATCTGCGACATGACATTAGCCATAGTGTGTAAAAAGGCGTGGGCCATTACCACCAAAGGTTTTGGATGAAACCACTGTAAGACCTTTAACCTATCATGTGACCTATTGAGGGATCTCAGGACTGCACTGTGGGTAGCTGACAGTTGGTGTCATAAGCTGCTCGCTCTGTTCAAAGGTGGTCGTTCACAGTGGACATAGATGGTCTCTTTTGCTCCTCTTTCAAACCAACCATCTGTCTTTTCAGTCCAAAATGTGAACATTGGCATCCCTGAAAGAGTGACTTTGTCCTTTAGGTGCAGAGGTACAGCTGAGTCTTGTCCTGTCCTGGTGGCTCCTCTATGTTGTGTCACGTATTTGTCGAGTGGCTATGCGGCTTCTCCAATGTAGAGCTCTCTGTACTGCACAGCATATGCTTGGTTGTTCGGCTTGTGTTTTGGATAACTGAGAACCAACAGAGACATCAAGCAACAATACAAAACCATGAAGGGCACAAATCCCCCTGCTGGCAATTCTTCTAAGTAGTATTTTAATATAGTTTCATTGTATTGTGTAAGGTGACATAAATCCATCAATAATTTATGTTATATGCTTGACATGTATGGAAAAGTCAGTAAGTGGACTTTGTGAGACACGTATAACTGTGTGCGTTTGATCGGCAACCTGGTGATGCAATTAAAATTTCGTTGTATTTTCAAATGCAATGATAATAAATGCTTTGAAGCTTGTTGACCAACATTTAGATTTCCAATAATATTTGTACAATAGTACAATAAAATCTGTGCTCTCCTCATGTTTTACATGAATCTGTCTCAAAGTGTTACATTTATTCTCTGTATGTATCTCAGCCATACAAACCAAGCCAAGCAAATGTAGAAAGGGACAACGCTGTAATAACCTTGCATGAAAAAAGAATCGGTGTTTTCCTTTACGTGTATTAGTTGGGGATTAGTGATAATTCTGTGATGATCTAGTAAAAGCTGTAACCTTTAGTAGTAAATGTAAAAACGCATAGTATCAGCACTCATCACATGGTGGAGCCAAAGTTTTTACAGTTAACTAAAAGCAATAAAATGCAGAGCACGTGATCTGCAAGATCTTGTGAAATTCACTCAGATTTAAAAGTTTGATATGTAAACGTGGAGATAAATCTGTAACTATGTGCACAGAAATGAGTGATTTACAAGACAATGAATGTTTTTCATTGTCTGCTGAAAATAAAGACAAGCCATCAGTTGCAACTTGCCCATTCATTATACTGGCTCTCAGTTTTACATATGAGTTTTGCTTCACTCAAATGGTTATACATAAATGTGTGTAAACAAACTTTTCTTAATCTCTTGACATAAATCCGGTTCGTGCTGTCTGCCACGCAGTACTTCAGAACATTCAGACATTAGTGTGTCTGTAGCAGAGTCACTGAAAAAGGAAAGAGTTGTGGCTTTAATGTAATGTGGTTTTCACACCAGGATGTTAACTGATACTTCCTTTTGCTCCTTTTCAACAAACTTTTGTGATGCAGACTATAGTGATAAATGTACATTGCAGGACATAAAAAAACAAAGTAAACAGTTGACATTAATCTTGTGAGTGATGAAGAGCACAGGTTCAGGCTGTCTGCCACGCTGTGGCAGTGACTTAAGCCAATTTTAAGACATCAGCTACCTTGTGCAGTTGGTGTCAGGCAGTCACAGGCACACATACTACATGGGATAAATGATATGATATGCAATTTTTGTGTTTTCATAAGTATCTATTACAGTATCTTTGTTTAAAAAAAATAAACAAAATTCTCCATCATCATATTCTTAACAGAACTGAAGCAGGAGTATCTAGAGGGTTCAGTATCTAACAGGCAGCCATAGTGATTACCTGACAGCTGCTTACCGGGTGAACAGGTCTGCTGGTAATGCAGTTAATATGAGACTTGACCTGCATCATCTTGACCAAATGTTCGTGGACTTTAGCTCAACTTTCAACACTGTCATGCCAGACATCCTTTACTAGAAGTTCACCCAAGTTAGTGTGTCCACCTCCACAGATGATCATCA
>NW_005187427.1:1452203-1458498 GCF_000239375.1 Pundamilia nyererei
AGTCTAATTACTCCCAGCTGTGCTTTCCTTCTGTGTCTCATTTTCCTCGTTATACCTCGGTGTATTTAAGCCCCATGTTTCTGTTTGTCAGTGCCTGCCAAGTTTGTTTTGTATATTCAAGTTTAGTTTTTCTTGTGTCCAGCATTAAAGCTGCCATTTTGAGTTTAAGTTTTGCCTCTGTGTTGAGTCTGCATTTTGGGTCCTTTTCTGCCTCCCTGCACACAGACCTTGACAAATCCACCTTTTCACTGAGTTTCAAGTGGTCTTCATATATACCCTAGGCCCAGCACAGTTTGTACTTCCAGCAAGTTCAACCTGCCACAAGAGCTGTTGGTCATCTTCTACACTGCCATCATCCAGTCTGTCCTGTGCACATTAATCATTGTCTGGTTCAGTTAAGCCCTGACACAGGACGGGGCCAGACTGCAACAGACAACCAGGTCTGCGGAGAGATCACCAGTCCTGATCTGTACACGCCCAGGGTTAGGAAACAGGAAGAAAACAGCTGCAGACCTCTCACATCCTGGACATAAACTGTTCAAATTCTTCAAGCTGCCACTCTGTGAAATAACCCACTGTTACCATTCACGTCCTACACACATACAAGTTGCACTACTCAATTTGTACTATTAAGATGAATATCTAAGGTTCATCCAAAGTTGCACCGTTGAGCCTATTTGTCATTTATGCCCAATTTATAGTTTGTTATAGTTTGTCAATATCCTGGCATCTGGTAGGAGATATTGGTTCATGAAATCAATAATAGTGTGAAACAGCTTTGTTCCAGAGGCAATAAGGCTGCTAAACTCACTGTAACATTCACAAAATAAGCCATCTTTTATACATATTTATTTTTAATCTTTCCTTGTGTTTATTTCTTTCTGTTGTGTGGTCTCCATGTTGCTCAGATCCTGGCCCTGAGAAACACAATTTTGTCCCAGTGTATTTGAGATATGATTGGAATTGGAAAGGCAACATGCAACTCCAACAATCTCCATGAGTGTACGTGAAAATCTTCAGCAAAGTATTGATTAGTAGCTTTAACACTCAAAAGTACAACAGAAATGATCATTCGCGCATATGCTCCTTGGAATGTAAGCATTTTGAAGTGACATGTTTTTTTTATTTTTAGATAGAATTGTATTAATCCCTTGGGTCGGTTCCTCTGGGAAATTTAGTAATTTTGTACCAGATCATTTAGCTAGTTTTAAGGTGCTGTAATGACATCGCTTTTGAATTTATTTCATCTAATATATCTGTGTGTGTATTCTTTCTTTGTGTCTTAAAATAAACATGTTAGTCCCTCAAATGTTTATACATAAATGTGTTTGAACAGACTTTTCTCTATTTCTTGACATAAATCCTGAGATGAAGATCACAGATTTGTGCTGTCTGCCTTGGAACATACATGTTTGTGTGTCTGTAGCAGAGAAACTGAAAAAGGAAAGAGTTGTGACTTTAAACTAATGTGGTTTTCACACCAGGGTGTTAACTGATACTTCCTTTTGCTTCTTTTCATAAATGTTTGTAATGCAGACTATAGTGATAAATGTACATTGCAGGATATGGAAAAAATAAAAACATAAAATAAACAGTTGACATTAATCCTGAGATAAAGAGCACAGGTTCAGGCTGTCTGCCACGCTGTTCTTTAGTATAAAGCACCAGGTCGTGGCATCAACAGTAAGTTAAGCCTATTTTAAGACATCCGCTACTCAGTGCAGTTTGTGTCAGGCAGGCACAGACAGACATACTTGATGAGATAAATGATATGATATTCAATTTTTAGGGGTTTACATAAGTATCTAGTGCTATATCTTTGTTTTAAAGGAACAAACAAACAAATAAAAAATCCTCAAAATAATATTCTTAACACAACTTGGAAAAGGAGTATCTGGACAGTTCAGAATATAACAGGGAGCTATACAGTAGTGATAGATAGTTACACATTTACATGATAAATAAGAAAGTGCACATAGTATGTTCATAGTGTCAATGCAGAGCTACACACCGGGGCCACTGCTTCATCCACGGATCTGTTTTGGTGTTTGGTTCAAACTGTATAAGGTCAGAGCAGCCTTTATGGACCTGAGTATCACCATTTCCAGGCACTTCATTGCAACTGATGTAAACGCTGCAACCCTGAAGTAATTTGTTGTGATTGTGTTTCTTTTTTGAGGAACTGATATAACAATGGATGATTTAGTTGTACTTGCTGTTGAAGAGTTGAAAAAGTCTGGAGGCTTTCAGGACTCTTAGTGTCAATTTGTCTGGTCCAGCCGCACGTGACACACACACAAATGTTGGCATGCACCACCAGCTGTTCATAGCGAGCACTACAGGCTAATCGGATATTAAGAATTAAGTGCACTTTGCATTTTTTACATCCAGTTCTCATCTATTGCTCAGGTTATTGTGGCTCCTTGTCCTGGTACATGTAAATGAAAAGTACACAAAAAATAAGAATGAACATTTTTTAATAATATGAGAGAAAGGGTATACCAAAGCATACTGTTAAATCAACATAAATATCAATTGAAATCAATGTAATGCTCAGTAACTGCATTCACAATAAGTCTAGTACTTCTAGTACTTTAGTTAAGTAAAGAGAGATTCGAACAATGAATTCAACATGATTTCTTTGATCAACATAGTTCAATCAATTGGCAATTTGATTCTGATTGCCCATTATAAATGAATTCCCAGTGTCATAGGAATTACGCACGACTCCTCTGAGCTTGGATAGAGCTCTGAGTAACGTGAAAGAGGCGAAGATTGGGAGGAAGTGTTTTGAGTAAAGGAGTCTGGAAGGGAGTATGACAAATATGGAGTGAGATTTAAAACACGTAGACTGGAGGCTGATTGGCTTAAAGATGAAGGGCAGAGAGATGATTGGTACAGACCAGTGATGTCAGCAATGAGCTTGATAGCGTGACAAAGTGGAAGTGGTGAAAAGCAAATACTAGCCAGTGAACACTCAGGTAGTAGACAGATGTATAGTTACAGATCTTCCTTATTACGCATAAGCTTCATTAATAATCAATGCAAATAACTTCTTCCATCATTCTCGCCGCACAACGGAAAAAGACAAGAGCGTATCAACCAGGTGCCAGTGAGAAATTCACAGGCAACAAACTGTAAAAGAGACATATTTTAAAAGTGGTGAGTGACTTCTTTGACTGTTGTCAGGGCATGTAAACAGTTGGCCTATATGCATGTATAAACTCCTGTTGATCTACTATGTAGATAATCCATACACACATAATCTATATTATCCAAGTGAAGTGTTTATTAAAGTGTCTATTTTTAGATACAACTGAATTTGTCTGCACACTACACATGCACAACACGAAATAATAAATGTCTTTGTTGTTTCTGATATTCTGATTCTGTCTCAACAGAAAATGATTTCGATCTACGTGATCACAGTAGCTTTGGCAGTGACTGCTGTGGGACAAAGTACACATCAACTTTTTAATAAACTAAGCGCATATTTTGAAGTCATTCATAAAACAATTTTAGTAAACAATGGAACAATGAATTGTTTGTCATTTTAGCTTAATATTTAATATGTGGTCTGGTGTTTTTAAGGATATAAGTTTTGTCAATAATGATAAACACAAATGTTTTATATACAGCAATTTCTATTTATTAAACAAATGACATTATTAATTTCTATTTTTGCATGCCATGTCTTTATTTATTCATTTTCTTACCAGGGTCTTCAGAATGCAATCTAACTGAACCTGGACCCCAGACGTGTTCTGGAGTTTTAGGAGAACCACTCGTTTTTTACATACCTACTAAACCACATATGAAGACAAGCTTGAAAAAGAATACAGAAAACATTTTAACCTTAATAAATGATAAATTATTTGTTCTCAATGAAAAATACAAGAATCGTACTACAGTCTCCATAAATGGAACACTGAAGCTCAAAAAAGCAACAAAACATGACTCTGGAGAGTACAACATGGAAACACACAGTTCTACTGACGGTGTGTTATTGCACACAGTTAACATGCATCTACATATACTCGGTAAGACTAAAAACACATTCTCTTCAAATTTATGTGCAGTAACATAAAAACAAAATGTGTTACAGATCTAAAACCAGAATTAAAAAAAAGAAAAAGAAATTTCCTCATCTTGAAAAAGGATGAAAGTGTTAACAGTGTGTGTCAGGTCCAAAATTCAAAACTTGCAGTTTGTTAGACAATTTTTGCAAATATGTACATGAACAGAGTTTTCAGATTATGTTGATTATTGTTATTGCTGCTGGCTGTACATTATATGAGAGTTGTCAAATTGATGATTTTTGTGCACACATTTCAAACACATGTGTATGTACTTATAAAGATTATATAGCAACAGATGGCCTGGCAGTGGATCTGATATTGCAATTTGTACTGCATCCATATGTGACTATATGTTTGTCTTTCAGCTCCTGTGTCAGAACCAGCTGTTACGCAGATGTGTTTGTCACCAAAACAGATGACAGTCAGCTGCTCCTCTGAAGGAGATGAAGTAGAGTTCACCTTGTTTTTGGATGATAAGTTGTTGATAAAAACCCAACCCAGCATTGCAGAAAACCACAACATTTCAAATGTTACCATCAGCTTAGATGGTCAGCTGCTGGGACAGTTTATGTGTATTGTCCAAAATAAAAACAGCAGAGAACAAACCATCATCCACCTTACAGACTGTACAGGTTTGTATTTCATGGGAATATAAAATTTCTATTATGTTTTTTTTTAATCTATTGCTTCTACCTGTATGGACAGGTTGGGTTTGAGTAGGGTGACCATATTTTGATTTCCAAAAAAGAGCACACTTGGCTCAGTCAGAACTTTCTTAAAGAAACATATTTAACAAGCTTTTACAAGTCAACAAGTGCAAAAAATAATTTAAAAACCCCTGGAATTAAATAATGGTACAGAAATAATGCCTCATCCGCATAAGGAAAATTACCAGTACTGGGTACGAGGGAAATTTCTTTTGCAGTTTGTCTGAAAAGATACACTTGGGATCTTTTAAACATCATTAGGCACGTTGCTGTGTGCTGTCAGTCTCATCTGTGAGTGCAGAACAAGCGCTCACAAAGCAGCAGTTCGGGGATGGCGTCTGTCGGACTACAGGAAAACCTGGACATTTTTATCAATCTCGAAAATCCCCCCGAACGCCCCTGACATTTCTGGGGGGAAAGAGGACGGTTGGTCACCCTAGGTTTGAGAAATTTAACAGTCTGCTGTATTAAAAGCAAGGACAAATCTAGTACAGTGAGTTGTTGTAACTCTTTATGTACCATCCAGCATATTTACATGATCTCAGCTCTTAAAGTATAAATATTTGGTTTTCCTAGGTACAACTTCCCTAGTTTCTGTGGTGATTGTGGTTGTACTAACAAGTGTTGCCGCTCTACTTCTCACTTTACTTTTTACTGTTAATAAAGGTAAGTGATGTTATCTCATGTCTTTATTTGTCTCTTTGAGTTCTCAAAATTAACAAAAACGTTGTCAAATCAGTATGTATGCACATATACAGTATATTAAACATTAAAGAAAGTAATATAGTAAAGCAGGAAAATTATGTTTATTTGATTATTTCTGTTAAATAACTACTCTGCAATACTTTAACACTTGGACTGTTTTTACAAGCTTTTAATGCATTATTAACATGATGTGACTACACCACATTTACGTTTCTGGTGTTACTTCTTTCAGAGGTTGCTGAAGATAACATTTTTTACTCCAAACTTGCATACGAAGAAAACATCACTCAACACACAAAGGCCACAGCCAGATAAGGGAGTCAGTCTCAGGGCTTTCCTGTTTAGAGGAAACAGTGCGAACCACCACGCCACCATGCTGCCTCTGCTCATACATTATTACTTATTTACAAGTAGATAATCTGCACATTTATAGTTTCGTATTATTGTTAATAGCGTTTAACATTTTTGCTTAATAGTGTATGTTTGGATGTGTATCAGAGTCAGCATCAGAGTCAGAGAGACTGTATTGATCCCCAAGGGGCAATTAAGATGATCAAATTCAGTTCATATGAGATACCCTTGGAGATTAAACAAGGCTCTGGTCAGCAGTGTTGGTGCTTTGCCTACATTTTGTTTTGTTTAGAAAATGTGAGCCGTGCCTCAAGCATCACAGCTACTCTTCACAATGTGACCTTAGAAACCACAAACTATATCCTGTTTTCACTGAGCTGCTAAACCACCACTGCTGTAGCTGCACAGAGGTCAGTGTGCAACTACAGAATCGGTATCATGCATAACAATGGC
>NW_005187427.1:1458518-1462530 GCF_000239375.1 Pundamilia nyererei
AAAAAAGAAAAAGAAATTTCCTCATCTTGAAAAAGGATGAAAGTGTTAACAGTGTGTGTCAGGTCCAAAATTCAAAACTTGCAGTTTGTTAGACAGTTTTTGCAAATACGTACATGAACAGAGTTTTCAGATTAGGTTGATCATTGTTATTGCTGGTGGCTGTACATTATATGGGAGTTGTCAAATTAATATTGATTTTTGTGCACACATTTCAAACACATGTGTATGTACTTATAAAGATTATATAGCAAGAGATGATCTGGCAGTTGATCTTGTGTTGCAACTGGTACTGCCTCTGTAAGTGACTATATGTTTGTCTTTCAGCTCCTGTGTCAGAACCAGCTGTATCTCAGGTGTGTTTGTCACGCAAACAGATGACAGTCAGCTGCTCCTCTGAAGGAGATGAAGCAGAATTAATTTTGTCTGTAGACAATAAGACAAAATTACAGCCTACAGCCAACGTTAAAGAAAACAACAACATTTCAAATGTCACCATCAACTTACCTGGTCAGCTGATGGGAAACCTGACATGTGTTGCTCAAAACATTGTCAGCAGAGAACAAACAATCATCCACCTTAAAAGCTGTGCAGGTATTGTTCTTTAATGTATTTTATCAAATTAAAAGTTAAGAAAGAAAATATCTTCAAAATTGAAAAACACGCTATATTTATTTTGTCATTTTGTTGAGCAAAATGTCTGAAGATTTTGCAAAATTTGCAATCTGCATTTTTTAAATACATTTTGTGGAGACCTATATGAACAAACTTCCTGGATTATATTCATAATGGATCTTGATATATATTCTTTCATGCAGTATTGCTGGTTATTTATTGTATTTTTTCAGACACATACATAATACCTAGTATCTACATGTACGTATCTCTCATTTAGGTGTACATAGGCCTTACAGTTTGCAGTGCTGTCAGTGAATGTTATATTGCAACTGACACTGCTGACTATATTTGTCTTTCAGCTCTTGTGTCAAAACCTGCTGTATCTCAGGTCTGTTTGTCACCAGAACAAAAGACAGTCAGTTTTTCCTCTGAAGGAGATGAAGTAGAGTTCATCTTGCTTTTAGATGATAACCTGTTGATAAAAACCCAACCCAAGATTGCAGAAAACCACAGCATTTCAAATGTTACCATCAGCTTACATGGTGAACTGATGGGAAAGCTGATGTGTATCGTCCAAAACAATATAAGCAGAGAACAAACCATCATCCACCTTATAAGATGTGCAGGTAATATAAAAAATGTTCTACTTAAATATTCATTTATTTTATATTTTTAATTTTTTTGTTTAGTTTATGTATTTATAGGCATTGTTCTAAATTAAGTTATTTATGTAATTAGAACAATGTTCTATAGACCAGTTACTTTACAGATACTGAAACATAAATTGCAAGTGGCTTGAGGCATTGAACAAACCGTCATCCACCTTATAAGCTGTACAGGTTTGTATTTCATGGAAATATAAAAAAAATTTATCTATAGCTTCCACCTGTATGGATAGGTTGGGTTTCAGAAATTTAACAGTCTGCTGTATTAAAAGCAAGGACAAATAGTACAGCGAATTGTTGTAACTCTTTATGTACCATCCAGCATATTTACATGATCTCAACTCTTAAAGCATACATATTTGATTTTTCTAGGTACAAATTCTCCAGTTTCTGTGGTGATTGTGGTTGTACTAACAAGTGTTGCCGCTCTACTTCTCACTTTACTTTTTACTGTTAATAAAGGTAAGAGATGTTATCCCATGTCTTTATTTGTCTCTCTGAATTCTGAAAATTAACAAAAACTTTGTCAAATCAGTATGTATGCACATATACAGTATATTAAACATTTCAGAAAGTAATATAGTAAAGCAGGAAAATTATGTTTGATGAATTATTTCTGTTACATCACTACTGTGCGGTATGATACTTTAACACTTGGACTGTTTTTACAAGCTTTTAATGCATCATTAACATGATGTGACTACACCACATTTACATTTCTGTTGTTACTTCTTTCAGATGTTGCTGTAAATAACATTTTTTACTCCAAAATTGTATATGAAGAAAACATCACTCACACAAAGGCCACAGCCAGATAAGGGAGTCAGTCTGAGGGCTTTCTTATTTGGAGGAAACAGTGCGAACCACCACGCCACCATGCTGCCTCTGCTCATACATTATTACTTATTTACAAGTAGATAATCTGCACATTTATAATTTTTATTCTTTTTAATAATGTTTTACAGTTTTGCTTGGTAGTGTATGTTTTGATGTGTATGATAAAATATAGTTCATATGAGATATCCTTGGATATTAAAACAAGGCTCTGGTCAGCAGTGTTGGTGCTTTGCCTACATTGTGTTTTGTTTAGAAAATGTGAGCCGTGCCTCAAGCATCATAGCTACTCTTCACAATGTGACCTTAGAAACCACAAACCATATCCTGTTTTCACTGAGCTGCTAAACCACCACTGCTGTAGCTGCACAGAGGTCAGTGTGCAACTACAGAATCGGTATCATGCATAACAATGGCTTGTTTGTTCATTATTACAAATCATAGTAGATGATCCATAATAATAAATGCTCACTCATTCTTATGAAGCAACAATAAGAAAAACATGAAGGGCACACGAGGCAGCTGGCAATGAGTTTACACATTATCCTGTTTCATTGTGGAAAGAACTCTAATTGACTAAGTAACATTTTAATTAAAATATTTTATGTGACACAAATGCAGCAGTGATAAGAATGTTTGTTGGTTGTTTTATCCATAAAAGTTATTACAACAAAAGCAAGCATAACAGATAAGAGAAATAATGCTGCATTTTACTTAATACACAAGTTGATTTTTTCTTTCTTTTTTACATTTTCTTTATTTGTATTACTTTATCATTATCAATTGGTCTGTGACAATCTGTAATGTTGGATAGTACAGGGAAAGAACAGTGCGAGACAAGACGAAGCTTGATTTGCATTTAATGCAGTGATCAGCACTGACCACATGATGGGGCCAAAAGCATTTCTATTAACTAACAGTGTGAAAGTTTCATATTAGATACAAACAGTAATGATCAACTGACAGTGTGATTTACATTTGCCTGTTTTTTCCATCTTTAGTGCAACATGGCCTTAAATACATTTGGGTAAAGTGTGCTTTTCCTGTATAAAAATATATATTCCAGTTGATAACTATTTTTTTAAAGGCTTAAATGGCATCAACCATCAGTGACAGCTCTTCATGTCAGTTTTTTTTTCCAGTGGAGTAAAATATTTACCACATTTTTTTTCTTTCAAGCTTCATGAAGGACAACTGTCATCTGTCACTTGTCGGGTTGAAGGAAGTAACTGAGAAAGAAAATGGACAGGACGGCAGAGTTTAATGGGTGAAAATTTAGCGTACATAATTTCTTCAAACTCACTCTCACATCATTATTTACACCACAGAACACTACAGTTGAAACCACATCCTTTTATTCCCCAGATGTTAAGGCATCTTGTCTATATTGAGCCAGCACTCTTTTTTTAGTTGTTCATTTCTTTGTTTTGTCCAGGTTTTCTTAATATAGTTTTTCATTTTCTTCAATACACGTACATTTTCTCACTTCTCATGAATATCAGAGTATCCCTCAGTGCTTTTCTGTTTTTTCATGTGTTTAAATGTAAAATACAATTTACAAAACTATTATATTTCATTCACACTCATCTGTACATTCCATGAAGTGACCTAGTCTGCAAAAAATCAGCATCGCCCTTAAATTCTTTGTACCCGTTGACTGAGAATTCAACCTATCTGCCATGGAAAAGGATTAGAAGATATAATTAAAAAAAAAATTATAAAATTTTTCCAAAGACATTTTCTGAGGATAAGCAAAACATTGCAATGCATTGGGGGGTTCTCGTTCTCTCTAACATCCAGCATGATTTCTACCAGCTTCCACTGGCTGAGACAGAGGTGAAGGATGGGTTTTTTGTCACTTCTCAAGCTTCCACTGATTCAAGACGGGCTAATTGGAC
>NW_005187427.1:1465171-1467161 GCF_000239375.1 Pundamilia nyererei
GGGGTGACTGCAGGAGAAAAAAGGAGGGCTTTCCCCTCTGCCTTACACCCCTTCTTTGAAAACATGTGGCCTGGGAATAATTGGGTTACAACTGCAGCAGACCAACGAGTTGGCCTTGATTTGGAGAATGACTCCATTTACTTTTGTCTGACTGCCTGTTGCTCCCACAGCTGCACCTTTTATCCTCTATTCAGGATCAAGATTTTACTGTATATGCCTGGCAGGCAGCCAGATGTGAGAGTGGAACACAGACTGAGCATTAGTATACAGGACTAACCTATTTCTAAATATTTTACATGTATTCAATTATTAAAGCATCACTTTGTCTCAATTCCATTTTTAAAGTTCAAACATCATCTTTTCACACCTGTAGTTATTTTAGTGCCCCTGAAGTCCAAGAAGGTCTTACAAAGTGACTTCTTTCTACTCTACAACAAAACAAAAGAACAATGTTCTAATGGTCACCAGTGATGAAGTTTTTAAATTTTTAAAAATGTGACTCACTAAACACTAAATCACACTACATTTAGACTAAAATATGATGAATTAGATTAGAATTAGAATTAGATTAGACATGAGTCTCATTTAACCCTTCATGATTCATGAATATGCCCAGGACTGCCATAATGAAAGAACTGGACTTGAATGTGTGTTTATGACAGGGAGAAAACGTTCATTAATAACATGTTCTGTCTGCTGTTTAAACAATAGCTAATGCATTAGTAAACCTTCCCTCCAGGGCATTAAAAAGGAACATTATTTTGTTTTCATGGTCACCTGGCAACAAACTTTGTCTGCTGATTGGACCGTTCCATATAAGGACCATCAGAGGCCAAGGTGCAGAAACCGGTCAGCAGATATTATCAGATCCTTTCTGCGTGTCTGTTACCACAAGTTGAACCTTATGAACTGTGGCAAGGTTTCCTCATGCCATCTGTCTTCTTTATCCAAAACTTTTCCACCAATCAAAACAGACCAAACCTTTTCCAGCCCGCCTCCCATTTCCCATTTAGAACCCAGTAGCTGTTGGTTTCTTTTCAGCTGGGAATAGGATAAAGGAAGGTCAAGGTCTCTGAACAGTGTAATTAATGTGAACTCATTCATTTTTGGAATAAGCAGCAGCTGGGCCTGCTTAGTCTCAGTCAAATTCTCAGGGTCAGTCAAACAATGAAGGCTCTTATCTTCAAACAAAGCCTCCTTAGTTAATGAAGTAAGTAAACACAATGAGACACACAGCTAAAGCTACTTCAAGATTCAAATCTAAAATATAACTGAATTAAATGAATTATACAAAAATAGCTTTAGGGAAATACTCAGTGAAATGAGGTTGCTTTAAGTTTGTCAGAAACACTGCACAGCTTTGCAGCTTTGATAACTTTTCGTGGTCACTATCCATCCTGAATAGCAAATTAATTAACTGGTCAAGTAAGCATTCATGCCAGTGTGGAACACAATAAATCCAGTGTAATCTCTGTCCAAAACTGGGACCCTGTTTTAGTGCACAAGCAGACCCTTCCAGAAAGTGTCATCTGGAATTTCACAGTAATGAACCAGCAGTGGAACCCATGTTCCAAATCGTTGGCACAGTAGGCCAGATGAAATAGTCAGTTGGATAAGCCCACACAAGCACAGTGCATGCACAGACTCGCAAATGCACACAGGAGAAACAAAACACATGTACATGCTTATATACATGCGTGATATGAATATAGGCCCCAAATCCAGTTTCAGTCATTTTGTACACTATCAATCTCACTCACTCACTCACTCACTCACTCACTCACTCACTCACTCACTCACTCACTCACACACACAAATACACACAAAGACCTCCTTTCTGACCATGGAAACCATGGAGATGCCAAGCAAACAAGCGCTCTCATTTGGCTGCCCAGCGGCTGGCAGGCAGCTTGTTGGCCTGTGTCTGCACCAAGTCACTGTGTCAGATGTGTGATGGGACACCATACAAGCCCAATTCAACCATTAAAAT
>NW_005187427.1:1467181-1502181 GCF_000239375.1 Pundamilia nyererei
ACTCAGTGAAATGAGGTTGCTTTAAGTTTGTCAGAAACACTGCACAGCTTTGCAGCTTTGATAACTTTTCGTGGTCACTATCCATCCTGAATAGCAAATTAATTAACTGGTCAAGTAAGCATTCATGCCAGTGTGGAACACAATAAATCCAGTGTAATCTCTGTCCAAAAATGGAACCCTGTTTTAGTGCACAAGCAGACCCTTCCAGAAAGTGTCATCTGGAATTTCACAGTAATGAACCAGCGCTTGAACCCATGTTCCAAATCGTTGGCACAGTAGGCCAGATGAAATAGTCAGTTGGATAAGCCCACACAAGCACAGTGCATGCACAGACTCACAAATGCACACAGGAGAAACAAAACACATGTACATGCTTATATACATGTGTGATATGAATATAGGCCCCAAATCCAGTTTCAGTCATTTTGTACACTATCAATCTCACTCATTCACTCACTCACACACACACACAAATACACACAAAGACCTCCTTTCTGACCATGGAAACCATGGAGATGCCAAGCAAACAAGCGCTCTCATTTGGCTGCCCAGCGGCTGGCAGGCAGCTTGTTGGCCTGTGTCTGCACCAAGTCACTGTGTCAGATGTGTGATGGGACACCATACAAGCCCAATTCAACCATTAAAATTCATTACTTCATTCATGGGCGCAAAGTTAACTTAAATTGATCCACTTACCTTATAGGTACTTTATTAAATGAAAAATTGAGATGGGGAGATCTGTATTTTTGTCAAGGCAAGTATTAAACGTAAGTGTTTTGGGTATCTAACATTGTCCTTGATGCAAGTTTGTTGGGTCTGTCGACGAGGAATGCATGTGCTTACAATTAACTACATTTCTGAGCTGGGTTGAGCTGATCGCTCACATCCATGCACTGTTATGTTGTGTTTAAGGGTCACAGGGTTTAATTGGGCTATTTTCAAACTTTGTTGTCTAGTTTTAGCATGCTCTCTTATTCTATAACATCACAAACCAAATTTCTTAGTGTCTGCTGCAAAATTACAACATCATTGTTGGAAGGAGGCTATTTGAAGCATTTTAATTCCTATTATTGTTGTCAGCTGTTGATTGTTTTTGGTTATATAAGATGACTTGAGGCAAAGCTTGACATGATGATTGTGGATGAGAAATGTGGCGGTATAATAATTATGGTATAATTCTTGGTAATAGGACTAATGTTGGCTTTTAGGAAAGAGCATGGTCTTGAAATTAGTGCTTATTTTCTCTCTCTCTCTTGTTTTTTCTCTTTGACTGCTGCAGATGGTCACATATTTTTTTGTTGTTGGTGTTTTTGTTTTTTTGTTTGCAGATGATCACATCTAAATAGCCAGGTTACTTGTACCACATATGAAGAATGATTGGAAAAATGTTGGACTCTGGGCCCTGAAAACCTGAATTGGTTGAGCAGCTAAAAATTAATGGATTGATTGATTCCTTTGTTTGCACAGCTCTATATGTGAATTCATTTTAATGCTGTGACACACCTGTGACCTGGACCCCAGTACAACACACACATACAATGCTGGGTAGGTGTAGGTGGATATTTTTTTCAGCAATAATTCACGCTTGTTGTTCTGCCTTCTATAAGTTTTAGAAGTTACAGTTTCGTAAACTGCCCGAGAGCTCCCTCTACTGGCTGCTTTGTATTATTGTTTGATTACTTTGAAAAAAGCAAAATAGAGAAAGCGAAAATTCCGACATGGCTGAACGTAATGGCGAAGTATTATTGTTCTAAGCGGATATGGACCTTAAAATGTTGTTGCTTTGTTGTCTCTTTCTTTTGTTTAAAATGGTATGATAATTTGTACATTTAATTGAGTATGAACGTGTTATTTTGTAAGCTTGCTGTAAGCGTGTATCAAGCTAGTTTACAATGTTAGTTAGCTATTACAATATTTTATATGATTTCAGTTTAACAATCGTCAAATAGAAGGTCAGAGGCCATTCTTCAAAAACACAAAAAAGAAAAACAACTTATCTCGCTTATCTTGCTATCTAGCTGGTGAAAACTAGGAAGCTCAGGGCGATGACAGCATACTTGTGCTTTGCAGCTTTTTAGCCATATTGCCTCTGGCTCAGTTCTCACCTCTTCTCTGGTCCCAGCAGGCCAGTAAAAACAGGGAAAGCACGATTAGTTGATCGATCCCAGGTGTCCTGCCAGCCTCCTTGGCAGTGCCCCCAACCCCAGCACACTATCTCTTCCCTGTTGTGGAGCTGCAGACCACACCTCACCCATGTGTGCCCATGTGTCCAAAGACCCTGATGACAGAAACCTGAGATATTGATAGCCCAACTGGGGAGAGCTGAACCCCTTCATCAGCAGGTGAACAGTGAATACCAATCTTAGAGCAATGGGGGTGTATTTGGAAAGGCTTCTACAGCGCTACAGTATATTCTGTGTGCTGCTCCTCGGCCTACTTTAATGGATACCACTTTATTCAATAACTCGAGTTAGTTCAAGAAATCCTGCGCATAAATCTTCCCTCTGGTAACGTAATGTTGTGTTTGATGTATAAATCACCTTTGAAGTGAATATGACTTGAAAAGAAAAGGCAGCAATATGCTGTGTGTTTCTGTTCTTCTTCTTTAGGGCATCAATCAGTCAGCAGAGCGATTCAGTGCATCTGGGCAACAGATCCTTTTCCCATTCACACTCAGTACATTTATAACCAAGGATGAAACTGGTCGGCAGTTGTAGTAAAACTTTGTGCCACTTTCATGGTAGGCATTAAAGTGGGAACTGTACAATTTATTACACCTGTGTATTTTTTTGCAGGATTATTCATATAAAGTCTTTATATCTTTTTTTCACAGCAAATGTCTTTTAATGTATCTTTCCTGTGAGCTTCTCTACCCGTGCACTGGACAATACCTATCTTTTAGTACTCTTCTCATCTAGTATCACAAATATCCTAGTTTACAGAAGAGTTCCACATGAACCCTCTTTCCCTTCAGTTACATTGCATCCATTGTGTGTCCATTGTAACCTTTCACCAGAGAACATTAAAATGAAGTTTTGAGGGCTGTGCTTCCTATGTAGGATGACCTCCAAATAACATTTAGATGAGGTAACATTAACCTTTGTCCTGAAACTAATCAATATCAATGCCATTCTTTTGCCTGGGTGGCTGCCAGCTCCTCAGGGCAGGGCCCACATTGGCAATGCAATAATAGCTGGAAAACCTGGCGATTTTTATTCTTTCACCAAAAGATTCCTTACTGACTTCAGGTAACAAGGTTAAAACATGTCTTTATATTTGTTTTATCATATTGCAAATGAGAAAGCTCATCAAGTTAATTAGTTCCATTTCTGTCCGTATCTTTTTGTGAGTCTCATACACATTATTCCCAGTAGGTTAATAGAGTTTCCCACTGCAAATCTTTATTTAATGTGCTGAAGTGAACTGGAAGTCCGGCATGAAATATTCACTCTTGAATGCACATGAATCAAACTTTGTGGTAAGTGTGAGTCATAAGTCTGAACGTGGGGATGAGCTCATGTTTGTTAGCGACATGGTCTAACTCATTGGTTTCATCAAGGCAGTCTGCAGAAAACCTCTGCACATCTGTGGATCTATCAAACATTATGTCATATTAACACAACTATAATTACACAATCCCAGTCATTGGCATTGGAATGGAGTAAACTCAGTGTGTGAGAGCGGGTGGTTTTGGAGTTTCTCAGTGTAATTCTTCGATAAGCTGTTCACAGTGTGGCCTTTAACTTTGAAAAAACATTTTTTTGTCAGTCTTTATAGAAATATTGCCCAAAGGCTCCTGTTTCTGGTTAAGGAAAAGAAGTTTTGAAATTAAGTAAAATCAGATGAATATCATTGTTTGATTGACTCCTATAGTCAAAACTTAACCATATGTTGTACTAAAAGTTCTTCTTTTTATGAAGATACAATACAGCCATATCTCCAAAATTGTCTTTTGGGAAATAAAGCCATTTTTGGGGGGGATGATAGAGTGAATGCAAATTTATTCCAAGTCAAATGAGGCACAGAGTACACTATTATAAGATTTTTTTTCTAAATAGATAAGGATTCTTGCGAGGCTGGATGACCTCATTTTACCACATTCACCTTGATCCATTCATCAGATTTCCATTTTTTTTCTAGTCTACCTTCTCAGGTACGTGATGTATTATTTTGAGTTGCTGAACTTGTGTATCTACTTTGTCTCTCTTCCATCTCTGCTCAGACTTGCCCTTTCCACCCATATCATTGCCAATCACCCCTTTGTGCAGTCTTTTGTTCATAGTTTTTGTTTAGAATTCTTTTTTTTTTTTCTTGATTTTTGAAATTCATATTCTCACATTTCGTTCGAAATATGAAATCCCTGATACATTGATGGCATGGACCAGTATGTAACCTGAAAGCATCTTTGTCTTTTTAACTCAGAGGGATAAGAAAAAAAGACGCAATCACACTGCAAGCATGGCAAGTGATCAAAAGATTAAACAAATAAAGTGAGAGGCTGTATGCACCTTGAACCAGTCTGAAATTAAGTAGAATCTGATGAATATCATTGCATACCAGTCTATCACAAGACAGTTATTGCTAAATTCACATCCATACAGCTCATTTTAACACACGTTAACGTGACATTTTTGGATTGCAAGTGATGGTTTCAGCTTAGTTTCATCCATAAACAAAAGTCAGAAGACAAAATACAAATTTAGGCAATCCTGATATCTGAAAAAATCCCCGACTCTCTTTTAATGAAGAAAGACTCTTGATGTGGAAACCGATCCACTGCCTCCATCTGTCGTAAAAACACCTCATCCAGAGTCAGGTTTTGGTGAGAGTATCCAAAACATAGAGCCATCTGTTTGCTTTTTATGTTCACTTTTTTTTTAAACAGACTCAACAGGGCAGATATTTTTGCACTTTTCTGAAAAACAAAAGATCTTCTAGCAAAGCCCTCTTGGCAACTGCATGACAGCTCCTCTGGCCATTTATATTCTTCAGAATAAACAAAAACCTCACAGGGTATTCGTTACATGTAGCATATGGCCTGCATATCTTTAACACTATGAACAAATATCGGCTAATTCCCGATCTGTCTTCGAATGCCATCTTATGTCATCTGTTTGCGGTACACTGTGGATTCTGTTACCCTCCAGTCAAGTTAGTCCAAATCTTTAAACACAAATGACATGCTGTTGACACGATTTCCAAGTACCTTATGTTTCTTTGCTGCAAAATTAATTTGTCACTCTTGTTTTGTTTAAATGTGAAGTGTTAGCTCAGTTCAGTATAAGCAGTTTAGTTCAGGGCGGGGTGACATATGATTAGGCAACTTAGCTTAAGTAACTATAAGTCAGAGAGCACATAAGGTACGTCTGACAAAGGCTACACAAATGACCAAACTTGATACATTTAATCTATTTCAAATCAGAAACATCCATGAAACACATGCCAAACTTTTTTATTTGAGTGAGTTCATGTGAAAAAAACAAGTGTTCAAAAGTGAAGCATGTGTTACTTGGTTACTTTCTACCACGTTTTACTAAGAGCTATCAAAACAGTTTACATTATTTTGCTAAGCTGTATGACTGAAAAGATCCTCCTGAGGTTTGGTTCAGGAGGATCTTTTCAGTCTCACTTGAGTGTGAAGTCCAGACTTATTTCTCATCTAGTAGCTAAGTGACAGTGAGGTCATGGTGTTGCTGTCTCAAGATCAGTGACTGTCTCTTTCTAAATCCCCTTTTAATGAGAATCAAAGCAAAGCGTAATCCAAGCTTCAATATCTTTTCAGGGCCAACTTAAACATTAAGAGGATTGAGAGGCTTCCATGCACAAGAATCTCTGCAAACAAACCATGGGTGTACACAAACTGTGTGGCTTTTTCATGCTTTTGTGAAGATTTTTATCACTACTATCCTTCTATTCTTTTTGTACCCTATTTTTTTTTTTTAAAAACCCTCAAATACCTTCATGAGTAACAAAATTGGTCCTGAAGTCTATCCATACTGAGGCACACAGTTTTCTCCAAGTCTGAATTAAAACAACTACATTCAAAGAAGTTTGCAAGTTACTTGTAATTACTTTGTGCAAACAAACATAGAAGTCTAGAAACTGGTGTAAAAACTGCTTTTTCACAGAGCAGCAGATTTTCTTCTAAAAGAATTGTGTGCGCTATACAGACAGTAATGCAACGTGTGCAATGTGGCCAGCAAGTGGTCGGACATCAAAATAAAAGAAATGCTGCAAAGTCCCAGCTCTGACTGTAAAGTTCTCCTCACGTTTTAAAGTGGTCAACAGTAAACCTTTCTGTTGCAGTGCAAAAACAGTCATGTGTCTTAATATCGCTGCATCAGCTTCAGTAACAAAGCTTTGAGTGCTTTATTAGACACCAAAGTGCATGTGTTTTCATAAAGCTACCGACTCCTTCATCACACTCTAGTCTTCCACCAAAGCCAAACTTTAATAAATTAAGTTATTGTGTGCTCTTTGTATGCGTTTTTGAATTATGGAACATCTTCACTTTCTCTGTGAAAAGGAATGGCTAGAATACTGTTCTGCTGCATGTGCAGTCACTTAAAGCCAAATGCAGCTTGGGTACTCGTCCAGAGAGACTCTGCAAATCATGGCTGGCAAAAGCAACAGAGTCATATTTGTGGAGCGCAAACCTGGAATGAACACTGTGCTCAATAAAAAGGGAATGAAGTGCACAGATTATAAAAGAGAAGATAAAGCAAACAGATGTTGTCTGTAAACACAAAGGATGCACTGTATTATTAACTTTCTGAAACCTAATGTAAAACCTAATCATCTGTAGGTAAGCGTGTGATGGAAATTCATTGATATCTCTAACATAGTATAGAAAACAACAGGGTAGAATGGATCTATATGAGAACGAGTAAAGAATGAAAAATGGCAACTTGATGTATGACGTAGATCCTGCATAATGATTAGCTTCTCTATATATACAGGAAGAGCTGTCAAGCAAGTACTTCTACCAGAGGGCTCCAGAATGACATAGCCCCTAACTATTGCAGCCAAGGATTAAATATATTGCATTGGGCGTGTCATTAAACTCTGATTTATTGTTCCACCGTAAAAAAGTACACCGAGTCTATTCTGATTTATCCACAAACTTATTGTGAGATGTCTATACTATATGTGGAAGCGTTTTCCATGAAGTTCAACACAATAAACTTGGCCGACACTGGCTAGATTGCTGATCTGGTAAGTAATAAAATTGCTTAGTCAGCTTTCACAGTCTTAGTTGCTTAGTTTGCGATGCTGCAGCCTGCAGAGCAAAGCAAGCTGTGTTTCTGAGCAATGTTTATCTTTAAGAATGTTTATTGCTGAAGCAGAACTCTTAGCACGCAACAGCTGTATATCTCACTGCCTGTTTTCATTACACCTCACTGTGTGGGTCTGGGAAGTTTTTTAGTGTGAAGGGAATCTGCACCAAAATTGAGGTCATTTTAATTTTTATTTCATAAATTTCTCTGTGTCTGAACCCTTGCAGTGGCACAAATATATTTGTATAGTATATTTGTAGTATAGTAGTAAAATAAAAAAAAAGATAAGGATAAAGTAAACATTATGAGTGTTACGGGTGTCTGAAGCATTAGCAGCTGTGAAGTAGGAGTGAACTTAGCCCTTTGCTTCACCTTCTATCATTCTTTTAGATTCGTACTGTCCTTCAAATATTGATTTCTCTTTCACTTACTGAAGTTTAACTAATTCTAATAACCAATTATATATATATAATATATATATTATACACATATATTAGGTTTTAGCTGTTCTTATTCTGCTGGGTGGAGACCCCTGTTGTTGTACCTGGAATCTGCTGGATCCACTCTCATTGTTTGGGGGTTCCTAATGTTCCTACCACTGGGACCACTTTGGACTTCCAGATCTGCTCCAGCTGTTCCTTCAGCCCTGGGACTATTTTCTCACATTGCTGTCTAATGGTATTGCCACAGCTATCCCAACTGTGATCTTCTGCTCTTTGTCAACCACCGGTGTCTGGTTTGTTGGCCATCATCAGCTTGTCTGTTTAGAACTGTGTTGTTCTCACTGACCTTTATTGATGTCTCCTATTGGGACTTGGGGACTTTTAGTCCCTATGTGGCACAAATGTTCCTGTCCCACTTGGTTGTGCTTTAAAGTGTACGCTGTCCCAACTTTCATCCTACATCCTGCTATGTGTTGACATTCTCTGGGCACTTTTGCACAGTCTGCAACTGGGGTCCTGCTGGCTGTGGTAGATCTCTGCCTGTATGGATATGCTGGTTAAGGTCTGTTTTTGTGACATGATCAGATCCGCTCTACTGCCCTTTTTCTACCCAGGGATAGGATCTCTTGATGTCCATCACTTCCCCTATTTGTTTATGGTATACCCCATGAGGGGTTGGTCTTCCATGATAGTTCTGCTTGCCGTTCCTCATCACTGTCTGTCTTCAGCTGCTTGAGGCACCCTGGGAGCCATTATGTATACATATAAAGGGGCTTCATTAATCTGTTTAGCTACATGCTTGTGCTTTAAGTACACTGATCAGCCGCAACATTAGAACCACCTGCCTTACATTCTGTAGGTCTCCCTTATGACACCAAAATTGACCACTGAGCTATGGACACAGGACACAGTCAGGCACCTGTTGGGGATTTAGGAGGGTTTTGAGAAAGTATTTTCCACATGAATGCTAACAGCCAAAGTTTCTCTGCAGTATCAGCACTGTAATGAAATGACCAATGCTATTCATATTAGGTGTCAATGATGGAGGCTTACTAAAGCAACGAACTAGGCATATAACCACAGGAAATATCCTCTTAGGTGTGTCCAGTCAGCAAGTGTAGTTCATCCTTGCAAAATATCCATTTGAAATTATATTAAGAAGTTGCTTCTCTTACCAAATTTCTCAGAAAATCACACAAAAGTAAAAGTGCCTTTCTAAATCAAGACTTTCTTCGTCTTTTTATTCCATTTAAGGGTTTTGTAATGTGGTCTTGGTTAGAAAGCACACATATTACAGTCTTGTGGTCTAACATGCAATATGAAGAAAGGACCATGCCAGAGCTAGGGTGTAAAATTAAGACAAATTGAGTCTCTTGTGTTTTTGTACATTTTTGTGGTAAAATCCAGCAGTTAAGCCCAGGAAAGAATGTGAAAAATCATGCCATCATAAAGCACTTTTCATTTTATTTAGAACCTAGAAAAAAAAAAAAAAAAAAAAGAGCAAATAAGAAGATCCAGAACAAAAACATGTGTTGGTAGAACAATAAGTTAAATACAAGGAGAGGATTCGTGTCTCAGAAATTATTTAAAGACTAGACACAGGGTTTGCGAAGGCACGCAAGTGACATGATCTATACTGTGTGTTAAAGCAATCACAATGAAACAAATATGTACAATACCAAAGACACAATGTGGTAGCAATATATTTTTCTCATAATTTACACGTAACTAGCTTGGGTAGATACCAGCAGCTAAACATCACTGCTACTATCTGGAAAACAGAATGGAAATCAGCGATGCAAAAATTTATTCCCATTTCAAATTACAGAAGTATTTTTGTTAGCAATATTTCTAAAATTAAGGACATCATCGCTCCTCTGCACCACGTTGACTCCACCACACATTACATTATTTCACAATAAGCTAAGACTGATTGCTACACGTTTCTTACAGAAAGTTTTTCTGTCAAGAAAACAAAATACATGTCGTCCCCTCGTTTCTCTTTCTCACCCTACCTCAGTCCCTAAATTTATTTCCCCCCCTTCCCTCTGAGGAAACGTAGAAATATATTTCATTAGCCTTAAGGGCTTGGCTGTAGAAATCTGAAGCCACTGCGGGAACTTCTGTCTTTTGCTCTCTTCCAAAAAGTAACTGTGTGAATTTACAGTATATAGTGGGGTCACATAAAAAATGAAGAAAGAAATAAAGTGAGTATTGTTCCCACATGTTTTAGGTTGTGAAGTCCCAGTTTACACGGTCCTAACAGATTTCTGTGGCTATGTCTCCAGTCTCAAATGCACACAATCGTTTTTAAAAGCTGTCATGAGAGGTGGAGAGAATTCTGATGTCAACCTGAAGGCTCAGCGCCCAATGAACTCTGTGCTCTTGTGAACAGGAATTCTTCAGTGTGAGAAGTGAAATTCCTCTCGCAGTCAGGTGCATAAGCCAGAAGCACCACCTACCTACACTGTATTCGCAGATGTGCATCACACCTGCTTAAAATGTCCAAATGGATGCACTGCATTCAACTAATTTACTTTAGCATTTAAGTCGCATTTCTTCACATCTGGGGGGAATCATTTTTTGAAGTTGACTCCCAACAAGTTCTAGAGTTTCTCACAGAGTTTTCAGGATGTTTCCAGCAGGGATTTGTTTACCTTTCAGAAGGTGGTGCTTGCATAGCTGCAAACGGAGGCATTTATTACAAGCAGAGGTTCAGCAAACCCAGTCACCAAAACATACTGACACATTCCAGACATTGTTAGAGATATGCTTCAAGTGAACTATTGCTTATTTTGTTTGCATAACTGACAAGTGAGCAGAAGAAAAACGTGGAAACTAAACAGAAATGTTCCCCGGTTTTGCAACAGAAAAGGTAAATTGCATAAAAGTGAGTTAGAAATGCTAAAATCCATCCAAAAATAAGTATATTATTGAATTATAGCGAAGGAGAAAAAAAAAGCCTTTTAACCCATAACCAGGACTTGAACAATATATCAGAATACCTTACAGGACTTGGAATATTATGTGGTGAGAAGAGAACTGTGAAAATTAGTCCTCAAAGCTAATAACCACATCCTCGGCACAGCTCATCACATCACATCCCAGCAAATCAGCTCAAAAATATTTTGTGATAATGCACATGGTGTCTTAAAGTTAGTGTAAGGCTTAAGTGGGAGATTACGTTTGTTATAACCTGATCAGTAAAAAAGCAAGAGTAGTCATATCTGTTTTCTTATGAGTTTTGCCATGTGTTTCGAGCTTAGGGCTGCCAGTTTAAATACTATAACATACAACGCTAACCTTTTAATAGTCTGGAGATTTGCGATGCTTATCTTACCAAAGCTGTATTCTGTCAACAGATTTCGATATGCTCAATATAAAAAGCATTCATCAAGTCTGTCAGTGTGGAAGCACTGATCTGGGATCACTCAACTGCAAATTTCACTCTCCTAAAGTCAAAACTGACCCAAGATAAGCATTCCTGCTTGACAGACCCTGATTAGTTTAGGCGAGTAAACTCAGTAGCCGCATTCTACAATATTTTGGTTACCAGTTGTATTACAGTATAGCCCCCCCTCTTTTATCTCAGACCAGCTCCACCTTGGAGTTGGGGTACACAGCAACAACATCATAGCCCTCGGGAGGCTGGACGCGGGCCTTTGCGTGGGTCTCGCAGTACAGATTGTCTTCGATAAAGAAGTAGCCTCTCTGCTTTAGGTTGATGCCGCAGTCGTCGCAAATGAAGCAGTCAGGATGGTAGAGCTTGTCCCGGGCCTTCACGATGGTGCCACTACATGTAGACACAAAAGAGGACAAAAAAAGAGTTTACTATACCGTAAATAAATGTAACAAGTTATAAAATCCTGCAGCTGCAGAAGTGAATTACTGCAAATATTACTGCAGCTTCTACTGGATCATGATAAACACTGATTACGTAGTTTGGTTAAGCCTGTTATTCAGTCCTGCTCTTTAACATTTATTAATGTGATAAATAAGAGTGCACACTGTGTTCAAGGCTTATATTTCACCTTTTTAGCAATAGAGGAAGATATGAATACATAAATGCGTGATCGGAAACTGGACAGATAAGCAAATTGCAAAATGCAGTTTTCCTTTAAAGGCTGTCTGACTTTTTGAAGGCCAGTTTAAAAAAAAGATGTCCTCATCACAGAAGACGTTAAGCAAAAATGAATGACTCACAGTTGTTCATCAAATGTTGCATTATCTATGCAAATCAGGAATTATACTTTATAGCCACTGTACCTATGCAAGCATTTGAATACGGCTCATCACATGTGTCAGCTTCAGGTGGCAGAAAGGTTACACGCTGTTAAACAGTACACATTTATTCCGCTGCATGGCTACTTACTGGCACCAGTGAATTTAGAAGAACTTTGGTCAGCTGCACGGTGACAAGAGTGTTAGGGACGTTGTTCATTCATAGTTTCCAATTAGATTTTCCTGTCTGGCCTTGAGATTGGGGCCAACGACCATTAAATCATAAACTTGGTGCTTTGCTTTTCCAAAGTGGCCGCATGACTCGCAGGATAAACTCCTGACACAGTGTTCAATACATCTTTAAAGACTGTAAAAAGCGCTTAGGTCACAGCAGCCGTATTATACTGCACAAGCTTCCACAATGTTCTCTTGTTAACACTGAAAATAAGCTTATGACATCATTTTTTTAACATTTCTTTAACCTCCGCTGCTTTTTTAGAGAGGGGATTACCGGTGTATGTGGTTAGTTTGTCAAAAGGTGTGTTCAATTCACAATACGTGTATGAAGAATGTGTGCATGGGAAAGGGTGTGGAGGATGGCTTGGTTTAATCATTAAAATGATAAATGTGAGCAGAGCTTTCTGAGGACTTATTGAAAGGCCTGTCTGTGCATGTCGACCAGTGAAAGATCACTTCTTTGTTTTCAAAATCGGGGGAAGAACCTTGACTCACCTCGCATACTCTTAAACTTTATGGCAGCAGACAGAATGATAAAATAAGTGGGAGATGCATAACTTCCTGCTGACCCTCACAAGCATTTCAACAGAAAATCGATTATATCTCCAATGTCATGTTTATTTTGTCTGTACTGTACCGCAGCAAATTTTCAAGTTAATCACTTTTATGGCTTCTTGAAATGTAAAAGTACATTTTTTTATATTTTATGCACATGTTTTTATATTACACACAGCCCAAAGAGTCCCTCGCCAATATGACCCCATTATTTACATATTATTGTCATCTTAGGATATACAAGTCAGAATTTGCACAATACTTACACAATACCGTTACAGCACCGTGTGCACTGGGGTAGTTTCTGAAGACCAGACATAGGGCTGGGGATGGGGCTTCCCAACTTGGGGATTGGAGATCTGACGGGAGACTTTAAGTTTCTCATTCTCTCCGTTGGTGACACACCTATGAAAAACGATATGTCGTTAAGAGACATACTTGAAAAAAAAAAAAGGCAAGTACATCATGCTCCAGGGATTCTAGACACTGAGATATCACAACACTTCCTCTGTATCCCTCTGGTAAGCGTATTTTATATACGTCTCCATGTGTTTGTAGGTTCTCACTCATTCAGGTCATGGTAGTTTTGGGAGCTTGAAAAAGAAAGCGATTGAACTTCTTTAAGTTAAAGTTTAAGAAAGTCCAGTTGCCATCTTTTTTATCTCTTCAGACTGTATGTCTCCATATTTCTCTGGCTTTCTTTCAATTAAAGTTAAGTTAGCGCTACTCTGTTAAATGAAGGTGAAAAGTCACATAGGTTCCTGAAAGGGAATGCTACATGAGTTGTCTGTAGTTTCTGTTCACCACTCAACCATTTTTCACTTTGTGTGCCTCTCAAGCGCCTTTGTGAGATACACTTGGAAGAAGTGTAACTGAGATGGTTTCTTTTTCTCAGCTGTTAGCACAACAAGCACACTGTTACTAATCAATGGTTGTGTTATTATATTATTAGCAACACATATGAAATACACATAGTGTCTGTTGGATATGAAGATGTTTCTGCTGGTTTGTCCAAGTACATGCAAGTGAGGACTTCAAGCAAAACATCCAACTAATATTATTACACTTTAACACTGAAATGAACAACATTCACTGCATTAACCAAACAGCAAAGACCCAGCAACTGCCCTGAACTCCTGGTTCATGGTTGCAGGAACCAGGGGACAAGTCATGGTAAAGCTTTAATAAAAAAAAACAGTAACATTCTTGCTCTTCTTCAGCCTCGTTCTATTGAAACTGCAAAAACTGTAGTACCGATGTACACAGTAATCCTACAAGACATACTGATAGGAACATTTGCCAGTTTTTCTATGTTTTTTTTTCCTAATATGGGCTCTGCTTGTCTGTTCTCCTTACATCACATTCACAGAATTCCTTCTTTTCTTTCCATTTTGTGTGCCTCTTCTGTGTCTCTGGCACCTTCCCGTGATCCCTATTCAAGTGTCACATTCTGTAGTGCCTTTCCTGGGAGGAATGCATCAGTCAGCCTGGCTCGACACCAAGCAAGGAAAGTAGCTCATGGAACCTCATCACATCACATCAATATGCTACAATCACACGACGCATGTGAAAGACGCAAAATGGTTTGTAAAGAGATTCATCATACTGCTTACAAACGGCTTAACAAATTTATCAAGCCATCTGTTACAGAAAAAACAAAACCTGCAAATCTTTTTAAAAATACTGTTAAAAATGGTTTAAAATTACTGTTATTTATTATGCAAGTAACAAACCGAATTTGTGTTTTTATACAAAAAAGTTATTTAAGAACAACATTTTTAACTACTAAAACTACTTTTCCTGTTCAGGAGTGCAAGTAAATACTGTAAAACAGTGAATTTTAAGAATCATGGACAATCACAATAATTATATTTTAGCATTAAAAAAATATTATTTTGATCAAAGAGCATTTGCACGCTGGTGGATAAGTAAAGAAACATAATAAAATATTTTTTGTTAATCAACAATACAGTCATTTAGGGCAGCTCTGGCATAATTGGTATTGATATTAAAAAATACTGAGATTCAGAATCCTTCCATAGATGCATGCTTTGAATTGTCTTCTTTCAAGATAAAGCTTAATGCTAATTTATGTTATGATTTTTTAAAACAGATTTTAGGTTGTTTAAATGGTGGTACTGTGGTAGATGCGTGTTACTACCTTCCCATGGTTGTCATTTCTTATTAGAAGTGAATTCTAAGACAATCAGGTATTTAGTCATGCCTGACTGGAACGCATTAAAGGGGATATTTTATAGTGGGTATCTGGAGCCAGTACAATGCATCCAAGCGCAGCAGAGTAAATCAGTAAAGCACAGCCACTACATGACTTCCCTTTGCTGATGATGTGCCAGCAGAGGCCGTTCAGCCAAACAGGCCACCTATGACTACCAGTAACCACAGTGTAATTACCGTACGTCTGGCACCTTCCTCAAAGTGATTTCTGTCCCTCAGTGTCAGTTAGCCTCTGACTGCTCCATAGTGTGTTTAAGAGATGATATTATCAGACCATGTTATTTCTGGGATGAATGCCTCAGTTGCCCATTAAGGCACTCTAATGGAACCATGACTTTCTAACAAACGGGAAAGCTAATGCATTTTTTGTACCACAGTCATAAATAAGTGCAAAAGGGGGCTTTTCAGCTCATGCTTTACCTAAAAAAAAAAGCCATTCCACACAGGCCTGCTATATTTTGCTGCCAAACACACGAATGTATCGTTTGATCGACAGTGACAAGTTGGCCATTTGCAGCACATATCTCACCCCATGTAACATTCACACAATAATCTGTGACTAATGTCAAGCAGACGCACTGTAAAACAGACAGGCACACTTGTGCCCACCATCCATGTCAAACGCAGAGTGCGAAGCTTCACAGAATTTAAGGCAGTGGGAATCAGTGTCGTTTTCGACAGCTGCTGAGAGGTACTGTTTCTACAACTCTTCAAGGACATCTTGATTTGTTCCTGAAACATGTGTTGTGTTGGTTTGGTTTCATCCAAGATGTTTAAAAGGAAGGATTCTATCAAAAATAATCTGTCAAAAATAATGGCAAGAAAAATATGACGAGAAAGATCAGATGAAATGTTTTAGAAAGATTTGCTGTTTTTAATATGGGGCCACACATGCAGATGAAAAAAAAAAAAAAAGTATAATTAAATGTAAGCCAACTGACAGAAGCATAACAAATTACAACGGGCTGTTAACACCAAATATCAATTACGTCTTTTTTCATGTCACATCACCGTGAAATCGCTTCACACTGCTAGAATCACATGTTTAGACACCTAGAAACCCTCTTTTTTAGATGCATTTTGCTTCTCTTTCACCCCCCCCCCCAACCCCTCTTTTTTGACATTGCCTGGTTAATTGGGACCCCAAACAGTGTTAAGCTTATTTTCATCATTTTACCCTTTTCAGTTGTGGTCATTTTGGAGAGATCCTTTAAATATCCCACATGTTAAGTAAAAGTATTAGTGGTGTAACCCAAGAGGCAATCAGAAATGTGATGAATGTTATACTTTGAAAGTAAAACAGTCCTGCTGATTGATGTGCTCTTTAGAGGTCTTTTCTAAGAAAGGACACAGCCTGAACCCGTCTTGGAAATTTCTTTAAACAAACAACATTTGAGTCTGGAGTATTTTTCAGGGGTCACTGGCACTGTGTTTATTTCTTTTTCCAACTGTTAAAGAAACAAAAACACTCCCCGGTCTGTGTTCCTTCAAAATTTGCCTCAAACGATCAGCAGTAAAGGTGAAAATTATAAAATTCAATCTGCAACAGTGCAGATTGAATTTTGGTTTGTGGCACAGCTTAGCATTTGAGTGTTCTTATCTTTAATGCTTCATGTTGCTGTTTTCCTTGCTTTTACCTTTCCACATTTCACATCTTTGTGTTTGTATGTGTCCTTGCTGCTAAAACAATGTCCTCTTGTGGAAAACAGGATATGTACTCAAGTGTAAGGTTGTTGCAGTATTTCCTAAAACACCCCAACTTTCCTATTTAACAGTCACACCACCGCTCCATCCACATTGCAACCAAACCATGGAAGACTCTGTGGAATTCTGGGTAAACTGACACTTTTGTTTGCTTTAACTTTAAAAGCCCTTAAAAGTCAACACGACCTCTACACTGGCTTTAGCCTCCAAAAAGGAACCACCTCCAGCAATTTAAGACATTCATTCAAATGCAGTATTTTTTTTTACTTGTTTCACAAGTAAAAAAGAAATGGAAACAAGCAGCATCTGGAGAAGGATTTAATTCTCTAACACAGAATAGAAACAAAGACACAGGTAGCTTTTGAATCAACGAAGGCACAGATAGCTTGATGAAACTTAGAGTCTCTGTTTCATCGAGGATTTAGTCTGTCAATCAACCTGTCAGTCACTCAAGCTGAAAGGCAGATGAGAGCAGACAAAAGAGGTCCCTTTAATCTCTTTAATCCATCAGTCCTAAAATCTGCATTTTCATCCAACCTCTTTCATCTGTTGTTAGCATCTTATTGCTTTAACTGCTATAAGAAGTGACAAATTATGAAAACAGTCTGGTTTGGCTCTGATCCAGGTCTCCCCACAGAAGAAGTTTACATTGTTCCCTGTGCTGTTAATTATCCTGTCAGCTCTCACATCAAAGGCTGATCCTGAGATGTAATAACCAGACAACGGAGTATTCTACAGGGAAAGAAAACCTTTAAATCATGCTACTCTAAATTATCTAAAACTCTTAAACATTATATAATGCCAGTTCAGAGACTTGATTTTTTTAAAAACTATTTTGTGTTTTATTTGTAGTAAATATCCAGTCCTGACAAGTTTTACTTCGGATTTGGTGCCCTTTTGTGCTAGCCCTGGCATTAAAGATTAAAAACGTCCACATTTGGAAGTTGGAGGATTGGCAAATGAATAAGTCACGAGTTTGCACGCCAGCTAAAAGAGGTTTGTGTCTCATTCAGGAGTTTTGTGTTTTGCTCATTAGTTTACTTTTTCATTCTTATTTGATTACACTTCCTGTATAAATTCAGGCACCAAAAACTACTTAGGTGGAAATGATCCGGTTTTGGTTAGAACACGGCCCTCAACATCATTTACTCTGCACATTAAAGGCAGCAGTTGTGAGTTATGTAATCTTGTGTAGTAAACATGGAGTTACATTTGATGAAAAACACAAAAAAAAACCCAAAAAAACCCAAACAGAAGACAATTTCATGGTACAAATGAATTGAAATCTATATCCATACTGATTTTTTTCAGTTTGTTGAATAAAAATATTAAGATTACAATTAAATAATATTCCATACTTACCTCAAGCAATAACGCTCTACAACCCAGCACATCTGATTAGCAGAGAATTGTTTGTTCTTTTATTTTAACGTTTCATTGCCATTTTAATTTCTGTTTTGATTTGTAGATCCTGAAAAAATACAATTATTTATTTATGTACATATATATTTACTATAACAAAAACGATAACACCACTACTACTACTACTAATACTAATATATTAACTGTGATAACAAATAAATTTCCCAAATCTTGGATAACTGGCGTATATCAAAAGCTGATGTAATAGTAAGTATAGTCAGTATGTAGTATATGTATTGTCAGTTTGTATACCCTCTGTGGATGGGGGACGGATATTTGAGTAAGAATTAGCATTACAAAGATTACGTACTTACTCATTAGAGCCTTTTTACAGCAGTGGAGAAGTTTATATAGTGTTTTTTTTTGGGGTTGCTTTTTTTTTTTTTCCCCCACATGTAATTAGGGTTAAAGGACTTTTTTAAAAAGATGTGTCAATGTTAATATCTGAGGTTTAGAAAATCCTTAGTCACTGGTGACAGATCATTTTCTCTGAGGCCCATGCTATTTGTGTTTGAACATACCAACGGGCTTGCGCTGCGTTAACAGTAAACATGGAACGTGAAGAGAAGGTTTTAGTTCCAGGGATTAGCTTTTCCCTGCTGCTGTCAGCATCATATGACTCCCTTCTTAAAAGCTGGAATTCCAGGCGGTCAGAAGGCAGACGGGAAAACCATATTTCTCACTTTATTGTCCTTTGTAAAGTTGTTTTTGCAGTAAATTGCCCTACAAAAACTCCCCCGGTCAATCTGCATGCAAGCTATTTAAAACACTTAATCTTTCTCCTGCTTCCTTTGTCTTGGGTTTGTTTTGGTTTTTTTACTTTCTATCTCGCTTTCCTCCCCATGTCTTCCTATCTGTCCCCTAACCTTGCTGTCTGTGTATTTCTATAAAAGGAAAACTATGCTACTTAGACAGAGGAGTTCATAACAGTCAGTGAACGAATGCCTGTGCAAGAAGGCCCTTTAACTGGAAACACAAGACTCATCTGCATTAGAGGAAATAGTTACTCAGAAATTTCCACCGTTTACATTTATACTTGTGCAGATGTGCAGATACTTTGTGCATTATACCTGTTTGGTATGTGGCACCGACAATTATTCTGACAGCTGATATTATCATTGTTGTAAAGTATAAATATAGTGTTGTTTGTTTGGTTTCTTTATGACAGCTTGTCATAAATAGAGAAAATATACACAAACTTATAACTTAAAACAAATTTAAAACTGGCAGTTTTAAAGCTTAATTTCTTCTCTAACATAAAATTATCTACTCTTTTTCAAGCTTTTAAAAGCAATATATATGTATAGTTTTTTTGCTTTGAAGTGTTGAACAACAAGTCTAACTGAATTGCTTGGGCTATTTTTGGAAATTTAGTGGGCAAAATGGTTAATCAGCAAGATAAAATGACTTTACTTTCACAATAAAGTTAATTGGTGCAATAATGTCAACAAGAATCTTTAGCAGCAATGGGTGATCTCTCCAAATAAAGTTTAAAAGGTTCAGTGAGTGAACTCTCACATGCTTTTTTCTGCACACATGATAAGCAGACACACAAATATGCAAACACATGAATCCATACCTCCATCCTCAGCCTCCAGGATTCCCTGGAGGTATTTGAAGGAGCCAGACTGTTTGGGTTCTGAGACAGGTTCCTCATAGTCCTGCAGCATCTTGTAGACGTCTGACTCCGTGTCAAATCCGTTACGGCTCACAGGAGACTGTATGGGAGGCTCTGGGCTGAAAGATTCAATGAAACCAATATTCAGTATAACCCATTTTAAATTCAACCGTGACAAGACATGAAACATAAATTTATTTTAGTGATCCATCAAGACTGTAGACTATACATAAAAATAGGACATCGCCACCATGACGTCACCTACTGTTTTGTTGGCTTTTGTTTTGAAGCCCTCTGCATGGCACATTAGCATGATTTCTCTTTGAAACCAAACATAATGAGTGAGGTAAGGAATCGGATGAAAAAAAACAAAAAAACAAGGATACTACACACTTATAATTTATTTATAAGTTATCCAATAATGAAATTATGCCCTAATAATTTTTTTTTTCGGAATGCAACATCAGAAGAGAATGCACAATAAAAAAAAACGAGCTGAAATAACAGATTGCTGTTTATTGAGGTGACAAATGAAGTGAGAAGTAGCATTTTTCTTGATTTTCCCCAGGCCACTACTGCTTTGGCTTAAATTTACAGATATGGAGATTCCATCTTCTAAATAAGAGGATAAAACAAAAAAACAAAAAAAAAACAATAAGTATTCCCTAAAGGACAAAGTTGTGAATCCTGGGAATACTATTTTTGTTTTTAAGCAGATGTCAAATATAGCCACTTCATATTTCTGTAATGTCAAAATGTGTTTTGGGACCAAGGGAGGAATAAAAGTTTCAGATGGCTGCAGCCATATGAGGTAAGGAGAAAGAGTAAGGAAGAACTACAGTATTTTTCTTTTCTAATTAAAACTGCATATATAGAGCGCATCGGTGCATCATTTTTTTGTATTTCTGTCTCAACGCATGAAGTCTTAATCAAAACAGCTTTGTATTATACTTCTATTCCTTATGTCATCTATCAAATTATTCCCAGTGCTTCCCTTCATTTGGAAAAGTTTAAACATTCTAACTTCTGGAAGATGACTAGGACTGCTGACAGATGTGTGCAAGTCCAGACACACTTAAATACAAGTCTGTCTCCAGATGCCCTTTCAGGAGTATGACTGTGTGTCTGAGAGGAAAAGCCTGAGCTGTCATGAAAGTGAGAGTGATTGAGAGAAAGCGAGAGCAGACAGAATTGTGTAATATGTGTGTAAGAGAAACTGACTGACAGCAGGCAACAAAGATAGTGTTAAAACACTTGAGTGCAACTTTGTGTGCGTATGTGGGGGCTGTGTCTAGGAGTGCTCAAAAGCATCTTCACTGGGAGACTGAACATGCACATTTATTGCCCACTTGAGGGGATACAAGACAGCAAATGCCTTTTACAGTCCACAAGGCTATCTGTGCAGCTGTATCAAAAGACATCCAGAGTGTGTTTGTTTCTGTGTCTCTGTGTTAAGTGTCTGCACAGGGACCTGCAAGGAAACTGGTGAGGCTTTAATAATAGATAGGATGATTGTTTTTAGAAGCAGTGGAGGGAAAGGTAAAGCTATTTCCTTGTGTGATTTTCCCACAGATATAATGTGTGTAAAAAGGTCCATGAAAACTCATGAGGGGGATATTTTGAAATCTGATATAAACAGCGATTACATACACGTGGTTCATTGATTTCTTTTTTTTTTTTTGTTAAGGTAAACACAACAACAAATTGGATTTCTAGCTAGAGAAGTAACCAGAAACTTGGGATAAGTGCACAAGATAAGTAAAAGAAAATGTTGTTGCATTAAAATAATAGACTTTAAACTATATTTGAAGATTTTTTTATACTTATTTACTTATACTTATTGGATTTTAGAACATTCAGAATAAAAACTGGTGTTGCTTCTGCATTTCTTTTAAAGAGGAGGGTAAATATTTGAAAATAACAAGCGCTACAGTAACTGTAGATTAACCTGTCAAAAGTGCAAGTAAGGTGTGGCTGGATGCTTATGATTTACAGTCCTGGAAAGCACACGGTATTGCTGTCTCACCTGTGTGTGGCACTGATGCCGAGACCTCCCATCTTGCTCGGCAGTGATCTGTCCCCATTGCTTCCATTGTGAGCATATAGTCCTGCAGGGTTGTTGTACTGAGAGTGCCCGGTTCCATTGCCATACCCATAGCTGTGTCCGTTGTTGGGTCTGGAGTGTCCGTTATTCAGGTTAGCGGGCTGAGGAACCTGAGGTGACTGGGGTTCAGCGGTATATGAAGGTTTACGGGTGTAACTGGCATATCCGCTAGTGATCGGACGAAAATTCTAAAACCAAGGAAAGAAAAGAGGAGACACGTTTACCAAACAGGAAGAGCAGATGCCAGCATCACAGGAAAACATCACAATTTTATGGTTGAAAATGTATGCAGTTACAGAGAAACTTTGATTCTTTGGTAAGTTTCCTACATTAAGGGAGAATTGCTAATGTAATAAGGAAGGAAAAAAGGATAATGAGCTTTTATAGCTCATACAACATTATGTTCTGGTTCAGGAAATGAGAATAAAAAGAGAACATGAAAGAGAAAACAAACCCGGTGGTGTCCTGACTAGAAAACCACAAGTCGTCAGAGAGAAAATGAACAGTTGTTTGCGAATGAGGCTTTGCAGCAATGAGGTTTAAATGAAAAACTTTTTCCACTTCATTTGTGTTGTTCCCTGTTTAATACCAAGGCTTATTAAGAAGGAGCTCGCATTAGATTTCCTGCAGATGTTTCTGTCAAAACAGATTAACTTGTGTATTTTAAGTACTGCTTTTTGGCTACTTCTGTGAGCTGAAGCCTTCATGGTTGATGACAGAGCTGAGATACTGCAGAAGATTAAATTATTATCTTTCTGACATGCTGCAGCAGACTTTCTAGACTCTTGCCATATAAATTTCTGTGTTCAACGTGTTTGGAAGAATGTGCCGGACTAATGCAGGGCAGATGCAGAGACAATTACAATCTACAATTACACCACTGTATGCGCAGTAAGTGTGTTTATGGCTGGGTCAACGCCCTTATCATGAATTTGCACCAACACAACACTGACAACAGTGAGACACTGTGTTTATCAGCACGCTTCAGTGATAACACCCACTGCCAGCTTGGCTCATCCATATCAGACAGTGAACTTTACAGATAAGGTTTTATTTCAACATTTGCAATGATGTCACCACTTCTCATGGTGTTTTAGTGCTTTGAATATGAGAGCTAAATAGCAAGCTTGAATTACTAAAGACGAGGCCCACGCATACGCATGAAATTAGACTATACACATTTCAGCTAAGAATAAAATGACTTGTTTACAAGTTAAGCAATGCACCAGTAAGGGAGACAGTCAGATTGTTGTTGACTGTGAGACACTAGAAGGAGTTTGAGTGCGTGCATGTGTGCAAGTGTATGTGTGGCTATGTCTGGCCTAGTTTAAAGGGCCTTAGCCACAGGTGGTGGAGGTTCACCGCCTCTGCAGACAGGACACCTGTCATTTCAACAGAAGGGTCCTGCTGGATGTCATCCTGTTCTCTGCCCTCGCCTGGAACACACACACACGCACGCACACGCACACACACACACACACACACACACACACACACTTTTTAATTACTACTTCATAGCGCCTCTTCGACACCAACAACCCCACATCCCGGTCTTGGAAAAACACTTCGTCATTCCCTCCTGCAGTCAAGACTGATGACTTTCAAGAAATTTAAAACATCTCATCTGACTCCCCCAACAACCATGGACAATAAAGACAAATATAACTCTCACAGTAACTCTCTGGGCAAAGTGCTAGCAGATAGCCATTCATGGTAAAGTTGAGACAAGCAGACAGGAGATTCAGCACTCTTAGAAACCAAGAGCCAAACCCTCTTTGGTCAGGATGTCAGAAACACCCAGTTCTCTGCGGCTCTCTCTTCAAGCAAACGAGACAAGCCGAAGCCTGATTCTTACCACTGAGTGGAATAGCCAAACCAGATTCCAGTCGTTATCTTTAGCCCTGTTTGTACAGATGGGGGACTTCATGGGAATTTAATCAAAGTTACCCTCATTCGCCTTAGCTCAAACTAAAAGGTTCCTTCAGATCGTTGGTTGTCTGTCTATCCACAGTGGTCTAAAAAACTGCGAAGAGGAGGAAAACTCCACATCATTTTTGAAGTGCTCAAACCCTAACCCTAACCGTAGACCAGTCCAATCCAGTAGGTAGAGATGACTGTCAACAGACAGGCGACAGTGCAAGTAAGCATGGAGAAGAGTCCTACACTTGTGCTCTTTACCATACTTTATTACTTAAATAATGTGGCTGCTGGTAAACAGACAACTGAAAGCAAAGGGATTTCAAAACACAAAAAAGGCTAAACTTATGGTGAGCAAACCATTTTTACGAGGTCATCTGAGGAATGACCATGATATAGATAAACCCTTGTTGACACTCAACCAATCAGAAATGTACAGTGCTGAAAGCCCCATCATCATCCAAAAGGAATGGGGGTGCGGGGGTACAGTAATACACTTTCTCCAAAGGTTCTGTATTTCTGACAAAAATGAAGACTCCCTTGGAAAAAAAAATTACTATTTGCAGTACTTACACTCAGTTCTATTTACAGTATGGCAAGAGAGAGGTCAGCTAAAAATATAGTCATAACACTGGTTTCGATGACTGTAAATATTGTTTAATGGTTTACAGTATCACACGGCTGCTCGAATCCCTTCCTTCCTTCCACTTTGACAGGTTTTCTTTTTAATTTCCAATACGATGATTTACTGCCGGCTTTCTTTTTATTTCAACCCTTCGAGAACTTACTGTTCCTTAAGAACATACCAAGCGCTACAAAGGTGAAGTTCTTCAGAAGTCACTGTTGCTACATGTCTTTTTTAGCACTCATTATTCATTTCTCATATTTATTCAGGGGCTAAATCTGTAGATAAAAATCAGAACAATAACTTTCAACAAGCAAGCTCATTCATGTAGGTGATTCAGGAAATTAAAAAAAACAAACAAAACACGTAAAGGAAAATCCCTGAGAGTGTATTACGTTACATGCCCCTGCAGTAGAATGACAGTAAAGGCATTACAGTTATGACACTAATGTGTACAAGTGAGATGCGAGGGACAGGTAACCACATGTTAATGTATAACGTTATCTTTTCTATCAGAATGATATATATATATATTTTTAACTGACTTCAGATATCAATCTTGTCACAGATAAGTAATCTGTGCAGCACAAAACAACCTCTGGCCTAAGGACAAGAAATACTCAACTGCTTTTTCACATCTGAGAACGTAACAGGTTTTGGGAAGTACGACTGCAAATTCTGATAAAGCCAACTGAGTCAAAATCGGCAGATCTAATGTCCCGAAAAAATGTGAATATGGAGTTAGCAAATATCTTTTAATTATCAGAAATTATCAGCAGTCGAGTTGCATGGTGCGTGCTTCGTGCACTGCATTTTGACACAAAATAACAATACTGGAGATTAAAAGAATCACCTTCTTCAAATGGTATCAGCCCATTAAAGACCCATTGTCAGTCATCGCCACCCCTATAATTATCTTCAAATTAAGCACAGCACACCTAGTAATAGGCCAGAAGGTGTGTATAATCCATTCCAAACATTAATAAATAGGACAGATGAGATATATAATCTCTCTAGCAGGTTGTGACTCTACCCTGGGGTCTCCTCCCAGTTGGGTGTGCCCAGAAAAACTCCAAAGGGAGGTGCCCAGGAGACATCTTAACAGATGCCCGAAACTCTTCACATCATGCAAATGTGTGGATGTAAAATGAGCTGGTTTTGTCCAGCTCAGTATCAAGCTAAGATGTATAATTTCCAAGAGAATACTATCTCAGTGAAAAGGGGGATCAGAAACTTAAAACCAGTCCCACATGGGTCATAACATTTCCACAGTGAAAAGAAATGAGTAAAACCAATGCCAAAGTTCTTAAAAAGTCTTGTTTAGTTAGATTTCTTTCTTGTCAGAAGCAAGTACAGATTTACCCATTTTCACCCTAACACCCTGTATGATATGGTCTACTTCCTTTTGTTTCAAAGGGAACTGAACCACATACTCCAGCCATTCCTTTTGTCTTTTTTTTGTTCTCCTCATAACACTCTTTCCTCTCTGGTTGTGCACGTCTGTTCCACAGATATTTCCTTTGGATGGATGGTAGATTTATAAGGCTGCACATCTGGGACTTGCCTTATAAAAATGCCAGTTTGGTAACATTCAGAACCTTGTAGTGCTTTCATGTTGCTCTAAAAGTATAGTGCCTTGATTTTCATTTTTATTACAAATATCAGATTTAAGCCAACTTCCCCATTACAGCGATTTATTCTTCTATTTCAAAGGTGTACTAGAGGTTTAATGGAGATTTTGCCTTAAAGTGATAGCTGCATTAATCTTCTGAATGCCTAATCACCCCAGTTCTGCTCATTCTCCATTCTTACTTTTCAAATATAGTCATAACAATTTAAAATTAATATGAGCAACTTTCTTCTTCATCTTTAGACCTCAACAACATACATTTACTGAATGAAATTTTTCTCTCTTGAGAGTAGCCACACTTTCTCCTAAGGCTTGACTACATTCCTCTTGCCTAAGAGGAAGAGAAATCACAGGAACACAGAATGCAGATAAGGAACAAATAGCAGTAACTATTTGTAAGAACCAATATCATCTATCGCTGTATGCTCATAAATTTAGGGTGCCATCTGATTTTACTGACCTGTTTTTCAGTGGTAACCAAGCATGGCTAATGCTTCAGGAAGGCTGGCCATGTAAGAGCATATGTGCCAAAAATGTAAAGAAAGCATAAAGATAGCAGAACACTGCTGGGTTCTGCTATTTGTTACTGCTATTAAAAGTTACTGTGATTAATAAGAAACTGAATGGGAGATTATAGAGGTTTTACCTCCTGTCCCAACTATATATTAGCTAGAAAGTGGTAGACACACGAGAGGGGGATGGGTCGAGGAAGAGAAAAAGGTTGTGGGCCTTAATTGAAATCATATGTCTTTAACTGAGGGCCGAGGCCAGTCACACATGCTCAAATTCCTGATAATACACACACACAGGCGTACTGCTTCCCTCCTGCAAGGTTTAATCCCCCTGGACATTTAAAATTAAGCTTTTCACATGGCGCTCTGCACCACTAGTCAGACACAAACCAGCCCTTTAATGGCTCCCTTGTCCTGGTTGTGTGCCTCACTGGGAGGGGAGGAAGGCAAGCCCGAGAGGAGGTATCAGGGAGCAGGAGGTGAGTGGGAGAGCATGGAGAAAGATTTTAAAAGATGGTGGAATGTAAGGCTCTAATCACAAAAATTTGATTTTTTTTTTTTTTTTTTAACCAATTTTGTGCTATTAAATTAAACTATTGAGATAATGTCATGTCCACGTTAACTTCTGTGCAGTGCACACTGGGTTGAAATTAAATTTGTTATGAAGCAGCTATCTTTAGCATTGTAATGCATGACAGAAATATCAGCTTATTTCAAATGTGAGCATTTAGGGGAACATTACTATTTGGTTTGGAATAAGTTTATCTCGTAGAGAAAGTCAAATGATTTAAGTAAGGAAACTAACTTTGTTGCGTAACGCGCAGGCAGCTGTGAAGGCAGTAAGCTGTAAGAGACTTGTTCCATACAACAAAATGCTTTACAGAAGATATACTTGGTTTGTTTGTTTGTTTGTTTTTTAATCATTAAAACAGTTGATGTCATTTTAAAAGATGTTATTTTTGGACTTCATATGATCACATGATCAAACTAATTAAAAAAAAAGGACCAACAGGTTTATCACTGTTGATTGTTTTGCTCATTTTGGTTGCCATTTGGAGTTTAGTACTTTTCATGGATAACTAATTACAGATCAAAGTTCATCAAATGACCTCAATATAAAAGCTACGTACTTATCCTGATATCAGTTTGAGGCCTTGAAAAAGCAGCAGAAAATTAAAAAAATAAAAATAAACACACACAGGTACATTGCTCTATTCCCTGACAAAGTTGATACAGTTTCAATTTTCTAAATATGAATGAGCCCAGAGTCCTGCAGTCTCTCTGGACCATAAGCAAAGAGGGCTTAACGACTTCACTCCCTCAATATGATGGCAGCCAAGCGGGGCAGGAAAGGCTCCATTAAGAAAACCTGGAGGCTGATTTGACATTTCTGGGGATGACTGGTTGATTAGTGAACACAAACAACCAAATAGGTGGGGTCACAGGCCTGACATCTAAAATGCCTGTGGAGCTGCTAAAATGACTTTCTCTCAATGCTTTACTGGTCTGCTGATCTGAGTTTTCCCGACAGGGGATCAAGTAAAACCTGACCCATTCAACATGCTTTGGTAACTCATGAGAATAGCTGAAATCAAGTAATAACTCCATGTTGTTAAAACACAATCAGAATGTTTATGCGGTAAATGCCAATCTACTTTGTGTTAACAAAATATATCAATCTAGTAGCTCACCATCTGTTTTACCCGAGTACAAATGTGAAGAGTTTAACATTTAAACTATATTTGGGTTTTTAAAAAGGCAAATTGTTCTTAATGCTTTTTAATTGGAGAACAGTAGCCTTGTGCCATTCATTAGAAAAAAAAATATTCATATACTTTTGTTTTAAGAGTAAAATCAGATCCAAACCAAGAAGGAATTAGTCATGCAAGGTCTCTATCTGTCAGCCACTGTTAATGTTAACTTGGAGACTTCAATTTCAGCAGCCAGCTCCTGGGCTGAGACTGGAAGCTCGAGTGACGTGTGATCCAGACCTCTCAGCTTCCGCATTGTGGAGCCTCATTCTTTCCACAGGGCCACAGCACTCAGCCACAATAGCTATCGCTATAATAATAGGCCAGTTGCCATGAATGGCATTTACATACTGCCCTGCCAAATAATACTGTTAGACGAACATTGAGTGCGAGCCATTCCCACCTACTTGAAGCTGCCACTGTGTAATTTAAGGCATGGAATTTTGAAAACCCAAAATGTCAGTAACCCATGGTATTGCATTACTCCTCCACTAAACCATTCCAACAGTAAAACTGACAATCAAGTGCTAAAATTCAGACGTACGGTTAGATAACCATTTACAAGAGGCATTTTTTCTTTTGGAAAAGGTGATTGAATTTTTGTATGCAAAGCTGTTATTATATTGCTTTTATATCAAATTTGGCTTCATTAATTATCTTACTTGCCATCAAATCAAATTGTCTTCAGTTCAGTTGGATTAAAAGTAAAGCTGGGCTTGAGCCAGACAATAAATACCTGCACTACTGAAGATACATTGGATATTGGATGGACTGTTTACTCTGAATTCAGGTGTTTTTACTCCAATTGCCACAGGTGGACAAAATAAAGTCTCCAGCTATGCAGTCTGCCTGTACAAACACATGTGAAATATGGGTCGTTCTTAAGAGGTCGCTGATTTTAAGCGGATGCCATCATTGCAACCAGTTTGTGAAATTTCTTCTCTCCTAGATATTTCACGATCAGCTGTAAATGGTACCATTGCAAAGTGGAAGCATTTAGCAACCACAGCAACTCAGCCACGAAATGGCAGCTCACATAAAGTTACAGAGCGTGGTCGCCAAGTGCTGAGACAGATGGTGCATAAAAGTCGCCAACTCTCCGCTGACTCATTAACTGCAGGGTTCAAAATCTCCTCTGGCATTAACAATCAGCACCAACACCATGCTTCAGGAGCTTCATGGTACAGGTTTCCATGGTCGAGCACCTCCTCTGGCTGCAATGTGTGGCAATATTTATTTTAGATTTATAGTGGGGGGGTTTTGTCTTTATTTAATAGTTCAGGAGTGAAGACTAGACAGGAGGCTGGACTCAAACCTAAGTGCTCAATTTTAGCCACAGGGCATATGGGTGCCTGCTCAAACAGTGAGCTAAATTGGTGCCCTGTACCTGAGTACTTTTGTACTCAATATTGTACATGAAGAAGAAATAATCAAAGTGGTTCTGGGCTATCAAGATCTGGGGCAGGAAATAATGTTAATTAGAGATTTATGGGTTTCTGACAAGAAAAAAAAGATGCTATAAGACATCTTGGCTAAAGTGCTGGTAGGCTTTTGATAGTGAGGGTATAGGGTATAAAATATCTGGCACTTAGTTAGCTTTTAGAATTGAAGAAGCCTCTTGGATGAGAAGTGAAATATTGTAAAGCACTTAAGACTACCTTGACATGGAGGACTGAGATTCTTCTGGCACCTTGAAGATGAATTAAAAAGGTATTTTTTATTACTTTTTCCATGTATGGAGCTTGATTTGTATCCAGATTATTATATTAATCCTTTTGTTTTGCATGAAATTTGGAAGTTGTGCCAAATATCTGATTATAGTTCACTAACCTTCCCAGAACTGTACAGTAAAAGCTTAGGTAAAAACTGGTTGTCATAGTTACTCGTGTTATTTCTTCTGTTATGACAGTTACCTCATCACTGCTTTATCTTTCTCTCCACTCTTTATCACAATCATTTCTATTTCAGGAAGTTGCGTATGGTATCCGGTAGTTTGTAGACACTCTTGCAAAGACATGAGCACTCCCTGGAAACACTCCCCTGTCCCATTGAAACTAGTAAAAGAAACCCTCCAAAATTCCCAAAACAGCCCCATCATACAACAGTATTAAATCATATGCTTGCTTAGCGCATATCCAAAAATACATCATTTGCACACCGACTTTTATGACAATCTCCCGTGTTCCCAAGGTGAAAGGAAACACTTCATTCCTTCCATGTGTCACTTCCTGCTCAGCAGAAAATTCCCACCGGTGGGACTGGAATTTCCAACAAAGCCAGTTGGTCAAGGAGTTCATGAATAAAAAGGAAAATGTTCAATTTCAAAAGGCCTGAAGGATGCCATCACTGGATTTGGTGAACTTAACTGGGTTAAAGTTATAGCCCTTCTTTTGAAACATTCTTAGTTAACTGAGGTATGTGGCGATTTTTCTTTTTTTTATTACAATATGTGAGTCTAAATGTTCTTCTTTGGTTTCATTTCTCACCCCAAAACATAGTGCTTCAGCATAAAATATGCTGCAAGTTAAGTGTCATGCTGTAAGGTGCTGCTTCAAGCCTTAAGCAACACAATCTGAAACAGTGACTTTCAGCTTGCTGTCCACGCTAGCTCAAGCATCACGTCACAGAAGCTGGATCTGTCAGGACAGAAAGCGTGGTATATACACTGTTTCTAAAGTATCTCGTGAACAATCAGCAATGTCACGTGGGCAAACTGAATCAGAATACAGAAAGAAGGAAACAAAGAAAGAGTGAGTTCTTTATGTGACTCTAGGGAGTGGATGTTTCCTCTTGTAAAGCACAGAAGGTTCCACCTGAGCGTGACAATAACGTGGCCCTCACTTGGAGGTTTCCAGCTGTCCGCGTTTACTTCATAAAATGAGATGCCAGAGAACATTTTTAGACTTCAGTAAGGAAGAAAAGAAGGACTGGAAAAGATGTAAAGAGAGATGGAGAGAAGAGATAAACAGAGAGAAAAAGCATGAGGAAGACAGATTTGCCACTCTCATATTACCCTCACGCAAAGCCTTCCTGTCATGCATGTCTGTGTTTGTAGAAATTCCTGTAGCTGTTGGTTCCTCTCACTCCAACTTCGTATTTTCTTATTTTAATCATAGCAAGGCCTGAGCTAATAGCCACACTGTTAAAAGGTTGCCATAGAGTTCTACCTGTGGTGCTGAAAACATGAAATTTGATCCGTCTATGAATTTAAATGTAAAACAAGCCACAATCTCTGGTTAGTTTTTCAGATATACAAAATAACAGAATGTAGACACAAGGACAATATGGACCTAATGCTTTTCTAAGATATCTTAAAGCCTCAGGTGGTAGAGCAGGTCATCCACTGATCGGAAGGTTGGTGGTTCGATTCCTGGCTTCCCCTAGTCTACATGCCAAATATCCTTGGGCAAGATACTAACCCCAAATTGCTCTCCGATGCATCCATCGGAGTATGAATGTGTGTGAATGTTAGCTATGAAGCACTTAGAAAGATGTGCTGTGTGAATGGGTGAATGCACAAGTTGTGTAAAGCGCTTTGAGTGCTCAGATGAGTAGAAAAGCGCTATATAAGAACCAGTCCATTTACCATTTACCATATTAGGCTGTGCTTTCAAACATCAGCCAACTTTTTCTGAAGCCAGTATGACTTGCTCTGATTCAGCTGGATGACTTCTTTCCTTTGCAGTATCAAGTATTGCAGCATCATTTTTCCATGTGGGAGTTTTCTTTTTGAACTTTTGTATCATGCATGGGAGTGCTTTGATTCAGTATGGAGTTTTTATTTGGTTAGTTTAAGGCATTAAAACTACTTGCTTGAGTTGAATATAATGGTTTGGATTAAAAGCTATGACACTTTGAGTAGGAGGGTGCGCTCCAACGTGATGTCAGGGAGGTTCTGACTAACACCATACATATAAAACCTTCTGAGTTGCCTTATCTCAGATCTTTCAAGATGGATGGAATTAAAGTGGAAAATTGTTCTTTGGTGACAAATTAAAATCAACAATTAAAATGTTAGAAAAATTAGCGTATCAGTGCAGTTCTAAAGCCTCATTCATGATGGTATGGAGGTGCATGATCACATTTATGAAAGCACATATGGCATAGGGTAACATGCCCTGCCATTCAGGCAACATCTTCAAGGAAAGACTGCTTATTTGAGCAAGAGAATGCCAAACCAAATTCTGGGTGTATTCCAACAATGTGGCTCATTAGTAAAACAGTCTGGGCGTTTCATTGGCCCGCCTGCAGTCCAGAACGGTCACTCACCGAAAACATTTAACACATTAGGAAATGTAACTGAGAAATTATTTAATTCGGTTTTAGGTTAGATTTACCAAGCAAACCAGCCTTTTGGAAAGTCTATTTCCAATAAACTATCAAAATCCTAGATAAAGAAATTAGAATAGAACCAAAACCCAAGCTGATAAATTGCATCCGTAACTACTGGCTCTTACCCAAAAAAACAACACTTTTTTGTAATAAACGAGACACTCCATCATGAGGGGGCAGATAGATTTCACTTCGGCTCTTTGTATGCCTGTCCCACCCTTTTAAGCACGGATATGCTGCCACAACGAGGGCTGAGACAGATCAATCGCAACTAACTACAACAACACAATACTTGACGAATGGACATCTCTCACATATCCGAAGCACAATATTCCCATTGTCTGTCTGCCTCAGTCACACAATATCCATACTCACAGCTTATGTGCGCACACACTCACACACCTCCTGTTTCCTCCATGCTCAGAAACCTGCTAGCCTGCCAGCAATGGAAAACTTGGAAAAGATCATCTGCTAGAGTTCATCATGCCTTGAATGTCCTTTTGGCAGCTCATACATTTGGAGAACAATCAAGATACTATTTCAAAACTATTCCAGTGAACAGTGGGATGCATTATCTCATTTATAATCATGTGAATGATAGCACACATGCAATTTCAAGATTGATTGTTGTGCCTGTTTCCATGGATTCTGTCACTGAGGAGAATTGCATCTCACACCCAGGAAACTGTACTTCAAAGTCATGATGCAGTTATAGCCATCGCTCTGGTTGGCAGCATGACAAATTCAACGAGAAACCTGACCGCATCCCACCTCATGTGAATTCAAATTTTAAGAAATGCATGTGACTTGTGCTTGGGGAAATCCACTGTAAACAGTGGTTACCTGTGAGTCGGGCTCCATGTAAGGGCTTGTCTTGCCATCTTCACTAACTGTTGGTGACCACACTCTGTCTCCCGATCCTGATCTGAAAGACAATACCCATGAGAGAGAGAAAAAAAAAAAGAGTCTCAGATAAATCCAATGCCATCTGACACCCAAGCTGAAGCAATGATTTCTGCTGAGAGTATGGATTTTTCTTTGCTGACATCTTTTTATTTTTTCCCCCAAGGAACCTATAAAGTATTTGTGAATGTCTGAAAATGAACCTAGAAAAATGAAAGTAGTCTGTATGCTCTAATCGTTTTAGAACTGATGTAAAATGGGAAAGATGTCAGCTTTAGGATCACGCAAAATCCCATAACTGTTACTGAATATTAGCAGTGCAAGATGCCTCTGTGCCAAAACACTCACAGTACTCAAGGTAAAGTCTGGGCATGAACATGCATGTATATGTGGATTTTTATGTATAGTTGGCAGCTTTCACATTTTTAATGGGATGAAGCTACTTTCCTCCCACTGATACCAAGATAATGTCATCATCATTATATCATAAATCCACTGTTTGAACTATCACTAGAAGAGCACATTGTATCTTGGGCTGTGGATTTGTCATAAGTAGCGATAGCTGAATTACTGAAATCTGAGGCTTACCCCTCTCATGTTTAGATTGTCAGTAATTGACTCCAGTTGCATATTCTTACATAAAAGTAAAAGGACTTACAGTCTGACAGCAATGATAAAACACATTACTTATAGCACTGTTGAATGAGCCTCTATGAAAGCACACGGTAAGCAGGGGCACAGAGCAATTTTTCTTTTTTTGAAAGACCCAAAATAAAATACCCTGGTGAAAATAAGGGCGTGTAACTTATCTTTCCAGCTGATAAACTGGTGCTATTCATTTCCAACGGCATTAGTAATGGTTCACTAGGAATGCTGTTTAACTTTCAAGTTTCACATTCAACTAGAGGAAGTTTTCCGGTCACATAAAAGAATCAAGGGGAATTCTTTGGTTCATCTGGCTTTTGTTGCTATAGTGTTGGCCGTCAAGTGGGAAAACATCCCACCTCCAAAGCAGTAACACCCGGACATGACGCTGAAGGACAGCAGTGTGTGTGTGTGTGTGTGTGTGTTTTTCTTCACTTTCCTATTCATCTGCAAAGACATAAAAACCATTAACAGAAGTAGTGCGAGTGCATGAATGCATTGTTGACCCCCACATGGGGGAGGGTTGACGTCTAAAGAGGTGAGGTCATTGGGCTGGCAGCTGGCACATCAATGTATGAGCTGAGCCAGTGCTTCAGATATGAACCATGGAGGTGTTGCTATCAAGGACGCTCTTATAAGGCGCCGAGTGTCTGCAGATGGACAAGCGCTACTGCGTAGGATGAACCCAGCACCCCCCTCCTCCGCCAATTCCTCCACGTTTCAGAAATTGAAAGCCTTCATGTATCCAGAATGTTTGGTTGCGATGGCTACCATACAAACACCCTATTGAAAGGAGTTCAGTCTGAAGTGGCCCATTTAAATTGGTATTTGGTGAAAACCAAAGACAAGGAATTTATCGAACATCCATC
>NW_005187427.1:1504681-1532490 GCF_000239375.1 Pundamilia nyererei
TGACAGTTCAAAATAAGTGCAACAGGCCATATATATTTCAGATGTTTTACAATAGCAAAACAAGAATTACACATGCAGCCCAGGAATCATGACTCATTTTTCAGCACATTTAACTTGCCATCCCAGCACGACTCTTTCCGAATAGCCTGACCAATAGTGGAAAACAAATCCCAACCACCATCATCTGTCTCCCAGGCATCTGAAGAGAAAGTGTTCTCTCCAATAAGCTCTGGCAAAAAGAGGGAAACTGCAGGGAGAAGAAGGCTCCGTGGAAGCGACAGAGAAGGAAAAACCAAAGTGAAGAAATAAAAAGAAAAGTGGTTTAGTTGAATGGGATTTAGGTTTGGAGAGGGAGATAACAGCATGGTAACAAGAGGTCATGGACAAGGATGGTAAGACGTGGAGAGGTTAGAAGAAGAATGAGCATGATTTTCTCATGCTCATTTTTCCAGGAGAAGCTTTCTTCCACAGCTGGTTCATGTATTCGCAGATTCTATTTATGTCTGGTCAAAGCAGACATGACAAACTCCAAAATGGGCCTCATGAGTCAGCCAGGTCCTCTGACGTTACATGAACTTGGACACTGCGTGTCTGTGGAGGCGATATAAGCCATTTTTCCTCTACCCTGAGATGACACGATTCCATATGAACACAAGGAACTGAGAAAAACTTGCAAGGGTGTTTTGCCTCACAGCAGAGCGTTGACAGGCCTGCTGGAAAATGGAAAGCTGTGTGTAAGTGTTGACCTCGAATTACCTTCCTTGCTTCCTCGTCCACGTATTACTTTTTTTTAAATTCTTTTTTTTTTTTTTTTGGCCTGTCCCGTTTGGCTCTTTTGCCATCAGAATTGTTGTCTAAAGGCAAAGAAAGATTCCCAACGGATTTACTTTACCAAACTGACCATCCCAGCCTTGCCGTAATGGTCCATTTGATTCACCTTTTATTGTTTATTTTATTTTCACTTACTGAATACGGGACAGACTTGACTGGGGGAAAGAAGGGGAGAAAGAAAGAGGGAAAGAGAAACAGCTGAGAAGAGGGACGGGGGAGAAGGGCAAAAGACAAAAACCAACAGAACGGGCAGAAAAAAAAATGCATATATCAATCACCTGGATCACCTGCTGAGAAAGAAAAAAGAAAGCAAGCAGAAGAGAACAAGAGTAATAGAATAAACAACATCACAATGATATATGGGAATATGACAGTAAATACTAAATGCTTTATTAAATTCCTAATTTTCCCTCTGTTCTTTTTTCTTCTCACCACTTTGTCCACTTCATTCAATCTCAATAATCTTTCCTCCTGTTTAACTGATAGTTCTTCCAATATGATGCCAGAAATACACACAAGAGCACACATTCATTTTAGGCTACATTCCAATGCAGTGTAATTCTTTTCTTCAGTGGGTAGATGGCTCAAAACATCTCAGTAAAATATTGCAGTGATGTAATAAATGTGGACACATCCAGAATATGGGAGGTGAATGAAAGTTTTGATAAGTATGAAAATTATGTAAAACATCCGCTTGCTACAGCCTTCATGGCAATCATCTTGATGCAGCTCGACAACAGTGAGAGATTTGTCTGAGCCGGTGCTTTCCACCACCATCCAGGCAAAGTAAGGTCTGGGTTTAAATCTGCCACTTTAAAACATTAATCTTGTATGCTCGAAAGTTACACTTAACCAGTAGCCATTTTAAGGAGTCTCTTACAAGAATTCTTTAAGAATGAGAAACTAAGTAACTAGTACCATGAACCAAGTGCATATTTATGACATGAGCAGGTTTGACCAAACTGTAGTACTTGACACCCTTGGAATATACAGACAAGCAGCCACAAGTGAAACTCTTTTGAAATTAATTTTTACACATATGTTAAAATCTACATAAAGTTTTGTTTTTTTAAGAACACATCCTTTCTAAGAGAACAGAGCTGCAGCACCCACTTGCTGTATGAAGAGAAAATAATGTAGACTATGCCAGTAAAACCACAGTGAAGCACGGTTAAACCTGTTAACATGCAAGAGTTGATGGTTTAGCCCAAAGAAACTGATAAATATATCAGTGCTGAAAGGCTAAAACACAACTAAGCTATAAAATTTGCATGGCTTGCTTTTATTTGTCAAGATTTTCAACTGAAACCCCCCTTCAAGTTGGATTTCCAACTTGGAAAGTCGGAGTAACCTCAGCAATCCCGTCTTAACAATCGAAAGTGGCAGCTGTGAACGTAAATCATCACAAAACTGTCAAACTTTTTACCAGTATTGCCAGTATTGCATATTTGTGATTCGCTAAACAAGCTATATGCAATGCACTGACCAGGTTCTAGCCATGAACATGCTACATTTGTGTGCAAAAAAACCATTGTGCTGTATTGCTAGTGATATATGAATGGTTCTACCTTGCCAAGAAGGAAAACTCACTGTGCTTTTTTCTGCTTTTCTGAGTCTTATTACTCTAACAAGCTCAACTCAGAAGTAATGCCACTCCCAACTCATTTGACTTCCGAGGTAAATGCAAAAGCATTAGTTGACATTAAGAATTACATGATAATGACACTAAATGAAATCAGGATATGTCCAAGGTTACCTGTAGCACATTTAGTTATACTTAAGGGAAACTTAGATAGATAGATATATCTATATATATCAAATTACTATCTGCATTAAAAGTAGATATTAATCAAGATAAAAGCACAAATTCAAACATTTAATTTACCACAAACTGTAAAGAAATTCTGCACAACCAGAGCTTCTAATCTCTTTTCTATAATCACCCTTTAAATCTTATTTAGCTTTTCTGAGTCCCCAGAGGCACCTACCAAGAAACTCCCTGAAGCTGAGTGCTTTTAAAAAGGCTCCATAATAGAAATTGTGATAAATGGGGGTTAAGAAAGTTATAAACGTGAACACATTAGAAGGAAACGTTCTTGTGTTACACGAGACCTCAAGCTGAGATCCGCGCAGCGTACTGTAATTTTGGTTCACAGCAGACGTGTAGACTCATATATTTGTCCATCGGCAGCAGCACAAAATTACAGGTCTCCTGTTTCTCGTGACTGTTTGGAGTATTTTATGGAGAAGTCTTTTAATGAGGGCTAAGAATTGCTGTCCTCTAAAATATTATTTTCTAGTGAGTCAGCATGGGTTCTTTGAGTCACTCCCATTTGCAGCTATTGACTCCAAAATGAATGGTTACAATTAAATAATCCCTAGTTATTTCTGTAGCCCACAACTGAGGAGTGTTTCCAATAAACAGAAAAGGTCCATATTTCAAATCTCTTGCAATAAATGACAGACATCTTTTACATATGAACATTACACCCCCATTTTGACTAACCACTTTAACCTTCTTCACCAGCCAGAGAACAGGCTACCATGTGGCTGATTTTTATAGCTCACTAAATCTGGGAATTTTTTCAGTCCAATATTTGTGATTTGTTCTGTATTGTTTACTTTGATTGGTTTCTTAGTAGTTTTGGCAAAATCTCTCATTTTTGCCTGTTGATTTTTTTTTTGGGTTTATTTTTTTAAAGACAGCGCTATTTTGTTTGTTGCCATAGTGACAGATGCTGCTTATTAACATGACGCCTTTTACAAAATTTTTCATGGGAAACAGTGGTGATGCACAAGCTCAGCACACATGAATAATTCATGCAATTATAGGTCTACTTTGAGGGAAATGAATAACGTAATAATCAGCTACCTCTCCAATGAGCCCCTCATCTTGTATTGAAACTGCAGCTTCATGAAGCAGTTGAATGATATTGTGGACCACCACAAGAGCCACCTTTTTAACCTACCAGTAGAGAAATGCATGGTGGGAAATGACAGCTTTCAGATAAAGATAAAAAGAAAGAAAAAGAAAAAAAAGAATTGCCAACTAAATAACTGATTGCAGTGTCATTCTCTCAGATGAAAAGAACAAAAGAAAAAAAATCGGAAGTATAATTCTGGTTTTAGGTTCTCTGAGCTAAACTGCGTTTAAACTGCGTTTACCAGAAATACATGAAGCAAAAAGTACTGGTTGTCAAACAGCATCCTTGGAAGTGTAGAGGCAGTTCTCTCTTGTTCTCACTGATTCACTGCTCTTCTTTTTGGCTTTAACCTCCAAGCTTATTGTTGCATCGTCTCTTTCTGTTTTTCAAATTCTCACTATCTTTTCTAGCAATCTTAACTTTTAACACCGCTTCTCGTCTCTTATCAAGTCTCTATCTCACAATCCTAAACTTTCACATGATTTTTTACAGTATTTGTTCTTCTGCTGGAACCCCTAATGCCTCCACTTCACCAGCAGCTCATTTCAGCTCTGTGCACCGCAGCCAAGGGTGCATGCCTATCTCTCATACTTGCTTTGCCCTCTTCCTGTTCACCAAAGTGCAGCTTGCATTGTAATTATTTAACCAATAACAGCACAAAGGTCACATTCCAGCAGCTAGTCTCGTCCAGCCTCTTATTATATTGCTCTGAGTCCAAATGCTATCTTATCAGTTCAAAGGGGTATTAAGGAGGAATGATGAGCAAACATGGCTGTATCTTGTGGTTCACTTGTGGGTTTAGTTCAAAAGTAAGTTAGTTAAAAACAGTCAACAAACAAAAAAAATCTTGTAGCTCAAACCTTTTGCTTTTATAATAGATCTACAAAACTAAACTGAATTTAAGTTAAATTGATTCTGATACTCTTAAAACGACAATGCGACACATTCATTTCAAATAATTTTAACCTCAATCCAACCCATTACAATGTTTAAGCACTACACCTATTTAAATTATGGCTAAATGCATTCTACAAAACATTGGGAATGTGTACAAAAAATAAATAAATCCTCTTATTTACTGCCACAAAAAAATGACACCTAAAATTTGATAGCCACTGTAAACATTCTGTAGCTGGGCCAATGTGGTAAAACAAACAGAAAAAAGAAGGAGCATGAGGCAAAGATTCAACTAATAGAATCTATTCTTCCTTATGCTGAGTCTCAGTCATCACTCTCAAATGCTCCTGCTGTTTATCAAGCTAAATGACTAAATTACTTCTTACTTCCTTAATTTGTTAAACACGTTTGGCTACTTTAGGGCAAGTTTAAGCTGAATTTAGGAACATTAGGGTGCCAGTAAAACAGCGAGAGTGGCCTGTTTTTGCTCCCACACCTACAGATGATCTCTGTTAGTCTTTGTGCAGTATGCTATTTCATGTATCCTCAAATAAATTTACAATCCCTTTGTGGACAAACCACTTAACGCTCAGTTACTCAGCTTGATATATGGGTAGATGGTTCCTACTACAGGCTGTGGGGGTGGAGGAGTTGTTATGCTAGAGTGGATACTGTAAAACACAAATACAGAAACAGAACAAAAAAAATCTGAATTTAGAGTTCCTTTGTGTCTTTTTTGATCTGATGGGTCTTACTACTTCAGAAATAATTCTTGTTCACACTCCAATCTGCGAGTAACCATCATGTTTCTAACCAGACAAAGGGAAAGAGAGGGAGAGAGACTGCGTTGTCTTCTGCCCTAAAAGGAGAACGCTGAAGCACCAGTTGGCAGTTGTCACTTGTAACTGAGGCTGAAACCACACAGTGTTCTCCATCTGAGGGGATGGGATTTAGAGATTGCCAGATTCGCTCTGCACTTTCCAGTACTCTGGCAACCCAAAGCAACCATCTAACAGAAATGTGGGAAGTGACTGACATTTCAGATTTTCCTTGGTTTTAACCTCCAACCACCCCTGACCTACCCGTCTCCCACCCCACTCCTTCATTAAATGTTTAGATGGATGATCTTTTTTCTGCTATGTTGACAGAAACGTGTTGTTCCTGACCTTCACTTGAGGTCAGTTCATACCTCTTCACATACCAGGTCGAAAACGATGATCATCTTCCAACTCATGAAGCGCACCAATGCACAATATCGACCCGAGAACACCATTTGAAAAGGTCACAGTTTGACTCACTGTATGTACAAGCCTCATTGATTTTGACAGCGCTTTCTAGGTGAAGTGACTATATCATTTTAACTCTTGTAAACCCGTCACTTGTCACTGTAACTCGACGGTGCCAGGCAGAACAGACGAATCACCAACATGTTTTTCTGGATGAGAGGCAATAAATGACCTGAGTCATACAAAAAAGAAATCTGTCAAGGTTTTCAACTCAATTTTCTTAATGAGCCTCAGAGCAAAACTCATAAGCTGACGACTGATTAGAAAGCTCAGCATTTCCTGATATCCAATTATTCTGAACCTTAAAATTCCAGTGAGGTCACCCTTCATGGAAAATATGCTTAATCTACAGTGTGTCACATGAACACAACTCACAGATGCCACACAGCTAGCTGGCTAATAGTAAGCTACTATTCAGCTGGTACAACAGCTGTGTACATAGTGTTTCTTCAAAGATTCGCTTTCTTTTCTTTTCTGCAATGTTTTGCGGCGCTAAATATAACCATTCCCTCAACTGAAAGAGTGCGATTACAGGTCAATTTATGGTTTAAACACACCAGTTTTCCGGTGAGGGTAGTCTCATGTTTCCATACCTGCTGATGCTGAGCGTAAGCTGCTGAGTGCAGGTTTTGATCTTGTTCTGAGCCTCCATGTGAGTCATGTGTTCTGTCGCGTCACCGTTGATAGCCAGAATGGTGTCGCCTGGACACAGGTCACCTTGGGCTGCCTTGCTGCCAGGTGTCACCTAACAATATTCACACATACCGGATATGCACAGACACGCACAACAATCCAAGCACAACCAAGAAAAGAAAAGAGAAAATAAAGAGCCATTATAAGTGGTTTCAAAATGTTGGTGAGAAAAAGAAAAAGAGAATTAGCCTGGGAGCGTCAACACAGAGAAGCCCGTCTTTGATTTATGTCACAGCACCTGGGGCAGCACTCCAGGTTTACACTGTCAAAAGCCTTCAACAATGACACAGGTGAATCGTCTTCTCACTTTTAAAGGTGGTGAAATACCTGGAAGGAAGGGTAACACTTTATATACCCGGTCTTTTCAAATTCAGTAAATCCATATCAGGGGTTTTCATCAGAAAAGTTGCTAAGCCGTGTGTGTGGGTTGGGGGAATTTAATGAACTCCAGTTATGTAGCACCATCCATGCAATATAACCATCTATGTGCACAAGATGAAACAAATGGCTAAGAGTATTTGATTTGGTTCTTTATTCCCCCTTTTTTCATATGTGTAGAATGGTTAAACAGCAGGCCAATAAGCAGATAATTCGGTGTATGCTACATTAACTAACCTAATGGTTGTAGCTTTTGCCACAAAAAAAAAAAAAAAAAAAAAAAAAAAAAAAAGAAAGAAATTTCCAATACCTCACTGAGGCTATGCATGTGTAATTTTATAATCAGCTCAAGTTGAAACAGTGAAGCTTCAAGTCTGGGGAGTATGTTACTTTTGAACCAGGCATGCACATGAACCTTGAACAACAATGTATCTGTGTAATGTTAGACTCGTTTCCAGGCATCTGTGCAATAAGTTCTTTATATAATTAATGCATTTCCTTTTGTCTTTTTTATTTCTGCACAGCATGTCCCCACCTCTTTAATGTGGATTTTCTTTCAAGAGTTAGAGAGAGCAGGTTCTTCTCTGTGCTCTCTTTCCTAAAAGCTCTCCTGGCCAGTGGATATTTGAGCCCCAACGGAGAGTAAGGGGGAGGGCAGTCACATGTGATATCAATTTTGTGTTATTACACATACACAAACATGTGCCTCTGACTGATCATATGGTTTTGTCTGACATTAATAAGAAGAAACTGCAGCTTATTTCCTCCGCAGTAAAACAAGTCGCTGTCATCTGGCAGGCTGCAGAGCAAAAAAGGTCTTTTATAGCAGTGAAACAAAAATCATGATGCAAAGTGAACAGTTGTCATCATGTCTCTAGTCTTTTTTGCATGTGTAATGTGCTGTGAACAGTGACCTGCATGGCTATTAGTTTGTCTGTATTTTCCCAGCCATTAAATGTGAGATTCCTGCAGCTCGATGATGATTTGTATAGTTGCACCATTTTGGGGGGAATATTAAGCAATAATATGTTACATTTTTATATCATCTGGACTTGCTTTTTCCAGTTGGTCACAAGGGCTGTACTCAACCAATCAAAATCTTGGTTGACTGAAATCATTATTTCTCTTAAACCAAAAGATTGGTCCCTGGAGGGGGTGGAGAAATGGTCTGTTTCCTCTAAATTAACTAAAAGAAAAAAGCTACAGTACATGACTGCACACTAGCCTGCTAGCCCTATTATCCTAAAGAAATTATGAGGCAACCTAAAAAGCAGAAACCTGCTTTTCATTTATCAGGATAAGAAGATAAGGAAACTGATGGTTTTGGAGAGCATCCTGTTATTACTCCTGTACATCAAGGGTCTGTGACTAATCTTTGTTTCATCATGCGAGCTGGTAAGTGCATCACTCTTTGAGCTCATTCATCTTCATACCAGACTACTCTCTGCCGAACTCCACAGCCTCTTATAATGTCTACTGCAATGACAGCTAAACCTTAAGATATACTGTCTCTGGAGGCTGAAAAACCATGATCTAACACATTTTCACAAGCACTTTTCAGTAATCTAATTAAAGCTAAATAAAGATATGATTGGTTGAACGTCTGGAAAAATAAACAGAATCCAAAGAGAGTTGCATGTAAAAGAGAAGCAGACTCACTAACTGGGAGGAGCCTTTCAAGAGCAAAGGCATACAAGTTCACGCTCCACGAAGCACTAATAGCTGAGTCGTGTGGTTCAAATGTGGAATTCCTAATTTACAGCCTCTGACCGCCCAATGTCCCTGACTCAGTTCCGGTAAACTGTGGGGAGTATGAGTAGGTTTGTGTGTTTCGGTGAGTCCCTGGGAAATGCAAACCCACCTAAGCTTGCACTGTTTATAAGCTGCTTCTTGTAGAAGCCTGGCATAAACAACTGAGCAAGTGTAATCTAAGTTCTGTAAATTCAAGATAGATCCTTTCAAAGGAGCAGAGGCACAAACAAAGCTTTTCTTGGAGTTGGAAACATAGTGGATTCTTGTTTGTCAGTGCCTGTTTTCACAGACACTAACTGGAGGTTATAGTTTGCCCCTGTCATTTAGCACAACCTCCCCTGTGAGAATGCATGTCAGATGTCTGTGTGTGTCTTTGCTTTATGTCTGGATTGTGTCAAAGTGGAATGAAGGACGTGCAATAGCAACAGAGTAAGATCACCTCAGCGTCAGGCCATGCAGCATAGCGAATTATTCCAATACATTTACTAGTACACCTAAAAACAAATACATATAGTAGTATGCCAAGCACCACAATAGCATGACTATGGAGTGACTAACAGAAAAAGATTCCCATCTGCAAGGAAATGTAAGGATGATGTAGAGCTACACAGTTCACGCATACGCATAATGTGCTATATTAACTCTGTGTGTGATGTAATTACTTAGATCTACAGAGCGTTAAAGTTTACACGATTGCGAAACAGCTTTTAAATAACAAATGGATATTTTGTTTATCTATGTCATATCATTGTGGTCTTTTTACTCACAACAGCATACCACAAGTTAGGTGATCCATTTCCTATTGCTTCATATGTTGGCAAAAATAACAATAAAAAAATGTAACTCAAGGATGAAAAGCATCAATCTCCTCAAAAATGATGTGACTAAATTTGTTGTCAACAATGAAACGGGGTTTCCTGTACAATCTGGAGGGGGAGAAAAGACATCATTTAAACAAAATGACCTGACTTAGAGGCTTTATATCATTTGGTGTGAAAATCGAATCCAACTTTCACCCAGTAAACCTACTTTCCTGTCCCACAGATATCTAAGGATTTAATTAAAAACAACAGCAATCGTGTTGTTTTTCTGGCTGCTAGAGTTTAGTTTCCGTAGATTATGCTAAATGTATCAATTAACTTTAGAAAGTTGGGTGAAGCCATTCGGAAGTGGAGTGTGTGACATATGGATCAAATGCAGGATATTCACCCAGGAGACTGAGGTTTATATTGCAAGTGAGACCAAAAATCAGTGTTGACATAACATGATCAGGACTTCTTTTTTATTATAATTTTTCCTTTTCTTTCACAGGTTTGTAACTTACAGGCAACAAAACCACTTGGTTACATTTAGAAAGAAACCATAACACTAACCAACTGTTAGAACCTTTCTGGTAGAGAATAATGTCACAGTCACATGAGTTATCTACAATGCTATCATCCTTAAAGGGGAAAGCTGAGCTAAGAAAAAACTGTTATGACCTCAATGGATTACTTTGACATATGTTACTGCAATGAGGCTAGTGCTAAAACCAAGTCTACAAAAATCTGCATTATCTTAACAAAACCCTTCCTGCGTGGGGCTGTTAATGATGCATGGTTACCCACTACCAATGTTCCCTCTAATTTTTCATGCGTCTGAGCAAACACACAAACTCCCTGAGCGGTCCCTTGGACCACTGTGAGCGACATCAGACGTGTGCACTGTGGTCATGCCAGTATCTAATAAATCCAAGTTACATGGTTTATTAAAATAATCAAATTACAGCATTTACATTTATGTTAGACTACTTTTAATTAACTGCTTTAGCCCACTAACAATGGGCAGTCACATGGTCTTGTTCATTAGCTGTCTAGTATGTTAACACTATTGGAAGTAAAGTCCTGTAGCTCTCTGTCTCCAAAATACAGTATATAATGACCAATGCTGGGCAATTAATTATATAGTTACTTCTTCAAAAAAGTAACTCAGTTTGGCAAACAACAAAGTTTTTTGCAGCTATTTTTTTTTTTGCAGCCAAGGCATTTTTAAATAAACATTTCAAACTATTTACAGAACAATCAGCTGTTCTGCATCAAATTTGATGCCACACAAATTATTTGTGCCACTCCAAAAAATAATTTCTGTCCACTATGAGATAAAGGAGAACAACAGCCTGATACCTGCAGGCCTGACAACAGGAGATGTATCACTCTTGTAACATTCAGCAGTCGCCTCATTGTTCTGACACACACAACAAAACTACACTACACACTAACTACACAAGATTTGCGCTAAAAGTCGCAAATCTCTCACATCTCAAAACACCGCCATCACTCCTAAAACTTCCCCCCGTTTCTTACAACTAGATGCCACGTTGCCATATCATTTTTTGATTGGTTGACATGGTACTTTTTTGGAGGAAAGGGAGAGGGGGGTGGAGTTTGTTTTTGCTCACAGGCGGAGAGCGCTTTCGAGCCTTTTTTCTTATAAAACGCAGTTTTTACCGTTTATTCCGCAGTAAATATAAACAACGACAGTATTCAGGAAGAAAACCAAACATTGCATTTTTTTTTTTTATCACACCTCTGGTTTTACGTGGCCAATCAACACAATTTAAAAACTGGTATAAAGTCCACACTTTTTCCGTCAGTTGTTCCGTCTGTCCTGCTCACATCTCCAATGGTTGTACACGTTGTCATTAACGTGGCTTCACTCCACATCAGCCACGCCGCTTTGCTAGTTAAAACACTGGTGTCGGCACATAAGGACGCTGTCATAGCCTGTCAACGACGTTGATTAGCTGCGTATACGAATGTGAATCGCATCATTGGCTGTACTATGGGATAAGGTGGCATCGTTCTAATCCCATACTGGAGCAGCCAGTCACTTACTGACTAACACTGCAAAACAGAATTGTTAAAGTATTCATTTTAATTTCAATGCAGGTTAGATTTTTTTCTTTTGTGCGCAACACAGATTTTCTGTGCGCAGAGACCGTGCCAGCAGTGCGCAATTGCGCACGTGCGCAGCTTAGAGGGAACATTGCCCACTACCCAGGTAGTGAGTGAACTGGAAATACATCAAATTGCTATTTGATTGAATCACAATCAAGTCATCGTATTTTTTTTCCTCAGTATGTTTTTATTTATCATCTGTAAAGAAGAACTTAGATTTAACCTAAAAAAAAAAAAAGTGGTAGATATATGTCAAGTAGAGAGAAACCTGGCACTTGTTATTGCGGCAAGGTCACTTAAGGTGTTCAAGCATAAGACAGGCAGTCATGATGGCAGGGAAGCATCAACAGTGCATAAAGAAACTTTAGCAACTGGTTATTAGGCAATCCAAACATTCATTCCCATTCCCGTAAGAAGCTACTCCACAAACAGTGACACAGTTAAATGCTAACAGATACAGCGGTTAGCAAATGACAGCCTCATGTCACACAGAGTCATCATGTGGCACGCTGAGGTTTGGTGAGTATGCTGGAGTGCGGTTTCGCTGTGGACGTGTACTCGAGAGAAGCAACGAGGCTGAGAACACAGGAAAGGAAAGAGTAAATGTGTAAATGTTTGATTATGTGTGTTTGCACATTACGCGCTGCATGTGCTGCATCAAAACTCATTCAAGTGTGGCATCATCTTCACGATGAAGTAATCTGACAGGTTATACGTTATTTTTGTATTTTGTTTTCTCAAGGTAACACAGGGACTTTAAAATGTCCTTTGGTGTTTGTCTTAGTTCCTGAAAAGTTCCTATTTGCTCTGCAGTGATACTTAAAGCTACAGTACGCAAAACTGTTTGGAGTGAGTGGGTGTCACAAATAATACCCTTTTATCATTCTCATTCAAGTTCAGTCTTTGGAAAACTTACTTGGGCCAATCACAAGTCTTTTTAGACCAGGTAGTAGAATAAAGAAGTAGAATAAAGATTCACAGATAATAAGGAGTGGTGGCCTACAGGAACCTACAGGATTACTGATCAGAGAGCTAGTACACAGACAATAGTTTACATAAGACTGCTGTATTGTTCCACCAACTTTTAAAAAGCTGTGTAATTAAGATGTGACTCACAATGAATTACAGCTATTTAAAAACTGCTAAAGCAACAGTTGTTTATTCTGGGAAGTTTCAACCAGAGCTTTCTATCTAAATGTCTCCTCACCTGCAAATCACAAGATCGACACTTAAATGAGAAGAGCCTGTCATTTTCAGATGTTGTACTCGTGTATAAAGTCCACAGAGAGACTTTGAGCTGGGTGGGAGCGCCGAGTTGCACATCTTAGCAACAGAGAGAATAATTTTCTGGCAATGTCTCAGGCCTTTGTTTTCTTGTTGGACCTGAGATAAGAACCATGGTTATGACCTTGAAAACCCAATACATCGCCTGGAGTGTGAGGCTCCAACTGGTTTGTGTTATTCACGCTCAAACAAAGAGGCTCAATCTGCCAAGACCAATAAGCAACACTGAAGTTGATGATTAAAGATGCAAGGTCAGACATAAATGAGAACCCAAGTAAATGGGAGTGCCCTGTTGAAGTAATTACAGTTGCATTCAAGTGCATCTAGAATGGCAGAGATGTTCCAGTCAATCTGATTTGTAATCAGATTAGCAGAATAACTGACTGTTTTGTCTTCTGTTTTTTTGCACATGTGCTGTGCTTTCCCTGAAATTTCCTTTCACCATGTGATGCTTGAACATGTTGTACAAGATCATGAGACCGCCAGAAGATTCTTTTGCAAGTTTCGCAGCAAATATACTGAAACAAACATGTTTTCTGAGAATATGAGCAGTCGCCCAATTCTTTCCCCCTAGAGAACACTTGAAGTCTAACTGCAGCATGGATATCATAATAACAACAATCACTGAAATCCACTTTCATACATCAGATAACCAGATGAACAGGAAAAACTTAGAAACCACCCAAGGACTTTCATTGTTCCCTCTGCCCTGTACTGTTTCAAGAGCTCAGCAGCTTCACTGACAACAGGAAGTTCTTCAAGGGTGCCCATCTGTTATATTTTGCTCAGTTTGTTGTGGAAATGCAGCATCTGTAATTCTAGCCTAGAGAGAAAAAAAGGCTCCCAGACAGCAACTTGAAGCTGATTATTATACACAGCAGTGTCTGAGAAATAACCCATGTGGCTGTAGGTTGAATATCCTGTCTCTGCTATATGACATATGTACAGTGAAAGTTCAGAGGGTGCAAATGGTGTTGAGGTTCTGTGATATATACCTGCAATGCACCGAAATTGCATTTGCTCTTAATTCATTTTCAGTAATTCCAGTGTCCTAATACAAGCAGAATAACAATTGTGGGATGACATGACTTGGTTGAGTCATTTAGTCCACTGAGACTAAAGATGTACTCGATCATATTCCATGAAAAACAGCTGATTAAAGGATTGTGATAGTGTTGCAGAACGTGAGCAATGACGCATGGTATAACTGATTTTCTCTTTGTGCTCCTTATCTTGTAAAGTCCTGCAAACACCAGCCACAAAGACAGAAAGTGACTAGCTGCAGTTCATATTAGTTTTCCTGCGAATGGACTATGATTTAACACCAACTCTAACCCATCTTTGACAGTCAGAATATGTCATTTTTATTGGTATTATAATCTTATCCCAGTCAGGAACAAATAATGATCACAAACTTTGCCTTTTTCCAAAAATAGAGTTTAAGGCTGGATTAGGGTTATGGTTGCCTAACTTTAACCTATAAAGGCTTAGACATTAGAAGATTAAAGAGTCTTAACTTGGAGATCTGTATTTTTGTGACAACTAAAAGAAGAATTTGATGTGTGAATAACTGGCCTTTACATTCATAAACAAAAACTAAATCCCTACTGTGACTTGTCTGAAAAACTTCATCTTGCAGAGGCCATGCAGCAGGTTGAGCAAAAAAGAAGGAACGCAGAGACACTGTGCACTGCTTGGATCATTATTCACCCAACGCTCGGTTGTGAATTCCTGTCCAGGAAGGTGACTGTTTTCCAGCTGGCAAATCTGACAAGTGTCCTGCATCACCTTCTGTCTGGAAGTAACTTTAACAAAATGGCTAATATCACAGCTTTCACATTCAACATGTTCTCTTTAAATGCTTCTACAGAGATATCAAGGAATGTTTTTTCAGCTATTTAATGTCTCTCATCCACACCAAGCCATTTGACAACCAGACCCACCATGCCTACACATGCCATCTGGGCAAATGTTTCTAGAGTCAAATAAACATATCCCATTAACGAGCTGAAGTCCTAAAGTGCTGGCAGGGGACTAATCAGCTTATCCAGGAAGATTATCACCTTACGCAAAGACCCAGCTGCTGCCATCATAACTTGCTTTCTGGTATTTACAACTTTCAGTGTGCAGGTGTTGCATGACATTCACTTTTATGCTTGCTGAAAGACATTAGATGAGGGGAGGGCTGTGTAAAGTAATCTAACGCTCAAAAACTCCTAATATTTAGTTCTCATCTTCGGCCTTCTCTTCTTTTCTTGGATAAGCCAACATACTAAGAACTATCTGAATAGTCCAGCCTGTGTAATGCTTACATGGTGCTTAAATACCCTCTGAGGAGGCATTCTAGTTACTGTACTACATGAAGTATCTTTCTCTGACACACACAAACATGCTCTTCCTTATAACTCTTTCTGCGTCACCATTCAGTGCATTCAAACTGCTGTCTTGGGCATGCACCGTACAGCAAGAATGCAACAAGTATGTGATGAACTGCAGGTTTACGAGATACTCCTGCACTTCAGCAACAATAAATCACTTCACACACTTCCGCACCAGAGAATCAGTGTCACATATTTTCTGGTTTTTACATCACTCTGAATTTGAAGGATCAAGTTCTGTTATTAAAACACTTTTTTTTCTTATGTTTAAAGCCAGTGTCAATTGGACATTGAAGGAGTTTGTAATGACCGGCAAGAAGCAAATAAAGGTCTTTAAGTGGCAGTGTAATGACGAGACTTTCAGCCAAATCACTTTGTATTTAGGCCTCTGATATTACATATTTGGCTAAATATGCTTACATCTCAGCAGCTGCTTCCTTGTCTAAATATCAAGCCAAGTTTTTGGAGTTACTCAAAAATCCCCTATTGCTGTTGCTGCAGCTCTTCCATGTGAGCACGGTTTTTTATTGCCATCTCTTTCTGTAAAATATAACCTGCAATTAATTTTACTGATGCCATCACCGCAGAGTTATGAAACTCTTTCACAATGCATGCCATGCTTTTAACACTGGCACCCACATATACACGCACAGATTAATCTGGTGAGAAATTGTGTGATTAATTACCCTGAAACCACAACTTGCTTGCTGAACAAATTATTTAAGAAGTTAGGCATGCATCGGAAAGCCTGAGATGCCATTGAAATATTCTAAACAACTCAAGGAGGTTGCAACAGGCTTGTTAACTCTCATTCTTCCCAAAACAATTATTGCCTTGGCCACTACACTAGTTTGAAAAGAGACAAAGAGACAGTAAACTTGATGATTCCTGAAGATATTATATATTTGATATATATGCTGATATCATGATTGAGGTCTATTTTTTGTTTAAGCTGCAGAGTTCAACTACCTTTTAAGGTTGTTTGCAGAGTCAAAAGCGTCAAGTTAGCAAGCAAACCTCTCGAGGTTTTACGACACCCTCTGAGTCGAAGCATGCCACATCATTGTATTACAACTTTTTAAAAAATATATATATATACTTTATTAGGTTTAAAAAGAGCGCTTTGGGTCACCTTCAGGAGTTCATCTTCTTCTCTCAAAGTTGTTTATCAGCCATCATAAATCTAAAAGCTGAACCTCTTGTCTGAGGTGCTGCAGGTCTGTAGTTAAAGGGTAGTTTTAGGCCTGGTGGTACAGCTGAGCACAACACCTGGAATCCCTCAGCAACACCAATGAGCTCTGATGAAAAACAAATGTCAGCGCCTCCCCTCCGTCCCTTCTGTAAGGCCTGCAGCAGGACCGGGCTGTGTTTATCCTGGCCGAGAAGAACCTTTGGCTACTGCCAGATCAAACTGCCAGCACACTGACTCCTGACCCATATCGTGAAGGTCAGGAAAGTTCAGGAGGTTTTATGATTACTATCAACAATACATCTACTGGTTCTGGTACTACCATAAATAATATTAATAGTGATTAATTAAGATTTATTAATATAGTGTAATATTATATATTTTAAAACTAACACAAATGCCATTTCTTAAAAAAAAAAAAATAGGTTAATAAAAGAAAAAAAACTAAAACCAGTTGAGTTGTTGCCAGGTTATCCAAATGTAGAATAGTTTATAATTATTTATAAGTATTAAGTATTTAAGTCACAGAGTTTATGTTACTATGAAGGATATGTTCACTAGCATTAGTTATCCTTAGTTTCATTCAAATTATAAAACACTTTTTCTACACTATATAAATATATCCCTGTGTTGTGTCGTTCTGTTTATGTTGAGACTGATGATTTTGAACGTCGATAAGTGTTGTTCGGCCAACTGCAATGACTCACTAAACCGTACTGGCAATTTCAGCTGCCAGAAATTAGACGCCCCCATCTGTCTGCTTTGAGAGTAAAGCTCCCGTTTAGACACTGGCGTTAGGGCTAGCAGACCTCTGAGACCTGTTAATATTAATTCATTGAGCAACTTCCAACCTGAGTCAGTTTATATATATTAATTTATTTATTTATTTATTTTCCTACTTCACTTAAAGCAGCCAAATATCCCCTGTCTGTTCCCACAGCTCAATGAATGGATAAACACGCAGACGCAAGAGACGACAAAATTACTACCTACCCTGGAGACAGTTAACGGGGTGCTGAAATCCCGTCCTCCAACCAGCCGAAAACCCCACGGTGAGGGTCCCTTGAGTGTCACGGTCTGGGTCATGATAGCCAAAAAGACTGTGAGAGAATATCAGATAAATGACAGGCAGGCTGAGACGGGGAAGTGTCCGTGGTTCCTCGATATACGGATGAAAACAGGGAACGTGAACTAGCCACAGTCCTATGCCTAGCTGCTAGGCAACGCTGCCCCGGCTCTGAAAACTTTCCTCCTCGCTTGATTCAGGTTTAAATAACAAAGCCGCTTCTGACGTAGGACGACGGGCTGCCGTGCCCGCCTTCGCCCGGTCCATAGCAGAGAGAGTGGGAGGGGACGATGCTGGGTGTCGTGGCTGCTGCGTGTGGAGACTTCCAGTGGTGATATGTCACATACGAGGCAGTGTTTGTGCAAATGTTAATGGAGTGAATATAGTGTGCATGCCATTATCAGCTAAATGTGTTTGACTTGTCATTCATTCACTTCTACTCCCTCTACCTCAATGAAAGTAACAAAAGGTAAGTCTTTATTCATCTGCCACTTTCTGTTCTCAACTGCTTCTTTAGTAGGGACTCTTTTCCATTTGTATGAGTTACAGTTATACATGCCATTCTTAGTACACTAGTTTAAGGCATAATTTGTTGGACAAAGACACATTTTGTATTGCCTCTGTATCCCACCACAGAGGATTTTAAATCAGTCAATATGTGTGCAAACTTTCAGCTTCAAGTTAGGGGGTTTAACAAACATTTTCCACTAACTGTTTAGGAATTACAGCCCTTTTTATACACAGGCTCCAATTGTTAGATTAACTGAACAAACAAATTAACTGAACAAACTAATGTCATTTTTAATTTAAGGATTGTTTTTCATTCTTAGTTTTAGTTTCTTCATTTGCAGTCTTTGCGTTGTGACTACCTGAATCCTACAACCTACCAAGGCTTTACTGTTTCTTTTACTTGTTTGTGGGTCTCTCAGCATTCAGTTTTGGATTTAATAACTAAAAGCATGCTCTGCTGAGTTGAGATCAGGTGACTGACTTGACCATTGAAGAATATCCCATTTCTTTGCCTTGAGAAATTTTTGGGTTGCGTTTACGCTTTCCGTCGTTATCCTTTAACACTGTGAAGCATCGTCTGATCAGTCGTGCAGCATGTGGCTGAATCTGAGTGGAGAGGAAGGCATGCCTTACATGCACATGCCCGTAACATTGTCTCCACCATGTTTGGCAGACTGTTTCTCTCCTCCAAACTTTTATATCAGTCTGGTACAAGGTCTGGGCTTCATTTACACAAAGAGAGAGACTGTGCAGACTCTTTCATATGTTTTCTGCCTTGGTCTAATCTGGTGTTGTTATTCTTGAGTGTAAACAGTGGTTTCTACCTCGTTGTAAACTCTCTGTATTTACATTTAGGAGGGCGTCTCATGATTGTTCACCTTGACCACAATTCGCCTACCTCCTCCACTTCACTTGGTTAGATGTTATGAAGTTGTTTTTCTTAACCACTTGAATAGGATTATGCACTTTGGTTGTCTTCTGTGGCCTTTCGGGGCTTTTGGTGTTACTGAGCTGGTCACTGCAATCATTCTTTTTACAAATATACCATATTTCATTTAACCACTCCTAAATATTTTGCTGTTTCTCTGATAGGTTTACTTTGTAATATTTTAATGGCCTCCCTAATTTGCATTGACATCACTTGAAATTAAAAGCTATAAAATGCAAATTCAGCAGTTTCAATAAACTTCTGATATTATGTCTTCTTCATTTGCCATTGAAATAAAAAGGGATTGAGCCTCACCTGGTCGTGCTGTCACGCAGTCAGTCAATTGTCCAATTCATTTTGAGCCCCTGAAAAGGACACTGTGTGTGTAAAAATGGCTGTAATTCCTTAACAATTAAAGGACTTTTTAAAAAATAAAACCCCTCGAATTTAAGCTGAAAGTCTGCTCTTTGATCACATATAGACATCTTTGATTTAAAATCTTCTGTGTTGGTTCACAGAGATGCAAACAAACAAAAATGTATCTTTGTCCAACAAATTATAGTTATAACTGTACCAAGCTTTAACGTTAGCATTGCTCTAAGTAATTGCTACTGTAAATGATTTGCTTTGTCATGCATATAATCTTTCAGTTACTTTGAACATACATGCTTAAAAAATACACAATAACCAAGTCAGTCTAGAAACTCTGTTTAAAATGTCTAAACCTGTGAGAAGCTATCTATTAGGATACGCTTGAGCTTAACATATCAGAGTGTAACTGTAATTTTCACAGTTATTAAAAACCAAATTTTTAACAGGTAACATGTTAACCAAAATATTGGATAGACTGATGTTTGGATCTGATGCCAAGGAAAAGATTTTTAAGATAATCCATCCAAGAGCTGTTTGATTTGATATGGTTGAGGTAGGCATCTGCTGATATTTGCTGGCAAAACAAAACAGCTTTTGGGGAAGTTCACAAAATATCCTTGCCTTTAGGTCGTTGAAGGATAATCTGTGCGTGCACCTAAAACTAAGACCAGCCAATAACTTGCTTATCTGGGTCCTCCAAAAAATTCTGTATAGCCTGAGTGTCATAGAGTAGCAAGAAAAGATGTTATGCTGTAACTTGAATGCCTCACTAGCGGAAAGGATCTCTCCCATCTGTCAATGGATATACTAGTATCCTCTCTGCCCCACTTTCTGATTCGTTCATGTCCCCAGCCAATTACAAAGTGAGTCACTGAGCTAGACTATGATTTTTCTGCTGCAGAGGGGATGATCTCATAGACATTCCTGGGAATGTGTGTTTTAGACAACTGTAGACATGTGGAGCTCTGTCTGAAAATCTGAGTCACCTTGAATCAGACACCAGCCTATCCTGGTTACTGTGTAACAAAGTGGCACTGATGTCAGCACAAATGCAGCTCAGCATCAGGTATTTTGTGACTGTTTCTGCAAGCCTGTGTAAACTTTGCACAATGAGCTGCTGTGATGTAACAGAGTTGTGAAAACCTGAATGTATGCAGATCGTAATGATGCAAGGTGTGTGATTGTTTTAACAAGAGAGAACAGGAGAACGCGTGAGAGCGCGTGAGAGGGACGTTAAAGAAACATGAATTCATTGGACTTCCTTGAGAAAAAGAAGGCATTTTGATTGATTGCTATTATGTTTCACAGAACATTTGAATATATTATTCTATTGAGATTTAAAGAATTATTCAAGAAACTTTTGAGCATAACTAACATGCAAATTATTTAAGGCCAAACATCTTAGTCAAAATAATTACTTCATTATTGAGTCCCGTCAGACATTTGTCCCACACACAATTTCCTACAATAATGTCTGACATTCTCAGGAGAGGCACAGATCTAAGGTCACAGTGACCTAGTAACTGTATAACATATGGATTTTTGAGTTAAAGCTATAAACACATTTTGTGAACTTTTACTTTTAGTTACAGTTAACTGATAAATAAATAATTTAAACATCTGAAAACTGTCTGGAGTTTGTCAACGTGGAACAAACAAAAAAACTAAAAATTGTAAATACAGGAAATAGTTTTACTATTTGGTAATTTGGTAAAAATGTATCATCTTAAATTGCCTGATGAGGCTTTGTTCACATGTTTACTGAGAGTTTGGATGTCTATAAGTCTGCAAGTCAACTGCTCTTAAGAACTTCTTTGTTTTTAATGGAGTATTTATACTGATTTTCCTAAATCTTGCATCTGGCATATGCCCCAAATACAGTAAAACTTCAAAAGTTCTAAACTCAGACTGAAACAAATTAAAAAGAAAACTAAAAGTAAAAAGTAAAAGTAGAAACAAAAAGTCAGAATGAGTCAAAACAAAACCTAATTACAAAATACTGCTTTTAACAAAATTCTGACCAGTTCATTCCTGAATCCAGGTGGATATTAGAGCCAGACAGTATTTCTTGCAGACAGATTCAAAAGACAAGAGCAGATATGAGATCATAATAACCTTCTGCTTCTTTATTATAATGATGAGAGAATTTTTGAGTTAAGGCCACAGTGTGTTTTGTGAAGTGATAACAACCTTGAATTTTGACCCTTGAACCACCGAGTTTGAATCAGTTCATCCATCATTTTATGGCAAATCTGAATCAAGGTATTCCTAAGATATTGTACTCATTGGTTTCACAAAAAAAATCAAACCATGTATTGGTGATAGCCATTCATGGTTATCACCAATACATGTCCATACATTTGTAAACAGAGTACTGATGTTCTGAAATGTTTGACCAAACAGCATTCACAGACTGCTCTTTACTTGCTATCAAGGGCACATCAAAGGATGACTAACCAAAAACCAAGAAAGGCCGAGACGGCTGTAGATTTATTGAGCAAATCAGCAGGCTGACATCTTCTTCAAAGCCCGTCTGCAGTAAATCTGAGTCAAACTACAAAGACCTGCCATCTCTCTGTTCTTTCCTCCCTGGATGGTCATCATTTTGACGTACCCACTGCAGAGTCAAAGAAGCCTTTTCAAATCACTGCAAATCTATTTACTCTCTTATTTTCTTTACAAAGCTAAGAAGTACCTGCAGGGAAGCAGGTAAGACGAGCAGTGATGCAATCATGAGCTGTTTTCCTCCACCTGTTTTTTTTCTCTGCAGTCTGGGAGATTTTTGTCATCTGTGCTATTACACAATCACACAGCTCCTTCATTATTAATAGTTAGAGCATAATAATTATGATTATTATCAGAAAATATCTACAGATGTCCAGTAAATATGTTCTTCTGAAGTGATAAATACATCTAGTAAACAGGTGTTGTTATTCTTATCATTGTTGTTTTTTTAACAGAACACATCTTAGAATGTTTTCACTGGTGTGAATGTCCAAAGAAAATAACTCTGTGAATTGTATTTAAACTTTAAAACACAACAAAACCAGAGGTTGGATTAATGATATATGATATTATGTCCTCAACTAGCAGCTATTATAATAACTCAATCTAAGATCTGACTTTAAGTAATGTGAGACAAGTCATGCATAAGACAAATCATCAACCAAATTAGTTGTTTTCTTTAAATCTAGGGACTATTTTATTCCTCTTTGGCTCAATCTCACTATTTTCCTAAATGCAGCATCCACAGCACAGCTGATTTTGGCAATGAAAAGCTTGAGAAACCAAAAGAACATAACCTGCCCAACACCACACAGTAAAAGGACAGTTAATATGTAACTGGTGGACATAGTGGAGCAATTAGCGGCTAAAGAGCCAGATGTTTTCCCCAGGAGCTGATGGACAACAAACAGGGCTAACATGAAAACAAATGTTAGATTTTGTTAGAAACGTGGATCAAAGTGAAAATCAAAGCTAATAATAGGCCTTTCCCCCCCAGATGAGCAAGGGCACATCCTAATAAGTCGAGGCTGACTTTGAATTCAAGCTCAGCTCTCCCAAGGGGAAAGTCCTTGGTTTAAACCATTGCGCCACAAAATCTTACGCTCTGTGAGTTGCCAAAATCTTACGTCATGGCCTCGATTTTCTATACCCTGAATAAAGTGCCTAGGGGAGGAGGTGCAGGAGTCTAGTTTCCTGTTAGACCACTTGAATTACATACACTGAAAGGCTGGAGGGTTCTTTTTTTCCCCAAGATTGCCAAAAAAACGTCACCTACACCCAGCCCTTCCCACCATGGAGAAGGTGAATGAGAGCTAGAAAAATAAAAGCGATCACTGTCAGTGAATGACGGTTCGTGTTACCCATATTATCCTTTCCTTTCTACAGGAGGAGGTGTATTCTTTCTCTTTTGGTGGTTTTTCTTGTCTTTGTCTTCGCATTGTTTAGGGAACCCTTAACTATCTGCCCTCTACTTTCACCCCATATTCTTCAGCATTCATTACTTTTATTTGTTCTCTATTTTTTTTAGGAGTTACTTAGCACTCATTAAAAAAATCCTGCATGTATCATTTTAATACCAGAATCTCATGAGGCAAGCTTTAAAAGAAAAACCACAATTTTAAAAATTCCTGCAAGCAAATCTTGCAGCAGATGTAGCTCCTGATTGGTAACAGATTTACCGCATTCACGGGAAAAAGTTTGACCCTGCTTTTCAGATCACACCACATTTGGTAGCTGTATGTCCCTGCATTGAAAATGGTTAGAGCTTTGTAATGGCAAATGCTGGAAACAATGGTGACACGTACAGTGCTGGAGCACCTCATGGGGAAGCAAAAAGCTGCAAGGAAATCATGAAGCTTAATTCATGTGGCAACAATATTGCTGAGTCAGAAATGAAAAACAGATGACGCTATAACAAAAGACCACCGTGGCCCCATGGCTGCCTCAAAAGAATGCTGCAGACCTATACACCTAAGATGATATGAACATACAGAAAATACATTTATGTTTACCTATATCTGAAGATGTACATGCCTATTCCACGAGTACTCCTACATCAAAATTTTAAACCCTATATGTTCGGATTGAGAGGCTAATTGTGAGCAGGTGTTAGCGTTTATATAAAATGCTGCTAAAATGTGATATGATGGACATCAGATTGAACTCAAATTCATGCAACTTCATTTTGGAAAAGCATTTCGGGATATTGAGGTTTTAATTTGCCGAGCTCGTGAGAAAGTTGTTAAAGGATATGTTACAAAGTAATTCATCATCAAGCTGGCTACATTTACTGGACACACACATGCACACTGACCAGATGCTGGCAATGAATAATTGATCTGGTGCATTGCTGTTGTTGGAAATAACAAACAGATGCGAATGGATCTTTGAAAGGATTGTCCAAAATTCTGAGTTACAAGTGAACAAGGATCGTACATCCGCCAATGTGCTGGCACGAAAGCTAGAGAGGCCAAGTTTGACAAACGACCTTTCAGTTAAACAATAAATTATAATTCTGTAATGGTTTATTGTAACATTTATTATAATATTTGTATTGCGGTATAATAGTTTGATTCCTTTATATCTAATCCTGTAGCATTTATTTGTCTTGCTCAGCATTTGACAATCAAATGAAAAGTTCTTGGTAACTAATTCCATGCTTTTTCCTTTACAGGCGGGGTGCAACAGCTGGGTGTAAAGCAGTCAAAGGAATATGGAAGATCAGGACCTGAGCCACTAATTGTGGGTAGTCAGATACTTTAAGCTTATTACAAAACCAAGCATAAATATTAACAGTATGGCAGCGTGTTAATGGGGTGTTCACATGTGGATTAGTTTATGTTATTGTTTAGTTTTAGTTGGATGAAAAACAATAACCATGATTTTAGATGATACTAAAGCTGGCTATTAGAAAAGTTTGATGAGATGGGGACGTTTACCTTATGTAGACAGGAGGAAAAATTGTTACCCTTTTTAAGCATTTGCAAACACCAGACCATTTTGCATTTTTCCATACAGTTTTGTTCCCCTTCTTTAATCATATTGTTATTACTTAGCTCGACAGTAAATAAATAACTTTAATCCAAATCATTGTTATATTTGTATTGGAGCTGTCCATGAATCATGTGGCAACTCATTGAACTGTTTTGTTTTTTCAGTGATGATTTGCAAATGTGGACGGCACAAACTTCCTTTTTCTCACATACAGAGTATCTGATGAACATACACATGTATATGCTTACAGTCAACTATCCACTGAAATGAGTTTCAGATAACTTACCTACAAAGTCACAAAGAAAAAAACACAAATTGACACCAAGACGACTCTTTGAACCTAAATGAGCCAATCTAAACTACTCATCAGACAGTGCTATAAATTCCTGTGCACAGTTAGCACAGCTGGTATAGTTGAGCCCGACAGCAAATTATTTCACAAAAATCAAAATTAGTCAAAATTATTAGCGCTCCTGATGCTAATAATCAATTTTGTATCCTTTTAGCTGTTTGTTGTTGTAGTTTTTAACAAGTCTCACACGTGTCTCCTCTGAATAATACCAGCCCATTCTTCTTTGGCAGATCTTTTGAGCTCCTCCACCTGTATTGGTCTTCAGGCCTGGGCCTTGGTCTTAAATTCACCCCTCACATTTTCAATGAGATTCGAGTCAGGGCTTTGTGCAGGCCATTCAGTAATGGTCATTTAAGTCTTCTGGAGGTAGGTTTTCACCAGAAGTGAAGTAAGCGTGCTCTGTCATGTCGAAAGAAGGTTCTTGAGGTTTCCTTGAGGTTTCCTTCAAGATCACAATGTTGCAGCACATCATTGCATAGAAATGATTTGTGCTGTGGCTCAATTTAAAAAAAAAAAAAAAAAAAGAGTCATTTTCTCCCTTGTGCTGTTAAAAACGTTTACATTTCAGCTAGCACTACTTAATTTCATTTTCATTTTCAGGAGTATGCGTGCTGTCTGTAAATGTCAATTCACACATATTTGTGTGTAGTTTGGCTGTTTATTAGATTTAAACCAGAGTTCTGTTTATGCAACCAGCCCCAGTTTATGAGTAAAGTTTATCTGAGTAGTCTTGAAAAGACATTAAGGAAAACAAACTACCTACAGAGATAAACAGTTTGCATCTCAATGTCAGATTTTATCTACTACACAAATAATTGAATGCAGTTGTGGTTCCATGTGGAAGATGGCTTTCTCCGGAACAAAGTAAAATTCACTTAAAACCAGGAACTAGACCCCTGCTGGTTGAGATAAAGATAAATTAAATGAAGGGAAACTCTGCTCCGGGCCTCTAGTTAGCCTTTTAAACCATCTGATCCTGGTTCCGCTCTAAATGAATCATTAGCAAATGCCCCACATGCAGATATTAGACCCGATCAACACTCTAACAATGCCTTCTTTGTCCTGTGCTGGACGTTTCTGATCTGGGAAAGACAAACACATGTTTTCCATGTGTGCACGTGCCAGCTGTTGACAACTGAGTTCAGCACATTCACGGCTTTGTTTGTACTTCCAGTAGGACAATACTGCAGAGTGAGCTATTGATCCCAGCTGGCAAACCTGCCTTTTTGACTGTCCGTCTGTCTATGTACATATTTAGCGTGACTTCTAATGTTGTATATGAGCATGTATACCAACTGCATACTAAGATGAATATATGACACACATATAATGCATAACATAACACTACATACAACATTTTGACTCATTAAATAATCAACATAAATCAATGCAATCAAATAATGATACAGTTGTCTGATGCAAAGTGTGTGTACATGTGTGGATCTTTATAATTACTTTATGATAACTTTATAATTCAAAATAAAGATATACCTTTGTATTATTAAGCATTAAACAGTGCAATAGTAAAGTTTAAATAATACAGAAAGTTACTGATTTATCTTAAATATGCTTCATTCTACTGCTGTTTGTTCCCTGGTAATAAATTTTACAAACAAAGATTTTACAACCTCAAAGCTCCAATCACTCTTTAATCACTTGGTTAGCTGTGGAAGTGAATTGGAAATTTTGGTGTGCGGGTGGGAATGATGCCAAACTCACTCTTTAACTGTGCACAAGAGATATTGGTTTGACTGTTTGTATTCCTAAGACAGTGTTTTGTAATAATTCTGAAAATGTTCTTTAGATTAGATGAAACTTTATTAATCCCTCGGGTGGGTTCCGCCGGGAAATTCAGTTTCCAGTAGCACAGCACCGACAGAAGTTGCATGTTACAGATACAATAAGGGGAATGAGAGTAAGGATATAAGCATAAATATACCATATATATACATATACACATATATAAATAAAGAATATATAATAGGGATAAATAGGATTGCACATTTGAGTGAGTACGCATTATAAAGTAGGATGAAAAGGAAAAACATGAATCAAAGATAAGCTCTGAAGACACTCCTATAGAGAGAGAGCTTAGTCTGTGTCACCTGTGTTGCAGCTGAATACCGCTTAGCTTTTATGAAGTCACTTGTCAAAGATTTCTCACGAGGGCTGCTATAGTTCCATTTAGAAACTGGACAGTTAATTGTCTTGGAAATGTGGTATATGAATGATCAACACTGTAATATGAGTCTGGAACCTCGACACCTTAAACATTCATCCTTCTTTTAAAGGTTAAACCAAACGTCCTCTGTAATTCTCATTTGATGAGTTTTATGTAGGAATTGATATTTTTGATGTTAATGATCTAGCAGCCCACTCAGCAAGCAGAGCGCTTCTAAACACCGGGGTCTGATTTCATCACAACACTAGTGCAACTCAACAGTGCGTGACCACCCACACAAACAAATCTGCACACACACACGCCTCCACTTTTCTCGGCAAGTCAGGTCAGGAATATCAGATAAGCAATTGTA
>NW_005187427.1:1532973-1543849 GCF_000239375.1 Pundamilia nyererei
AGCTGTCAAGAGGCTGTAAAGGGAAACGTGGAAAAAACATTGAGGTCTGCCAAATACACAGAAATAGGACTAGAATTCAGTAGCAACGGGTCTTATGGGGTGATGATTTTGGCTGAAATGATCGTCAGTATATACAGAGGACGTCAGGAGAGAGGGTCAAGATTAAGCAAAACACTATGGAGGCTCGGCCATGGTTTGAGTTTGCTTTCAGCCAAACATCTTATCACCTGTTGTCAGAGTAGATAGAACTGTAAATGCAGAAAAGTACAGTTAGATTTTTCTTCTTGAAAGCATCTGATTAGCAATGAAAGTGATTCCAAACACATGCCAGTACAGTCAAAGCATACCTGGAAAGAAAAACACACATAGGAACACCATCAGTCATGGACTGGTCTCCCAACTCAACATTAATGAAGCAGTGTGGGATGATCTTGACAGAAAGCAGAACAAAAGGTTGGCAATATCAAAAGAAGAGATTTGAAACTCCTTCAAGGAGACCGGAGAAGTATTCCCAAAGACTATTCAAAGAAATTACGGTTTGTTTAGGAGAGTTCAGACTGTGTTGAAGTATAAAGTTGGCCATGCAAAATATTATTTTTTTAAGCTCTGTTTTTGCCTTATTTACTGTTAGTTTGTGTTTGTACCTATTTCCCAGTTTCCTAGAAAAATATAAAGAAGAGAGAGTGGCTCAATGCTTTTGCACAGTAGTGTAAGTTCAAACAGAATCCTCCACAGACTCTTAACAATCTAGAGAAAGTGTGTAATGAGTAAAAATTAAATTGTTACAAAGGCAAAAAAAGAGAGAAAAAATCTGTTTTGATTTAAACAACTGGCCATACATATACAGTATATTTGAATAAAACATGCATGATATAATGTATTTAATTTGTTGTGCAGAATAAAAGTGTTCCTTTTTTGAACTTTTGTGACTGAACTCTAGCTAAACCTTTTCTGGTCATGTTGTGGAAACTGAGCATGCCCTAAAAGACCACCTAATGACTCATATTTTAACAAATGTATACATTCAACATGTAAGTGAGGGGAACAGCCCAGTCAGTGCTGTAGTTTATGAGGAATGCTTGTCTGTGGGATGAATTACAGCTACTGGTCAGCAGCTGCTTTTTAAAACCCACCTTCATCACCCACACACTACACACAAACACACAATAACAAGACCTACTAACAAGCAGACCATAGTGGTACACTGAGTGAGTTCTTGTTTAGATGAGCCGCCTGGCTTCCCAAAAACATCCAGGCAAAAACACGCTAAAACAAAAAGAAAGGATCTGTGTGGTCTATGATTAAAACCCTGGAAACTAAATTGTTGATATAAATGTGACTGCATAAACAATGTACCTCCTAGCCTTCCTACTATATGTGTTCTTCCCTTTTTTTTGACTACTTTAGCCTAACTCTTTGCAGGAATGCCAAATAGTGGTAGTGAGAAAGAAACATGAAAGAGATGACCAAACAGTGCACAGACATCTAAAGCCATATACCCACAAACTCTCAGGAAATTAACCAGTCTTGCTTTTGTTTCAGTTTATGTCCTAAAAGCTTCTTTATCTGCATTCATCTCTTTGCACTTAATCCATTACCTGTGCTGAACCAGGCTGTAGAATGGAAAGGGAGCTCTTCCAATATATTTACAAGGTACCATAGCAAACGTTTCATTCACTATGCAGGTAAAAGTGTATGTTTAAAGCTTCCGCACATGTTTGCGGGATGTGTGAATTGTTTAGATGAGGGGGGAGCTGAACAGACATCCCTGAAGAATGCTCTTAGAACCTGTTTATAGCCTTCTGGGGGCTTCAGGGACTTCGGTGGCTTTAGGAAGACTGAAAGAGGGAGAGTTAAACTCCTTTGCATAATGACTTCCAGACTATCGCGTGTTGCTTCTCTTTTATGCTGCATACCCCTGTCAGGGTCCATCAACAAGTTTATCCCTCTGTGAGACAAACGTTTTATGGCACAGATTTGGGGTTTGACTGATTTATGTCTCAGACAAAACTGCTTGGCTTACTAGAAAAGAAAGAGCAAGACTGTACAGATACATCAGATACATTCAGAAAATGTTATTGTTAAAGCTTTTCATGGTGGATCAAGAAAACAGAGAATTCATGTATGTATTCTAATTTCTTCATGCTTGAAGATCATGCACAGCTAACTTTATTTTTCCAGGAGATGGGAACAAACCACGTTTTTTGCCCTGTGGCAGCTGGGATAGGCTCCAGCCAGCCTGCAACGCTGAATCAGATAAAACCTCAAGAAAATGGATAGATAAATGAGATAAGATGAGGTTGTGCTATTACAAAAATTGTTATTTTGTGAACATTACCCCATCTTCCTCCCGTAGTTCAAAAAACTTATTGTGTAGAGTAAAACACTCTCCAGTGCTCACATTTTCCAAATACATATTCGTTTTTTTTCCTATAATCTGATAATAATGATGTTTCTCCGGCTTACACGCAGAGTGTACAGAACCTGCTTCCTTTCTGATGAGTAAGTCAGCATTTTGTCAGTCAAAGTCAGCACTTACGAGTAAAAAGGGCCAGCTGAGTTTTGGGTATCGTGGCGGATCAGCCCCTGCCAAGAGTAACAACCCATTCTTTTTGCACCATTCCCCGGGAGGGATAAAACTTTAAAATTTAAGTAAGTTCCAGTAAAGTCAAATATATTTCCCAAACGACCCCCCCCCACCACCACCAAAAAAAGGCCTTCATACATAAATGCAAAAATGGAGAATGCTCACACTGACTGAAAATTTTTGGAAATCACTCAATAGCTAGATCCCAACACTCGGGCCACTTTAGGTCCATTGCAGGCTTCTAGTGAGATGTAATGATATAACTGAATCTCCACTCTATGTTGAAAAGTTAACTCATTTACAGGTGCGCTAAAGTTTGCCCTCTGGGTTGTTTTGGTTAGCTCTTTCAGATGGTTCTGCTGAGTTTGGTGACATCATGTCTGCCCTGGTTTAAAACTCTGAAAGAAAAAAAAAATCAGGACTGCAGACAGACACAATAATTTCAGTTCTGCTTCTAAGGGTTTATTCATAGAGAAACACTAGAAAGTACCTAAATATAACTGGCTGAATGAGATATCTGATTGGGACAATTCAAACATTTTTCTTTCTCTTTCACTTCTGCCTAACTCTATCGCTGTCATTCTCCCAGAAATCTGCCGTACTTTCTTCAACTGGCTGTAGTTTTAGGCACACGCAGTTCTTTGGACTCAAGTGAGCAGTTTGGTTTTGCATGAAATCTGAAGAACACCTAGGGGCCTGCAGTCTTACTCTCTGCGCAAGCTACTCTTTGAAAGGTTGCCATCCTCCCTCTGCTCCTTGATTACTTGAGCACATGTTTGAGGGAGTGTATTTTTCTATGATTCTCTGTGCTGTTACCAGTCAAGCACCCTTTTCTAAACGAGAACAAAGTGCTCTGGATGTCAGTATAACCTGACAGCCAGCAGCAGTGCTACAAATCCAGGGTCATGCAAAACTATGCTTTTGTGGATTTAGTGGTCTCATAATTTACACATTGGAGATGATCTGACCACCTTCTTCACTCGGAACATTTTAAATGCCAAGCTGTGAGTCAAGTTTAATTGTGTAGTCTTGAGCCACAAAGATGATCTCGTAAGACTGTATATTACTCACGTTCTGAGTGTAATGTATCCTTTTTTTAAATTAATGGAACTTGAAAAATGAGATAAAGACAATAAACATGTTAATAACAAATGAAACAAATACTCAAACACAGGAGAAGCAACACAGCCAACTGGGTCATGGAACACCAGTCACCTACCAGTACAAGAAGGAAAGTAAAAAAAAAAAAAAAAGAGCCAGCCAGCGTCTGTTAATCTGCCTTTCTCATTTGTGTCTTTTATTGCTGTGGGAACTTATGAAACAGCAGACAGAAGGGAGGTTTCCAATCCTTGTGCGGTATTAAGTGTGCAACCAACGGCCCTCTGTGGACTAAGAGTTGTTCTCTCTAGAGAAACAACCTCTTGGGTCATGTTTGTAAAGGTTTACTTGGTCTTCCCCCAGACGATGACTGCTTTGTTTATGTAATAAAGTAACTTACACAGTAAAAAGAATTTAAATATTAAAAATAAAATAACAGAACAGTGCATCATTTTAAAATGGAAGAATTTACCATGTAATTTTTTGTGGATATAAGCTTTTTAACCACAAATTCACTTTTATAATTTTTTTTCATTAACAGAAACTTTATTTTAATGAAAAAAGGAGCAGATTATTTACTGGCAAAAACATGACCTGTTTTGTTTGACTTTTTTCTTGCTTTTTTTTTTCATGTTTTCTTCACAGTGTGGGTCCAGACCATGATCCTAGGAACACAAAAAATACAGTTTACATGAAAGATTTATACTAAAAATAGATGCAGCCGAGCGTTAAAGACTTTTTATGTTATTTTAATGTTGATCATTCTTCTTACTTTTGAGTATAAATGATTAGCTAAATAGCCTAAAATACTTCTAAAAAGTAGTTACCTTGCTCTGCAAATATCCTCTGGCCTTTGGAAAAGTTTGCTCTTCATTTGGCCAACTGCTAAAATTTGAAATTGTTTAATTTTTTTAAATATTAAAAGTATAGCCATATTTCCTCTATGGTTTCTAAAGCCATAAAAAGATCAATTAAAATAAGAGCTAATGTGTTTTATTGCACATCCATGCCATTAAAAAAGGTCTCTTTTTATTTTTCCCAACAAAATATAAGTTTGAGTCAAATTTCCCATTAATGTCAGTGCAATATATATTGAGTCATATAACATGCATCTTGAAGGAAGTCTCTTTAAAATAAATTATCCACTAGAGCCTGGTAGGTCAAGGAAGGCCTCACCCACGTGCCCTTCCTCTTGTATTTCACAATAAGTTACAACCTGTTGGTGCATCTGCCTAAGCTGCCTGTTCTTTCATTACAAAGAGCTGTGTCAATATTAGTGAAGTTGTAATTCACTGTTATGCTGAATGGTTAGATAATGCTTCCATGACAGGAGGATTTGAGGAGTCAAATGAGGTGTGTGCTAACGCATATGCTTCAGTGCACTCACTCGCAAACCACTTACGTGCTTGTACAGTACCCACAAGTACCCACAATAAAGGAGGGGGAAGGACAGAGAAAGACAGAAACACAAATGTACAGAAAGTTATACAGGAACGAAACACTATGTGTGTTTAACGTGTGACCTCTGTGGTTTCTCGGGATTATTCCTAAATTTGTATTATTGAAAGATAGATAGATAGATAGATAGATAGATAATCAGCAATTAAAACATCATTGTTAAAAGTAAAAGTACCACAGGTTTGCAGGACCCACTGCACCAGCATAAGGTCAGACAGTGGGTTCAAGGATGTCATCCCGATAGTCAATGACAGTCAGGGTGCTGCTGCCTAGCCTGTAAAGGTCCATCCGTTTCTGATTATTTGATAGAGAAGTTTACACCAGTGCCCTGCAGGATATCATTTTGTTATGCTTTGACGGTGCTCATCCTGTTCCTCCTTGCACAAAGCAGCAGATATCCGTCCTGCTGATGTGTTAAGGACCTTCTACAGCCCCTTCCAGCTCTCCTAGAGTAACTGCCTGTCTCCTGTAATCTCCTCCACACTCTTGAGACTGTGCTGGGAGACACACCAAACTTTCTGGGGTTGATTTCATTAACACAAAAGCAGCTAATTGACAACTGATTAACAACCTCCTCTGCTACTTAACTGACCTTATAAAAAAAACCCAGAAGTTTAACTGACTTCATGCTATACAATGAATAAAAAGTGTTCCTTTATTTCATTTTATTTGTATGATTTACCAGAGTTAATGCTGCCCATTCCCAAATTTCTAGGGTTATTTCCAGTTTTTCCTGTTATCCTCAAGTGTATTGGTTAATTTAGGGTTGTCTGAATTAATATGAGTTCTTCTAACTGCTTCTTCTGATGTATTTTATTGACTAATCACTGATTCTCATGCTGAACAGTATTTAGTCTGGCACTCCCTTTAACCTTTATTGATTTATTGCTGTTCTTTTCAGTAAAACACCTTGAGGCCACTTTTTGTTTTGATTGGTATTATTTGCAGACTTGGACAGAATGGTCTGCACAGTTAAAAGACACCCACCCCTAATGGGTCTGACTTGTTTTTGACCTTAAATGACCCATAGTTGTAAAAATTATGTTTGTCTGCCAGATAGCCAGGCCTGTCCAGGGTGTAACTCTCATGCAACCTTTGCTGACCTGGACAAGATAAGTGGGTATCAAAGAGGAAAAAGGTCCACATTGTGTCAGAGAAGCTGTCAATAACACACCAGTCAAGCCAACTTTGCAATGGATTCCTGTGATTTTTTTTTAAGGGTATCTGGTATCAAACGCCACCCATTTGGGAATCCTAGCTCCTAAAAACAAATGTTAGGGATTACTTCCAAATACTATTTGACATTTACGCATTACCCCTCATGTCCTGAGGGGGCTCATTTAGTTTGTGTTGATAGACAGCTTGTGTAATCCAATCCTCAGGTACTGCAACCTGTCCAGAGTCATTACTTTGTGCTGAAGTACACACAATGCTGCTTTTTAATGTAAATTGGTAGTGATTTGCCAGACATCATTGGTTGTAAAAAAAAAAGTAAAAAATCTCATTGCCAGATAGAGAAAAAAAATACAAGGAAGACACTTTTTTTTCTGTTTCTTACAGGATTGTTCACTGTTGAGCTCTTGAACTCTGCTGATGATGAGTGATTGCAGCTGCTGAAACCCAAAACTTGCTCTCTGTGTGTTCGCTTTCAAACACTCTGCCACACACGTACGTACCAGAGATAAGGCGTACAGCACATACAAAGAGCTCACACACACTCAAGTGCTATGCTTTCTCTCAATGTGTTTCCTTTCTAAATCACCCATACACAATAAGGGAGCTTCTTGTGGCCTTTCTGATGCACAAATTACCAGCTTGAGCCTAGAGGATGAACTTTGATGTTAAGAAACATGTGGAAAACCTTGATCTCAAATAAATGAATAGATCAGAGTAGATGATTGGCTTGTTGTTGTTATTTTGTCATCAGGTGACATATTGGCATTGGCATTGATCTAGAAAACATATTTTGAGGAAATGTTTCCACATAGTGTCTTCAAGAACGTAAATCAAAAAGGAATGACATAACCTTCATACTCTCAGATGGGTTTCTGTTGGACAGTATGACATGCCAAGCATTCACTTCCTCTCGTGTAATTGCTGAATCAGTTTCACAGTCTGTTTCTTTCAGGAACAAACTGTATGTTGAGGTATGAAAATGACTGGTTTGTTTGTCATTGCTGAAGCATGACAGCATGGGGAAATTGCTGTCATTATTTCCTAGCAATAAAAGAGTCCTGTTATGTCATCGGCAAGTTTCAATCTGTATTATTATCCTGTAAACAGTCAGATAAGCTGTTTCATGTGTATTTTAATTGGAAATGTAATAGAGAGCATCTTCTGTGTGCTAAAACCAGCACAATGCGAAGCAGGTGAAGACCAACACCTGTTGACCAAACAACAAGAAAACAGTTTTATTGGTTGCACAAATCTTGTTTAACCTGTGCCCAGGACACAGGTTAGATATTTCTACTAGCTGTGACTGGCTCAACTAATTAACCATTACTCCTTCAAAGAATTCAAAATATGTTGCAACGGATAAGGCTGTATATTAGCATGAAAACATAAACAGTCAAACTCATGTGTCATTTAATGACAATGATAGTCTAATATATTTTATATTTCTCATTCATTACTTTTTACTTTTTTTTTAATACAACACATACTAACACTTTTTTTTTTTTCAAAATGTGCCACTGTTTGTTGTTCATTGTTAGCACAGCATGTGAGGCTGGCATGACTGCAATATTATTACGCTTGCACAAGAAAACAAAATAACAATTAAAGTTTTGACTCTTGAATCTTGCATACAGGGTTTCTGTACTAATTCCTGCTATGCAGGCAGAAAATAACTTGGTGAAGGGGCCTGAGGCTGTGAAAGCAGGTTTGTTTATCCATCCACTGAACACTGCTGACACCAAGTGGACCTTAGTGAACAGTGCATCAATGTTGTTAAAAAGCTGAGGTTGAAAGTTTACACACACTCATTTTCCTTCCCAGGGAGTGATTTACAGCATACACCTTTAATGACTTTAAAAAAAAAATCCAACTTGTGAAGCAAGTGGTACCTCACCCAGATGATTTTGGTAGCTATTAAGTAGCCAGGATTGGGTATTTGACTAACTTTTTTGGCAGAATTGGCAAAGTTCTTTAAATTAGTTGGTGTCAGACCTGGGTTGAGGCTGGTGCTGGGGATCATTGTCCTGTTTGAACTGTGTCCAAGTTTCAACCATCTAGCTCTTCAATTTGGATGTAGTTCTACTTCTTCTCATTTTGCAATATACCAGGACCACTGGCAGCCCAAGATCATGAAGCTACTATCACCATCCTTAAAAGCTGCTAAAGTATTCTTAGATTTAAAAGCCTCACCTTTACGCCTCCAAACTCTTGTCACTGTGGCCCGATAGTTTAATCTTTGTCTCATTTGACTCTAAAACTTTTGTCCAAAAGTTGGTCTGCACAGCCATGAAGGCAGCTGCAAATTTCAGTCATGCTTGAATGTGCTGATTTTGGAGCAGAGGCTTTATTGGTCATCCCATTTCAGTTTGTGGTGATTCCCCAGCAACTCATTCACAAACTGGATCTGATGGGGATCAGCACCTCACTGTGTAACTGGCTGCTGGATTTCCTGACAGGAAGAAAGCAGACAGTACGGGTTGGCAGCAACACCTCCAGCACAAGAACACTGAATACAGCGGCTCCCCAAGGATGTGTGTTGAGCCCCCTTCTCTTCACTCTGCTGATGCACGACTGCACACCATCACACAGCTTCAGCCTTTTCATAAAGTTTGCAGACAACTGTGGGAGGTCACATCAGCAACAACGATGAGACCTACTACAGGAGTGAAGTTAAACATCTGGCCGAGTGGTGCAGCAACAACACCTTGTACCTGAATGTGGAGAAGACTAAGAAGATCATCATAGACTTTAGGAGACCCTGCATGCCCCACTAACCATCAATGGTGCTGCTGTGGAGAGGGTAAGCAGCACCAAGTTCCTGGGTGTGCAGATCTCAGAAGATCTCTCCTGGTCAAGACAAAAAAACCAAAACACTGCATCACTGGTCAGCAAAGCCCAACAGGGACTCTACTTTCCCTGCAAACTGAGGAGAGCAAGAGCCTCAACCCCCATTATGAGCACCTTTTACAGAGGCACCATTGAAAGTATCCTCACCAGCTGCATCACTGTGTGGTATGGCTCCTGCAATGGGTCCTGCCGAAAAAAGTTACAACAGTAGTGAGAGCAACGGAGAGGATCGTGGGTACTTCTCTTCCCTCCCTCCAGGACATCTACTGCACCCGCCTCTGCATTACAGGGGACTCCACTCATCCGTCCAACAGCTTCTTCAGTTTGCTGCCATCAGGAAGGAGACTGAAGAGCCTCCAGGCTAGAACCACCTAGCAGACTGAGAGACAGCTTTGTCCATCAGGCTGTCAGGATGCTGAATTAACTCCATGCTCTCACACACACGAATTTCAGACCTGCACTCATCTCTTCCCTCTGAATCCTCGACCCCCCCAAAAATACAAATTCCGACCCACCACCATTCAACTGGACTTTCCCATTGTTCTGAGTATTGGTCAATCCAATGGGTGCTGTCAAACAAATCCTTTTTATGCTGCCGATGAAAAATAACCAGATGTATGCAATCATGATCAACTAATCAACTAATGAGTAGTTAATCGGTTTTGGCCTTGTGAAGCTAAAAGACATCATAGAGTCTTCAGCATCATTATTAAAAGATTTTGGCGAGTTCAAACATGTGTATCCAATTCTTGCTTCTTAAAGTCATTAAACATGTAAGCTGTAAAATCATTAATTTAAGACCACATCTCTGTAATTCTTTCTTCACATTTAAATGTTAAAAAACACAACTTTAAAAAGTTAACTGTTAACAGTTTGGATTTTTTTCACTTCTTTGCAGTTTTTACCGTGGAAATTGTGTAGAAATTAAAAATAATCTCTGTTTGTTTGGGGTTTTTTTTACATAAAGTACAAAGAGACAGATGCGGAACACGTTAGTTTGGTCTTCCTTCGGTTAAAAGACCCTATTCGTATGAGTAATGATGAGTCATGATGAGTCATGATGTGTAGAAACAAGATTTGTTGAAGACCTGGAGAAAATAGGTCACATAGCAGAAAGAGGTAGCTTTGCTTTCTATCTACACATTGTAGTGTAGTATGTTGTATTAAAAAAAAACACTACACTGATACAGTTGAGCTAAGCTATATTTTTCTCATACAAGCAGCCAAAGCACATTAAAGCATCTTATTCACTGCAGAAACAACACTAGTGCTAGTGCCTGCTGCAATTTCAGCAAGTCTTTCATCACATAGGTCTTCCACGTGTTACAGTATATTCCTCTGCAATCCCATTGCTTGCCTTGTAATTATACAAGTTTTTATTACAAGGTAGGCCTATTAAATGTTATTGAAGAGAATTTCTCTTGCACATAATACACAACCATAATGTTCGAGGGAAAATGAAAAATACAGGCAAAGACTTCAAGAATAGCAGGTAATTGAAAAGCAATGTGCTAAAATACTCCAGATGGTTTTTAGTCCACCCAGCGAACAAGCTGTGGAAACCCAGACCCAACTGTAAACGTGCAGAATTGCAGGGATCACATTACCGTAAATATTCTAAAAGAGTTGATTGTAATTGGATTCCTTGGGGAAGAAAATGTCTTCATTTCCTTTTCCTTCATATATATATATATATATATATATATATAA
>NW_005187427.1:1543869-1545215 GCF_000239375.1 Pundamilia nyererei
ATATATATATACATATATATACATATATATATATACATATATATATATAATTGAAAAATGTTTCCTTCATGGGGAGCTTCCAGTGAATTGTGAATGCAGGTGTTACTGTTGCTGTCCTTTGAACTGAAGTGCAGTTGTCGATGACGTATCTTGGTGCTCTTATTTTGAGACAGTTGTATAACACAACTATTTAGTATGTTCAGTATGTGTGTTTAGTTCTTTAGTGTAACATTACCCTGTTACTTTGGATGAGGTGACCTTTGTATTTACAGCTAGTCAAAAGTTCACATACTGTACACTTCCACAGTACGGGCATGAATGTCATGTCAATTTGGGGCTTTTAATGATTTCTCAGTTCTGTTGCTGGAACACCAGTGAAGGAACCTTTACATCAACCAAGAAAAAAGCTCCTGTTCCAAAGATTGAGCACAGTTGGATGCTCCAACAAGATAATGATCCAAAACACACATCAAAGGTAGTTTTTGAATGGATAGAGCAGGCAAACATTAAGCTTCCAGAATAGCCTTCCCAATGTCTTGATGTCAACCCTATTGAAAACATATGGACCATACTTAAAAGCTGGATCAGTGCCTGGAAACAAATTCAGATGAACTCTAGCAATTCTGCTAAGGAGAGCGGTCAAATATCCAGCCGGAATTATGCCAGAAGCTTGTTGATGGCTACCAAAAGCACTGAGGTGTAATTTACAAAAGGTCATTTTACCAAATATTAGTTGGCGTGTGTGTATATATCTAAGCCAGTATGTATATTTTTAACCCTGAATTATTGTGACAAATGACCTGGATAATCTAGCCATAAAAATGCACTTTACTGCAGTAAAATAAAATTAACAAGACAATCTTACATCTTCCAGTTCATTAACAATAACCAGTCTAATTGTGCTTTTATATTTTCATCCACTAACAAACTACTTAACCCCTCCAAAACCATACCCTCTGAATTTCTCATCAATGTTATCAATAACCTAAAGATCAGTAGTGACGCACAAAGAATTTTAGCTTTTCTGGATCTCACTCCTCAATTCAACACTGTTTATCCTGACATTTTAATTCAAAAGCTGCATGGCACAGTTGGTTTAATAGAACAGGTTCTTGATTGGCTTTCATTTTATCTAAAGGGTGGAAATTTTTATGTTTCAAATGGCAAATTACAACTTGAACAACTCAAAATTTAACTAGGGGCTCAAGGGTCTGTCCTTATTCCATTGCTGTTTAACCTTTACATGCTCCTATTTAGTACTGTCATAAAGAATAACAATATGTCCTACCAATCTTATGCAGATGACACACAGTTGTGCTTATTTTTTTCCTCTGATGAGCTATCCT